>NW_022900944.1:25177626-25181512 GCF_012274545.1 Fukomys damarensis
TTTTTTTTTTTTTTTTTTTTTTTGTACCTGGGATCAAACTCAGGACCTCCTATTTGCCAGGCAGGCAAAGTGCCAGCTTCCTAGCTAAATCCCTGGCCTTTGTGCTCTATTTTAATGAGGCCCTTTTTCTTTGTTTCACATTCTTCCCAAAATTTATACATGCACATTGATTATTAATAACCAAACCTTCCATGTAGTAAACTCCATTATCAAAGAGATTCATTAAGTGTATCAATGAATGATTGGGTGGATGATAGATTGTATAGCATGGGAAAAGTCAGTGAACTTCCAGAAGGGTTGTGATGGTTATGGGATAATTTACATAAGGATGAGATATGATAGCTTTGTTTCCAAGCAAAACTGTTCATACTTTTTTCTTTCTAAAATTTCTTATAATTATTATAATTCTCAGCACATATATCTTGTACTAATTAATGGCATTCACTGAAAATGCAATCTTTTTATTTTAAATTTTATTGGTACAATTTAGATTTGCAAAATGATTATATTCATCATAGAGAATTTGTACCTTTACATGATGTATCTTGATTCCCTTTTTTTTTCCCATTTCCCCTCCTGTCCTTTCCATCCCTTTTCTCCTTCATTATTTACAAAAGTCCCATTCATACTTATGGTCATGCTTATTGTCCTGACCCACACTCAACTATGATGGCAAGTCCTTTCTGGAGTCATGACATATGGTGTCATATTTAACCATTTTCTTGGTGTGTGTGTGTGTGTAACTATTCTCTGTCTTCACTATGTAGGTATAGTTTCCTTTAATAACACTTACAAATGGTGTGAAATCTTGTTAGTAATTCATACTGAGATTAGAGATAATTCTTCAAAGTACACACTTGAACATGCTTATCTAATATACCTTAAAGAACATCATATAAAAATCCCACCTAGGATTCAAACTCCATTTATTTTATTCCTTAATAGAGCAATAATTTTCCTTTTGTCTCAACTACAGAATGTTCTTTGTTTTTTACTTTTAGATATGACACAATTATTTGACTTTACGAAGCTATAAAGTTACAGCAAACTCCTCAGAATGATTTATTTTAGTCTTTAAAAAAGGGGATGAAGAAAAGGAAAGCCTACAGGCTGGACATACTTATTACACTTGGTTAGCAGTAAGACTACCCCTTTTTTTATTTGATAAAATATAGATGGGAAAGCATTTGCCTATGAGTAAAAACAATTAATGCTGAGAAATTCATTTGTCCAAAGGCAAATGTGCTACTCTTTAAAAATGAAATGCAATCAGTGCTTATCATCCTTTTGTAAATAATAATTACATTAATATAAGCATTCTTTATTAATTTTTGCCTTAAGTCTCACTTCTTGCATCTATTAAATATCATTGTTCCAGACCATCTAATATATTGTTTCACCCATATTTCTAGTAAAATTCTGTTTATCATCTAATTTTTATATTGCTTAGTTTCCCTAATATTAAACAATATGAAAAATATAAGGCAGAAATATTAAGGTATATACAGTAAGTAAAATGCAAGCTGTCACACAGATGACATTTTACTACAGACATCAAAAGCACATTCTTGGAACTCGCCACATATAGACTGATTAAAACAGCTAAGGGAATGAATCCTGGGTAAAGATGTTGTTCTGGTGAGATATTAAAGGAAGAAAAGGTTAACATTTTTCTTACTAGTGGATATAAAAACTATCACAAAGCAGTCTTTCCCTTCTTGCCATCTTTTTGGTGTTTTGTAGTATAAAACACTTAAAAATGAATGGGTTATAAATTAGACATGTATTGTGCCCTTTTTAGTGTTAAGTACTTATGAAGAAACTGATTCTTTAAGAAACAATCTACATAACGAGGTAGAATTTCTTTGTTCTGTAAAGTAGGAGATGAATTGCAATTTTGATAACCCTGCAAAATAATGGTTAATTGTAAACACATTTTTATTTTCTGAAGCAAAATAGTGACCCTATGTCTTTGATCCTAACTCCTTTTTCTCAACATAGGGCTTATAATAAGACATTGTTTTCTTTTAATTTGAAGTTAAGGTATGAAAATCACAAAGAAATAATGAACAGGAAGTTGCTTTTATTTTTAAATAAATTGTCCTCTAGGGAGTTCTATTATCTGAGGAAAAGAGAGTCTATTGAAGTCAGAGATAAACAAATGTGAAACGACTTCAAATTTAGGTAAGAAGAGGGAGTTTTGATAGGAGAACTTAGCTGCAGTGATATTATTTTCCTTTATGGTTCACACAAGTCATAAATGTCCTACTTCAATATTTCAATACTGGCAGGTGCCTTTGGAGCAAGAAAACCTGTGCCAGACAATCTGGTGTAATGAAGAATGGGATATATTTCACTATCTTCATTCTGCTACAGATGCGTAAGGAAAATTTAACAATTATGGTGAGAATAGCAACAGAATGATGGAGGAGATACTGAGTAACTCAGATGGGTGTGTAATTAAATCTGTCTGGATGTCAGGCGAGGTTCCATGGGGAATAATTTGGAAGCATCCTGGTAGATGTCTGAAACCATGGGTGGTGCTAAACTTTATTGCTCTAGTTTGCTTTTTATTGCTGTAACAAGATAACAGAGATAATAAACTGAAAACTAGGAAAAGTTTGTTTCACTCATGGTTTTGAAGATTTTAGTCCATGATCAGTTGGCTTGTGTGTTTGGACTTGTGGGAAGGCAGTGCATTATGGCAGAGAGCAAGTACAGAACAAGGTAATCACCTCATGGCAGCCAGACAGTGGGAGGCCGCCATCGCAGAGTCTTCTTTAGTGGTGTATCTTCAGTTACCTACAACCTCTCAGCAGGCCCAAGACCTTTGTGATTTTTCGCCATTTTCCAAAAGCACCAAGTTGAGGATCAAGCCTTTTATGCCTTCCAGATTCCTATGTATTATGTTTTCCTATATGTACCTAGTTAAGATAAAGTTTACTTTATTTATAAACTAGGCCATTAAGATATTAACAGCAATAACTGATAATAAAAATAAAACAATTATAAAAATAAACAATATTAAAGGTTAAATGAATGTGCCTCCTCCCCCCTCAGAATATATTCTTTATTGTACTATTATCGAATGTTGATACAGAAAATCATGGCTATAGTAATGAAGATTATTGGTATTAATGGCAGGACAAATAAGCTATATTTGTATGCCTGTAAGTTATAAGAGTGACTTTGCCTTATTTCACTAATACATAATAGGAACATAGTTCTTGATGAACATGACCTTAGTCTTTGAGAACATTCAAATGCAATTCAATCAATATGAACTGTGCATTTTTGTGTTCAATAAGAATAAAAGCTAAAACTTACAAAAAAATCCCATTTTTGTGATTTGATAACATGTAATCTATTGTATGGGGGAGTTGACTTGTCATTGTAGAAATCCTTAATTCTAATAAGTGACAAATTTTCAGGGTAATGTAACAGAGAGGTAATAATAAAGAGTTGCTTGGTTATAAGCAGACAATTACAGCTATAATGTACCTATAAAGACCATTTAATTAATTCAGCAGACAGCTGCCTTAGCACCAGTGAAAATTAAACCAAGTTTGACCAAGGACTCACAGCATAATTTAATTAGTAAACTATTGAAAACCAATGGGGGGAAAAGTACTTTCTGTGTACTCATTTTTAAATATTCATGCTATTGAACCAGTCCCACTAAATGCATAAATGACAACATAATATTCAACTGTAACAGTTGGTGGAAACCATTTTAAGTAGCAGTTTAACAAACAGAGATGAATTTTAATTTTCAATGCCAGTTGAGCTGTAATAAAAACTAGTATTCCAGCTGTGAAAAAAAAAAAATACCACACAGCTTGGTTTAGAGTTATTTACAGATTTTTTTTTTTTTTTTTTTTTTTTT
>NW_022900944.1:25181555-25196478 GCF_012274545.1 Fukomys damarensis
ATTTTTTTTTTTTTTTTTTTTAGTTTTGGCTTGTTTTATACTTTACAGTACAATGAAAGCATCTTGTTTCTATCCACACCAGAAGTTTGTTAAGTCAAAAAATATGATTTAGGAAATGAGAAAGGCCTATTTATGGAAATAAAAATATCTTTGTTGTATTAGATTACAGTGTTCAATTTAGTATGAGTTAACTTAGCATCTAAATGTGTTGTGGTTTTTGCACTATTTCAGAAATTGTGAAGATTACTTCTGAGCAAATGGAAAGTCTGGATTAATGTTTTAGAAATTAATAGAAAATGAGTATTTTAAAATGTTGTAGTTTACAAAACTGTGTTTTCTACCATGAAGGTCCCTTCCTGGTTAATGTTTTGTTTAAAAATATCAGGTTATCATTTATCAGGAAAGCAGGGTAGAAAAATGTACCTGTGTCCTCTACTGTCCAGCAAAGAATAATTCCACATATAGAAATTTGTACAGATCTACCATCATATTTATCAAATGATAGTCTCACTTGTAAATAAAAAGTAAATCTGAGCACGAGGGCATCCATAGGTTTTCAGTTTGCAATTTTATGCTATTATAATGTTTTAAATTACACCACCAGTTACAAGTAGTTCCTCAGTGGACTATGTGAAGTAACTGATATCATTCTATTTTTAGAAGAGGAGAACCATGACAAGAAAAAAGAAAAGGATTAACATGACCATCGGGAAAATCTCTTCTTTGTCTTCTGAGGATGTCGGGGTGTAAGAAGATGCCATTTGCTAACCTGGGGAGAGTGTTGGGACCCTGCATGCCACATAGATAGCAGAAGGGGTGACATGGTGCCTTATATCAGGAAGGAATTCCCTTGAGCCAAGGGTGGGGCTACAGAAATGACGGGTGAGGTGGAAAGAAAGCAGACAGAAAAAGAAGGGAAGTGGTGCCGGTGAGGAGCTGGAATGTGAAATGGTCTAGGGATGGAGAGATATGGTAGAGACAGAGAAAGCGAACTGAAGAAGAGCAGTTGACAGAATGCAATATTTAGATAGTTTCGCTTTATTGCCCTGGGTAATAAATAGCTCTACTTACTCAGGAAATCTTTACTGCAATTTTATATTAGTCGATGCTATTTTTCTACCTTTGAAATTGAAACTTTGGCTTTGGATATGAAAATACCCAGGACTTGTTCTAGGGAAGACAGTGGAGAGGAGAGGTCAACCAAGCTACTGCAACTTTATTTATGTTCTGTAGGTGCTGCTCTAGAGATACAAACATTACCTTTTTATGTAGCAGAATATGTAATATTTTTGATAACGATTTAGCCAAATAATCTCAACTATATATGGGCTTAGTGTAATGACTTAAAATGTACGAGGACAATTTATTATATTTCCTTTTGACATTTGTGACTTAGGTAGCAAAATAGAGGCTGAAAGAATAGGTCTCCAAATTAATTCTCTCAAAGCGTGTAGTCTGTGCTCTCGTCTACTGTTATTACTATCACATCATTATTCTCATAAAGTATCTTTTCACCTTTGGTGTGCTTGGATTTATAAACATGACTTCTTCAGTTTTATTTGGTTTAAAAATAGCGGAGCCACTACCCCTGCCCTTTGGCTCCTTAACTCCTCGGCACAGTGTCGCTGAAGTCTCCATGGAGAGCACAGCCACGGGACGAAAGCTGTAATGTCCTGTAATGAAATCTAATGAAAAATCTCTGGGCTGGATTAGATGGTGATCTGATGTGAGGCCAAGCAAAAGAGAGCACTCGGGAGCGGGCTGGGGAGTCGTAATTGCACTCTGTAGAAGAGGAGGCAGGCGAAGTAAGCCACTGAAGGCAGAATACGGATCGCTCGCACCGTTAGCTGCAGTTTTCAAACCTCCCGGGAGGCTGATCGTGAAAGCCTGCTGCTGGAGAGATGTCAGTGGCAGCTGCGGCAGAACTGTTTTCTGCATCTCTCGTCAGGATGTGTGGTCTGACAGACGTGAGGGCGATTATGTGGACGGTGGCTCAAAGGATCTGAAACAGCAGCTGCGATGTCACAGAGCAGTCGTGGTGAATCTGTGGCACGCATGGGCACGCGAGCCAAGTGCCCCCTTCCCCCCTCAGCTGAGCGTCAGATAAGTTTTTTCCCCTAGACAAAAATAAAGCAAGGGAAGAGAGAAATCTAAGTACAGAGGGAAATTAAAGAGAGACTTTAGAAAACGTCAAATGAAAAAAGTCCAAGGATAATAGTGAACTTCATGGCAGGTTTCTAGAAGTCTCTTCCCTTTGAAATTCCAGGAAACAGACTTTACAAGAAAGTAATTACACAAATTTGCAAGCCGAGTGTAGTCCTGTCATTCTTGGAGTCTCAATCAGGAAGATTACAAGTTTGATCCCAGCTTAAGCAATTTAGTAATTTAATGAGACCTTGTTTCAAAATAAAAATATAAAAATAAAAAGGGCTATGGCTGTAGCTCAGTGCAAAGGCCCTGAGTTCAATGCTCAGTTCTAAAATAAATAAATAAATAAATGGGGCCAGGTGCAGTGACACACGCCTATAAGACCGCCACTTATGGGAGGCTGAGGCAGGAGTACCGGCAGTTCTAGGCTACATAATGACTTCAAGAGTAGCTTGGACTATATAACAAGGCCCTGCCTCAAACAAATAAAAATAAAATAAAACAAATTTACAGGGAAAATCATTTAACTAAGCCAAACAAATATGTCTTTTATTATTTCATTTTTAATTTTTTTCTAGTACTAGGGATCAAACTCTGGACCTTGTGTTTCCCAGGAAGGCATGGCACCACTGAGCTAAATCCCAGGCCCCTAAAATATGTGTCTTAAACACTCAGAGGAAATCATTCCTAGTATCAAAATCAAATAAACAAAAAATCATGATCTTAGAATATGGTCATGAGCCTGTTATAGGCATTGTTGGGGACATCCAAGAAGTGGAAATCTGACCAAGTCCTAGTATATTCACAGCCTTATTTTGAAACCAATTACTCACTAATATTAATACGAGAAAGGTAGCCCGTTATTTGTAGTAACACATACATATCTGGCATCTACTCCCATTTCTTCCCAGCTTTCTACCTGGGTGTCTATATGCAAGCCACTAAACTTCCCTTTACCTCAGTTTTTCATCTGCTGGAAGGTTGAGGCAGGAAGACCACAAGTTTGAGCAGAGCCTGGGAAAGCTAGTGATTGAGTGAGACCCTGCCCAAAAGAAGAAAAAAAAAATCTATGTTATAGGGATGCTAAAAGTCATTCAAAGAAGGCTGGGAGCAAACAATACATAAAGTTCCTGGCAGTCTGGTGGGTATTAGTTATTAGTGGTTATTAGTGATTGATAGTTTTTTAAAAAATAAATTCTCACCTTTGCAAGCCAATAAATTAAAAGTTTGTGTATACAGTATACTAACATGTTTGTAGGAATAAACCCAATAGTTTAATTCATATCAATTTAAATGAAGAAAAATACCTTATTATAAGAGGTATTTGGGTGGCCTGGGATTGAGCCCAGGGATGCTGTACCACTGAGCTATACCTCAGCCAACTTGAAATAATTTTTGAAAGGCAAAGGTAACAGTAACCATTGTTATTTGGTGCTAGACACACTCTAAAATCAGACAGATTGGTTTGAGTTCTAGCTGCACAGTCATATCTATATAGAGTGAATAATAGCAATTCCCCCCTCACGAAGCAATGTGAATTGTCCTTGTACGATGTTCAGGGCTGTGCCTGGCCCACAGTGAGTGGTCCGAGGGCAAACCCTTGTTAGTATCACCATTCTGACAGCTCACGTAGTTACCTGCCTCATAGTTTCCTCAGGGAAATCTCTTGGCATCAGTATAGGTCAGATTCCTCTATTAAATACTTCCTTTCCCCACAATTATCACAATTCAAAAAATTAATAAAATATTCATTTAAACAGTAATTTTACATTGGGTGTCCCAGGCTCCTGGGATCCCTGAGGGCAGGTCTCCTGCTCTTGATCATCAGCCATTGCTCTCAGAGCCTCTAGCGCTCGGTAAGCACTCACATGTGTATTGAAAAATGGAATAAATGGGAAGAGAAAGGTAAACGGCTTTCTGCAAGGGCTATTTTTAAATAGGTAGTTTTGCTTTAATTTTTTTCCCTCCATCACAGGCATTTCCAAAATACGTGTGGAACACAGCAAGGGAGGCAGTGCAGAATATTTCATTAGCAGGCTGAGGAGGAGAGAAGAAGACATTTACATGTAAATGTATGCTTAACTCAGCCCGTGATGGAGAAAACCCAAAAGGCTCTGCCGGTTTCCTCAGACAGTAATTGGGAGCCTAATTCAGATGGGTTAATTGTAGGGAAGGGGCGATGCACGCTGCCCTCTGAAAAACAGCAGAGACTGACTGTGTCCACTGACTGCAGAGTGATACTGTGCTGCAGCACCCACTTCCTCCGGCGTGAAACCAGTCAAGGGTAACTTGCAAGAAATGGGAACATTCTCTAGATACAAAAATAAACCGCTTCCAGTCCATTAGGTGTTGTTACTAAGAGCAACGTAGGCTGCATCACAGGTTCTAATTGAGTCTTCTGAAATTCCATTCCAGCTCTTTCCACTTTGGGGTAAGAACTGGATCTGCTTTTTCTCCATTGCCTATGCCTTATCTCTTATGCAAGATCCTGGCTTCAAGTGCTCATAGCAGAGCTTACTACCAGTGTGATTTGGGGCACACTTCCTAACCTCTCTAAACTTCAATTTACACTTCTGAAAATCAGGGATAAAAATATCATTTGGTTCACAGTGTTAAAAGATTAGATAAGATGATCCGTGTGAATAGCCTAGAGTCTGAACTTGGGAAATACTCAGAAAATGTGAGCTTTCTCTTCTTTAAACTGGCTGGTAGTTTCTTATAAAGTTAAACATACTTCTATCTTATGGCATAGTACTTCCAATCCTAGGATTTTACTCAAAATCCATAAAAATGCATGCCTGTGCAATAAATTTAGGTAAGAAAGTACATAAGGGACTAAAACTGGGCAGAGAAGAGCAACCACACTTAATCATCAATTGGTGAATGGATAAGGAACCATGCTTTTATCCACCGATGGAATAGTACACACAACTAAAAAGGATTGAATTACAGATACAGGAAACAATTGGGGTGAAACTCTAGAACATTACTTTTGGAAACCATGCACAAAAGATTATATACCATAGAATTTCTTTGTCTTTGAATTTACAGAAAAAGCAAAAGTAATTTATGGGTATTGACGTGAAAACGGCCAACTGCAGGGGTGCAGATCAACTGCAAGGAGACCAGAGAAGATGACGTAGGGTCACTGAAAGATAATGAAACAGGTTCATAGGGATAGGCAGTTTTCCATGGTCATACAGCTAGAACACAGGGCCACAGTTTTAACTTACAGTGGTCACCCTTGAGGTTTAACTGTAACAGAAACATCCACCCATGGTGGCTGGTAAATCAAATATTGGTTTTGCCTGAGCTATACAAGTACTTTTTTTAATTTTTCAAAGAAGAATTGAAAAAATATATCCCTATAAATAAGACATAGATTTGGGGAATTTTGGAGACTTTTATAGGGAAGAAGGGAATGACTTTGAATTTAAAAGGAAATTTGCTTCATAATTTTTTCAATGGGGCTCTATTCAATTTAAGCATAAAATTACCTGATTCTAACATTGAAGTATATTTAGTAATGTTGCCACTATTTCCTTATCCTATGCCGTCACCCATCTCATCAAGACTATCAGTGGCAAGTGTCTTATATCCAAAACATGAAAGGTAGAACAGCAAGCTGATAATTTTGCAACTTTGAAAAATGCTATTATACATTTTTACACATTTTAATTTGAAGAAGTTCGTCTTTGGAAATTCAAAAGATATTACCAGATTTCCAGCCACACAGTAAGAGAGGCATTACTATGTTTATTGTCCAGATGAATAATCAGAGAGGCATCCATGGCCTGATAGTTAAAGGGTGGAGCCAGGATTCAAACCTGGTTTCAAAGTTTCTGATTTCAAAGTCCATGAATCACTTACAGTCAGCAGTATTTTTTAACCCTTTGTTTTTCTTCTCATTGCTGCTATTATTTTGAAAGAATTGGAGATAGGACTCAGGGGAATGCTAAAACTGAGCTACACCTCCATGTCTTCCTTTCTTATTTATTTTAAACATTTTGAGACATGGACTCACTAATTTTCTGGCCTTGAATTTGCGTTCTCTTGCCTCAGCCTCCTAAGTAGCTGGCATCACAGATGTGCACCACCCCATCTGGCTCTTTTTAATTCTTTGTTAAAGAATAAATTAAAAAAAAGATTTTGGGGTTTGTGTGGGTGTGTGCCTGTGCATGTGCATTTGTGTGAGTGTGTATTTGTGTGGTATGTTAGCCTCTTGTTACTCCTTATTAGTGTGGTTGTGTGGCTCTAGGAGCAGACATTTGCAAACTTATCACTCCTAACATACTTTAAGATTTCCAATGAAAAGACTACCCACATTTAATTACGGAGAGGCTTTGTGTTAATTTACAGAGGGGTATCCAGAGATCACATGTGTCATATACTCTAGTGTGGTCTGGATAGGATGATTACAGAATGTAGCAGTCTATCAATTTTTGCAAAAGACTAAATCAAACTAGCTGCTGCAACCATATTATTGAAGTCCACATATTGAGCTGCATAGATAGTTAGCAATTCTTTCCTATTAAAACTTTATTTTCAACATTACCTAATCCTAGCGGTTATATGAAGCCATCATCTCATATTAAGTAAACTCATTTCCATTCTTTCTGAGAAGAAAAATAATAAAGCTTCAGCTGCATTAATGCAAATGGCTTATCTAGCATATTTAGAATAAACACAAAATAATTCTGACATTCTTTCCGTAATTTCATGGCAATATAATAAGGATTAGTACATGAACACTAGACTATAATACAGTGAGAAATTATAATCAGTTTCATATTTGCAAAAAATAAACCTTTGAAAATAGGTTAAAATACTCTCTTAAACATCATAGTAATTGGAGTGGGTGAGCATTTTTCTCTTTGAAGTAAGTCTTTTGAGAAGCTAACAATTAATTATGTTGAAGATATAAGGAGATCTAATGTAACAAAGTTAAGGAATGAGGATCTTTTATGTTATATCTTTTATGTTATAATTTTTTTAAACTCATCACTTGCAGTTTTTTGGGAAGTTCTACCACACACCAGTAAGGACATAAGGGAAAGCTACCAAGGTGTTTTGAGGCTTAGAATCTCCTATTGTTTGCTGAGCCTTTTCTGAACTCTTGTTTTTTTGCTTTCTTTTTTTTTTTCCCCATACTAGGAACAAACTCAGGACCTTGAACTTGCAAGACAGGCACAGTGCCACTGAGCTAAATGACTGGCCCTCTGAACTCTTAATATTGTCTTTCTTAAGGATGCAGACTTCTGTCTTATGTTCATCAGATTTTCTACATCTTCTTAGTATGAGACTTGTCTCTTGTGTGAGAGGCCCTGGGTCTGATGCCCAGCCCCACAAAAACAACAGCCACCACCATAGCATATCAGGCATCCTATATATCTATTTGGCAAAGAGATTGCTTTGGGAAAGGTCTAAACATGGTGTCTAAAATCAAAATTCATTGGAAAAAAGATCGCCTTCTATACTATCCATTACCTCATATTGACAGTTTTATCATTTTTAAAATGTTGGTGGTTAATGATATATATTGTTTATTAAATTAATTATTTTAATACTTGTTTCAATTAAAAACAAGAAAACATGGGTAACACTTTGAAATTAAAACAAAATGTAAAAAATAGTGGGTTTTTTTTCCAATCATCATGTCCGAGATTTGTCAACCTATTTGGATAACTAAAGAACATTTGGATTCTGTCATCAAAACAAGGACCAGAAAAACAAAAATAGGTTGGAGATTGTGAATGTCTGATGGTCATGAGAAAAGACGAGAAACTTCAAACTTCAAATAATCCCTTTGAATTTTAACTGTGTTCTTTGTTTTACAAGTAGTTTATTATTTCTCTGGGGAAATCATTTTTTTATTTAAAGCTTTAGAAACAGTAGCTCACTTTTATTTGTTGCCACAGAAAAACATAGCTATATATCTGGCTCCTGGGAACAAAACTTACTTGTGAAGAACCTTACAGACTTACTTCCGTTCACTTGAAGTTACACCCATGGCCCATTCTTCCCAGTCGTAAAATGTACTCAAGGGTAGAAGAATAGAAAATCCTTAGCTGTAGTTTTTCATGAAAAAACTGGCATTCAGAAGGGCAATAAGGGGCTGGGGATTTAGCTCAGCAGTTCGGTGGCCGGCCTCGCAAGTGCAAGGACCCGAGTTCAATACCCAGTACCAAAAAAACCAAAAACAAACAGAAGGGCAATAAGAATTCTATAGAGTTCATTCATAAAAAAAAGCATATTTGAGAGCTGAAAGTGTCTAAAAATATGATAATGTCTGTTACTTTAGGCAATGTAAAAAAAATCTCAAGACCTCATTACTACATATTGAACTTTACCGAGTCTATTTTCATCTGTATAAAGCATAAATAAAAGGAGAAACAAAGAAACTTACAGAGACAAAACTTTAAAACTGTCTTGGAATGGTGGTGCTGGCCTTTAATCTCAGCTGAGGGCTGAGGGTTGAGACAGGAGGATTGCAGTGAGATCAAGATCGGCCTGGGCTACTTAGTGAGTTCAAGGCTAATTCTGAACTACACAGTGAGACCTTGTCTCAAAAGGAAAAAAAAAAAAGGAACTTCAAGACTATCAGGTGAATGAAATTAGCATTGTTTTAATAAAAAATTAAGCTCTCCAGACAAAACAAATCCCCAACCTAAAGTATGTACTTGTATAGTAATCTTTTTCCTCAGTTACACTCTATATTTATAGAGTGTAGTTTTCATTTCCATGAGGAACATTTTCTCATTCTATATGTATTCACATGTAAATATGCTACCAAAATTATCAGGTGAACATGGTGTCAGATGTGAAGAGTGGCCTACATAATACATGAATAAGTAATAAACCTTATTTTTTATGCTCTTATTAAGTGAAAATATATTGTAAATTTTTAGAACAAGGAAAAAGACTACAATTGCTATCTATTCTTATTTTAGAAATAGCTGTCTTCCAAATTTTGTAATCGAAAACAATTGTAAAAACAATTGTAAATATGTGTGTGTCTGTATATATGAATTTACATAAATGCACACATTTGCAAACACATACATACATTAATGTAGAACTCTTGAGAAAAACTCTAAAAAAGAAAATTATGGACATGCATGAACCTGGGAACAGGTATGGCTTTAAATATTTTGATTATTTTTAGTCATAGCCTTGACTTTTAGATGTAGTAATTTGTATGCATTTGAAAAATTGTACTAATCTTGGGCTTACTACTTAAAATTCCTTTTATTAAATAATGAATTATTAATATTTCCCATGTTTTGCTCTTTGTATAGAAAATCCATCATTTTATTATCATTTATCACAGCTATGAACAGTTCTATGAGGAATATCTCATTGGATACATCTTTAGACATTTCCACAATCTGTGATTATATCACAATATCACACAATATCATTAGGATAAATTTCAGTTATTAACCCTGATGTCAAAGTAGAGCTTCTTTTACATCTTTTACAAAATACATGTCTCAAACATTTTCACGTGCATCAGAATTAAATGATGGCTCTTGAAAACAAAGATTTCCAGGGCCTATCCCTGTCATTTCTTGTATGGTGTATCTGAAATGAAATATGAGAAATATCATTGTATATTCTCAAGGCATCCTAATGGTGCTGATGCGAGTCCCACACTTTGAGAAGTACTGTGAAATATGTAACCCCATGCTAAACACTAAACCCTTTAAAAGACTAGTCTTACTGATGTGTTCATTTGTTGATTGAACAAATATTTATTTTCATGATTTATGAATCCATTGCAATAATACTGAGGTCTCTAGAGGCGAGCATAAGGTTTCTATATTAGAGGTCATTGATTTTCTGCCAATTGATTTAAAAACAAAATGAGAGTTCATTTTTCATACTTTGATATTTTGCTGTTGTCTTTTGCACACCAAATTTGTTTGCTGATGAATAAACATTCTGAGTTAGTTTATGATGGTGTTGTGAGGCATAGTTAATATTTGGCTTAGTCACAAATTGTGATTGCTAGAGAAGTATTATTAGAGGTCATTGATTTTCTGCCAATTGATTTAAAAACAAAATGAGAGTTCATTTTTCATACTTTGATATTTTGCTGTTGTCTTTTGCACACCAAATTTGTTTGCTGATGAATAAACATTCTGAGTTAGTTTATGATGGTGTTGTGAGGCATAGTTAATATTTGGCTTAGTCACAAATTGTGATTGCTAGAGAAGTATATATATAAAAAAATATATATATTATTTTTTCTTTTATTGAGTTTATTGGTACATTTTAGGTATACAGTATAGATAAGTATATTTTATATAAAACAAAGCATGTACAAGGATGTATATATTTTAATGCATTCAACTTTGGATAGGCAGTAGAAAAATGGTGCAGATGCTAGGCATAAAGTGTAGGTCTATGAAAAAAAAATATAAGCCAATGTAGCAATAATTAGGAGTGTCAAAAGGCAATATACAGTATCCACTAGATGCACAGTGAACAAAAATTGGTTAACCATATAAAAAATAAAGCATGTGTATATGTTGCAAACACAACGCCGAACACTATTTGAGATTTGACTTTTGTTTTCCTATGTAGAAGTCTCTATACAGAAAATCTTAGGAGAGATGAAATGGTAGGTTTCATGATTCATATGTACAGCCAAGACAGTACGTTACCCCTTATTCGTAATTGAAAATGCCTCTTACCTATGCCACCCACCACTTTTGAAAGCCCTCCTCTTCAGATGGAGAGCTTTTATGGTGGAACTGAATGAGAGAAGACTGCTAAATTTAGTCTTTTAGTTTGTGGATGCTACATAGCCCTTGATTGATTCGTTCATTTAATCATTGTAAAGAAACTGGAAAGTTAGGATTGGTAGCTGGGCTTGTTAAGGTGTAACCAGCCATGTTAGTTCATCAATTCACTGGGAGATCTTTGAAAAGTTTTTGCTGTGCAAGTGTTTCAGAAAGGGAGGAAAGAGTAGGGCTTTTTATTTCCCATTTCATAATGCAGTACTCCCCTCCAATTAGCTGTTTCAAGCAGTTATAACTAGCAAATATAATTAGAAATTCTTCAAAACTAGGTAATGGTCTGAGACTTGAGATAGTACAAAGAATGAGAGAGAGAGAGAGAGAGAGAGAGAGAGAGAGAGAGAGAGAGAGAGAGAGGACCTGAATTATTATGTTTCTCATTCAATCATTGACTTTGGGAGAAATATTTGAGTAGCAGAAATTACTAGACCTAGATTCCCCACTTCAACCCCCATATACACGTGAACTCACAATCATCTAAAAAAGAAGGTGTATTAAATGCTTTAAAATATTTTAACTCTCTCTTCTAACATAATCTATCCAGGATTTATATATTAAACAAAGGTAAGATGGCCTGGTATTTGAAATCTGTACAGAGTTACTTCTTGAAAAGAAACTGTTTGAAAAGCTTTCTGAGTTAGAGGGAGGGTGGCATGAGCCAAGCTGGTGAAAGAATAGTTTGATACTTTCCACAAGTTTGACTATATAACTGGGGAACCAGATCATAGACAAAATATGTCTGGGATTAGCTGAGGAAGTGTTTTGTGTTTTGTGCTAGGAAGACACTTTGAACTTGGACTGAAGAGTTCGAGAAAACCCCAATCTGACAGACAAACTAGGAGGGAAGGCCTGACCTCGTAATGGAAAACAAGCACTTGGTTAGCTCAATACAAATATTTTTGGTTTAAACATGGTAAACATAAGTATCATTTTAGTGTCTAGCACATAGTAAATTTCTAATTCCCTTAGAAAATTTTATTGGCTCTTCAAATTCTTGAGAGTCAGGAATATATGAGTGCTTTAGAGTTTCAATTGTGCCTCCTCCTCTGATCATATATTAATTTACTATCTACTAGGTCTATATGAATATTCTTAAACTGTAGGCCACGTCCCACCCAGTGGTTATAGGCACTAAGTGAGAAAAATTTGAGTAGTAAATTCATATGGCATTATACATTATAAATCACCTAAAAACGGAAAGTTTCTTGAAATAATCAATAGAAACTCAAGAGTTGAAAGGCCAGGTCTTATTTTGTAAATACTGTGACATCAAGTTAATACTTGTTAATATCTCAATTTCTCTCTTCTCTCTCTCTTTGCCTCTTTCTCTCCCTCCCTCACTCCTTTTATGCCTCCCTCTGTTTTGTAATAGAGTAATCTAACTATATGTTCAGAACATTAGTTAGGTGACAGAAAGCAAGTCAAAATAATAGCTTTTTTCACAGCACAGTTTTTTTTAATGATTTCCTTTTATATGATTACTGCAAAAAAGGAGATATATTTTCTATTTTCTCTCACATTTCCTTTTAAAACACATTTTTATAAGTGAAAATAGATTTTGCTTAGAGAAAATAAATAAGGAATGTGCAAGTAGTTTTAAGAAATCATCAAAAATAAGTATAATGTATTAAAATTAAATATGGGAAATATTGCCCAAAAGATACTCAAATCCTCCCTGAAACTAGCTAATCATCTTCCCCAAATTAAAATAGCCAAAGCAGAATTGATTTTCCAGCCTATCTACTCCACCTGCTAAGCTTTCTCAGTTCTTTCCCATCTAAATTTTCCGAATTACCATGCATGCAGCTGCTCAAATTAAATATCTAGTTTTTCTTGATTATATTCTTACCTTCCTTTCCACAACAAATGCTAAAAAAAGTCCTGTTTAATCAGTGTCCAAAGTATTCTGACACTGTCTACCTTCAGTGATCACTTTAAACTTGGTTTATTTCCTCATTCTAAGAAAATACAAGCAGTTCACATGTGAGGAGGTCTATCCTCACTCGAATTCCCTTCCTTTTCTTAAAGACTTCATGTATCATCTCATTCTTATCCCCCAAGGCTCCGCTTGTTTAACATCAGGTGCTCCTGCTTTGTTTCTATTGTTGTGCTTTTGCAAGTCTTTGCATTGTCCTTACAAAGTTTTATTTGCCTCTTCCTTTCTAAAATTTCAGATTTCCCTTGCTATTATCTCCACAAAGGGGACTTTCCTGACCATATAATCTAAGTTTTTTTTTAAGTAATTGTTTTTCAAATTGCTGTATTTTAATTATGTATATAGCAGACATATCTTTATTTTGCATTTTCTTGCTATCTATTCCATCTGCTAAGACATAAACTTGAAGGAAACAGTCTAGTAATCTCTTTTTTGTTCTAGAATAGATCCTGTCACAAAATAATGACATTCATTCATATTTGCCTCTATTATTATCTTTTTGTTACTGCCATTGTTTTTATTATTTGACTCCCTAGAATGGCCTATTTTCTGTCACATATTATTCCATAAATTAATTGTTTTGGGCAAGTGTATTTGTCTCTTATTGTAGCTACAAAAAATTACTACCAACTTGGTTTGCAAAAAACCCACAAGTGCAAATACCTTACAGTGCTGAAGGTCAAAGATCTGCTGGGCTCAGCTGATTGATTCCCTGCCCTGAGTCTCACAAAACTAAAATCAAGGTGTTGGCCAGTCTATTTCTTTTCAAAAAATCTGGAAGAGTCTTCTGTGACTTCTCAGGTGGTTTTCAGGGATCAGCTCCATAAGACGGAGGATGCATTTTCCCAATTTATTGAATTGTGCTTAGCTTCCAGAAGCCACCTGTATTTCCTGGCTCAAAGCTCTCTTGGCAGCTCAGGTCCTTCTCCTCTTTAACTCTGGCTTTCTCTTCTCTGTGGGGTTGGTTTGAATATTGGTTGGACAGTATTTCCCATATTTAAATTTTACATATAAACCTATATTTTTTAGTATCTTACTGATAAAGTCCATCTTTTGACCTTGTCAGGTAGAATCTGGATTAGTTGCTTCATGGTCATAGGATGGCTGATGGAACGTTAGGTATCACATCCACTTTGAAAGGCAGGAAGGCTTGTGGGTTGGGGAATATACAAGATTAGATCTCTACATTTATCCCACTGCCCCAATGCACTTCTTGTTTCATTGACTCAGACTGACAAGTGAGTACTCACTTGTAAGAGAGCTTATATAAGTAAATAATATTTTCAATGTTCTATTATGAAGACTAGCAAGAGAGAAGACTAGTGATAGCTATTGGACTATTTCTCTATCATATATACTAAGAAAAGTAAATATAAAAAGAAGGTTATGATTCTATTAGTTCATTAAGAAAACATCAGCCAACATTTGCCAAGTTTCTTTCCAAGCAGATTGAATTTACTGAGGGAATTCTGGGGAGTGTTATTTGGTGCTTTACTATTTTCATCTTTTCAGAAGGAAAGCAATTTTTGCCATGCTATTGCAGATGAGGCAAGTCCCTTGTAAACTGAGAAGGCATAGGATGATTGACACCAGACCTGCATTCTTATTTTATTGAGATGTTAGCGTGCCACTCATTGGGAAATAGACCACTAAATGACATTCATATTTACCAGATGGACTGTCAAGGTATATTCAGTGGCTTCCCTTCTCCAGAATATAACTCAACGCCTGATGCCATTTTGTCAAGGGTTTCAGATTTGATGTTCCAGAATAAGCTGGCTCACTCCATACAACTCTCAGTGTGTTCTCCTGCTTGGGGAAAGCTTGATGCATCTCTAATTTCTCATGTGAAAATCTACACATTGCCAAGGAAAATCATCTTCCGTTTGCTCTATTTAACTGCATCTCCTCACTATTATTGGAATTTTTTCTTTTTTATATAGCATGTTTGACCTGCTGCAACACAGTGGCTAGCAAAATTCAGTTAGGAGTCATACATACAGACTAAACTCAAGGAATTATATGTATATATATA
>NW_022900944.1:25196734-25212895 GCF_012274545.1 Fukomys damarensis
ATATATATATCAGCATTTTTCAATTCTTTAGAATTTGAAATACATGAAGGCAGTGATCACATCTCTTTTGCAGTAGAAAATAAGAGCCTGGAAATACTCCAAATCTGAAACTTTTTTGCTTTGAACGGACATTAAATTCAAAGAAGGAGCTTACTGGCAAATCTATCACTAAGTAAGGATGTAAAGATAATTTATATTCTGTTTCTTACTTCATTTTAAGGTCTATTATCATTTTGCAAAAACATATAGGCTAAGGCACACTACTATTGCTATCCTATGTAACAGATGAGAAATCTGAAATACTACCTTTGCTTGGGCTTTTGTAACAAAATACTGTAGTCTGGGTCAGTTAAACAACCAGAATTTATTTTCTTACCATTCTGAATGCTAAGATCAGAGCCCAGGGTACCTGCATGGTGAGTTTTTGATGAGGACTCTCCCCTTGTACTGCAGATGGAGCTTGCTCTTCAAAACTCATATGACCTCTTCTTTTCTGGTCTATCTTCCTATAATTTCATTAATTACATCATAAAAACCCTGCCCTCATGACTTCATCTAAACCTATTTGCCTCCCACAGGGTCCCATCTCCAAAAACCATTATATAAGGGCTTAGGACTTAATATATGAATTTTTTTAGAGCCACAAATATGCAGTCTATAATGAGTACAGGGCATGAAAATATCTTGGTCATGACCACATGGCAAACAGGAAAATAAATAAATACTCAAACCCATAGAGTCAGACTCCAAAGTACTTATTCTTTAAAAACCACCCCTCTTTAATATTCTAGAACCATGGAGTTTAGTAAATGGGGTAGGAGAAAATAGTTACAGTGGATCAATGCATGCATAGAATGATAAATTCAAAGTGCTTTTCTTCATTCAACATGCACCATCTATGGAAAGAAACATATTTACTATTTTAGCACAGAAATCATAATTTTTGCAGTCGGCTAGCGCATAGGAAGTCCCTCAGACATCAAGCACTCAAAAGCAAGATTGATTAATATTTTAAATTTCAAATATCTAATCATATTTGTTAACAATTGATTGAAATTTTTAGTTTCTTGGACTTACATTTCTATAAATTTTGTGTGGTGTAATAACACTAATTATTGAATGCTCCTAAAATTTTGGATTGTTTTTGTTATAACCAAATATATTTCTTGGAAATAATTGTACCTGGCTATTTTATATAATAAAGAACATACTCCTACTACCAGTACAACCACATCATACAATTAAAATTAAACAAAAGCATTGAAAGTTCTTACTACTATAGTGTTATAATTACTATCACAATGGTGTAATTGTGGATTAATATAGAATGTCCTCATAAATTCTTAAGTGTGTTTGCAGCATAGTGTAATATTTTACTTTCTGCTTTATAGTTGAGGATCAGTGTTGTATATCTGGTTAATTTTAAAAGGATGGATACAGTAAGTGCCCAACTTGTGAACATTTGAGTTGTAAACTTTCACAGATTTTAATGGACCTCACATTATGAACATGCATCGATATGAACAAGTTGCGAAGGTAGCTCGTGTGTCTTCTGGACACTGTCACAGCTGTGCTGTGTGTGCTTACTGTACAGTGTGATAGTGTGCAATAGTATGGTGGTGAAACAGAGCCCAGGACGTCTGGAAGCAAAAGGAAAAGCAGTGGTGATGTGGAGGGGACTGCTAGAAAGTGCAAAGCAATTTACATCATATATTTGAGTCAACGATGTATAAGATACCAACTTACCAATTAACTGGTTTCAGACTAACCAATTTTTTGAACCAAACTCGTTCCTAAGTCAAGGACTTACTGTATATGATTCTATGGCACTATAATTTTATTTTTGTGATGTATTTCAGAGCTTAAACCTATCAGTGGAATATAGAGAAGCCAAATGATAATTTTGGGGTTGATTTGGGTTTTGGGTTAGAAAATGCTGATTTCTGGTACTGCAGCCATTATCGCTGTCCTCTTGGCCTTTCATTCAACAGGTCTGACGTGTAAGAATCACCTCTTGGTAGAACACATACATTCCCCACCTGGAGGAATCTTCTAGTCTGATGAAGAAGTAATGGAGATATGCACAAAGAAATCCAGTTGATGAAGATTAAAAAAATATTAATCCTTCAATGGAAAATGTCACACATGATTTTAAGAAATCATGACCTCATCTACTAGACAAAGCAAAGTGATAGAAGAATCTATCTAGATAGTAACTCGTATGGGCAAATCCCTGGATGGAAAATTTAAAATAGCTATTAAAAAAAAAAAAAAACAGTGTGCTTCAAGAGAACACAGAGAAGCAATCCAATACAGAGAAGCTTAACAGAGAGATGTAAGCGATTTAAAACATCAAACAGAAATCCTTGAGCTAAAAGATACACTGAGTAAAATTAACAATTTGATAGAAGTTATCAATATCAGAATAGATCAAAGAGGAGAACTAGTGAGCTTGAAGAGGAGAACTAGTGAGTTTGACACTACAGATTCAGAGGAGAAAAAAGAGGAATGAAGACAGACGACAGAGACTTTGGGACAGCATAAATGAGCAAATATTCATGTTATTGTGGCTCAAGAAGGACTTGAGAATGCCAAAGAGGTAAAGAATCTATGCAAAGGAATACTAACGTAAGAACTCCCCAAACCTAGAGAAAGATACAAATAACCAGGTGTCAGAAAGTCAAATGTCCCGAGTCAGATTTAATACAAGTAAATTTCCCTGAAGACATATTACAATTGACCTCCCAAGGTGAAAGATAGAGAAGGTTCCGAAGGCAGCAAGAGAAGGAAAGAGACAAATAGCACCTAAAGGCATTCCATTTCACCCCATTCATCTGACAACACACTTCCCAGAAGAAACCTTACAGACCAGAGGAGGTTTGCCTGACATTTCTGCAATATTGAGGGAAAAATATGCCAACCAATAATACTACACCAAGGAACAGTATCCTTTAGAGATGAAAGAGAGATAAAGACATCCCCAAACAAAGGCTGAAATATATCTCCACCAGACCTGTCCTATAAGTATGTAAAGGAAATTCTTCCAGCTAAAACAAAGATATGCTGATAAGTAAATATGGGTCTATTTCTTAATGCTCTTCTTGTATAACCAAATTCATGGAGTTATCACCTACATAGGCCAATCTTCCTTTGCAGACGTTCGCAATTTAGGCCCAGTGACCCTCCTTGGGAACCGTACACTGTGAAAACCAATACATATCTTATATCAAAGATGCCTTTGTATTTTCAACAAGACACATATGAAAGAAGGTTCAGATTTCTTATTATGTTACCTGGCTTCATTTTCCCATGAAGCAGAGACTGTGACATGAATATAGAGCCTGTATTTTAGAAAGTAACAGGAGACCTCTAAAGGAGAACAGAATACTGAAGAGAATTCAACAGGCATTGAGTTTAGAAGAAACAATAGAGTGAGTTTGTGAATCGACCGCAATTTTTTTCTGAAATCTGTGAGGTGTCGAGATGTAGAAGATGCCTCACAATTGCTCACCTAAATGATAGAAGAGAGGGAAATTTAACCTCTCACCCATTTCTTATCTTTAAGATTTTTCTCAATGGGGTAAATGGTGGTTAATTTTACCTGTCAGCTGGACTGTACCGCAGAATGTCTAGATATTTGGTCAAATTATTTAGGTGTTTGTGAGGGTGATTTTGGAAAAGATTAAGGTAGACATGCTCAGAATGAGTAGCCAAGGGTCCTCCACAATGTTGATTGCTTCATCTTTTTTTGTTAAAGATATGAATGCAAAGCACCTGACTTTCCCCCCCGAGTAAAAGATAATTCTTCTGCCTAATAGCTTTCAATGAGGGACCATGGCTTTTCCTAGTTCAATGGCAGCCTTGTATCTTGAACTTTAATATCAGTGTGCAGATTTTTTTTTCAGATTCCATAATTCATTAGTGAATTCCTGATAATGAATTTGTAAGTAGATAGATAGAGATAGACAGATGATACATAGATAGATGACAGACAGAGAGACAGATAATATATCTGTTGATTCTATTTCTATGGAGAACCCTGATACAAGTTTTCAACTTCCTTCTAGGCTAGAAGTTATCTGAGTCCATGCCAGAAATACAGAGGTGTCTTTTTGAGAAGTCCTAGGGCATTAGTGGACAATTAAGTGATGCATTTCAGGTGAAATTAGCATAGGATTACGTATGTGGGAAGCACATTTGCTAGAGCAACAGTTAGAATAGAAGGCAAGGAGAGATGAGGCACTAAAACCATCTGACAGCTAGTGGTGTGCAACTGAAATCTAAGCACTCTAGGCGAGGAGGAGGATTACAAATTTATAAGGAGGATCATAGAAACTTTGCAACATACTGTGTCAAAATTTAAAAAGAATGAACTGGGGATGTAGGTTAGTGTGAAGGCCCTGTGTTCAATTCCCCAACACCAAGGGGAAAAAAGGACACAATTAATTATACAGATAAATTTACAGAAGAGATTAAGCAAGTCAAGTAAGCCCTTTTATATGCCTGTGTAAAAATTTAAATACAAACATTCTGCCTATTTCAGAGATTTTTTTTTCTTTTACAAAAAAAATCTGATTCTCAATTCCATTGACATTTTGACCATATGGTCCACTCTGGATATTATAATTACTGAAACTCAAAGCATCCATGGAGAATGAAAGAAAAATGGAGCAAACAAAATATGGTGTGTCTTTGTCTTTAGTGACAGGAGTTTTATGCTATGCATGATTTATTAAAGGAGTTTGAGCCTATTAAATCAGGACAAGAGAGGATGAAAATTCATATCCTGTTTATAATGAGCCTTTGAAAATGATGCCAATTCATTAAATAGTCACTTGATGAATATTTATTAAGAACTTACAATACTTCAGGAACTTTGCTACGTAGGATGCATTAGTGAATTAAGTAAATATACTTCCTTCCATTGTGAAGTTTGGCATCTAATATGGGTTACCAAGAACTTATCATTTGAACCACTGGTGGAAGACAAGTGGATTAAGAAATGTTTTTTTCTAACAATTATTGTACATTGTTGGCTCTTGCGGAGTAAAGAGCCTTAATAATTTTCACTTATATACAAAATTCTAAGTGCCGTCTCTCATTGAGCTTACATAATGGAAATTTAATGCCAACATTCAGAAGAGTTAAAAAAAATAAGCGAAGAAGAAATAACTGTGAAAGCAAGTTGGTTGTCACTGAGAATTGGAGTCTTTTTCCAAAGATCAGAATTTGCTTTATGGTTATTTATACAAAATTGAGGGTCCAGTGATCTGATCACCTGAAATACTCACTATAGTGCGTTTGCACAAAGGCAGCTTAGTCCCTGTCTCTTGTGCTTTTATAGTTGCTGATTTCAGCTAATTGCTTTTCCACGTAACCCTTGTTGTGAGAGGATGATCGGGCTGCAAATCCTCCATCTGAGCAAGGATTTTCTTCCAAGTCCTTTATAGGCTTCTGTGGAGTTTGTCAGGAGCCAGTATATGTTGTGATAGGTAGGTGTTGTTGTCTGGTGTGACAGCCTGCGGGCAGTTACCACAGAAGGGAAGGCAGTCATTAAATTATAGATCTCTACATTACAAAGATAAGATGCTTAAACACATTCTTTCATTCCTTCTTTGTTTCTTTCTAACAGAAAAATTATTGAAATCAAAATTGATATTTCATTCTATACCAGACACTCTTTTAAGATTTAGAAAATCCTATAATTTCCATGCTTGCTGTAGTTATATCTTCTCCAAATAGATGACAATCAATTCCGTAAAATACGGTCCACTGCATTATAAAGTCTCCCTTCTATGAAGCAGGAAAAACTGACATTGAAATGCAATCTCACAAATAACTATGCACATGAGAAGCCATTGGAAAACTCTGTATTTCTCATGTCTGACTAGAATAGATTTCAATTCTAGTCCTAAGCCCAATTGCCCAATAGTTGGAGACTGGATAAAGAGATGTGGTTTTCTAATAAATGAAGTACTACTCCGCCATAAAGAATGAGAAACTAGAGGCATTCATAGGAAAATGGATGCATATTGAGGCTATACTTTTAAGTGAAATAAATAAATAAATAAGACACCCATGTGTAAATACCAAATAGTTTCTCTGGTGTGAAAAACTAAAAGTATAAATAAGATCAAATTTGTGTAACTGACAATGTGGAATTGGAAGAAAAGGGCTAAAGATGTAGGGGAAGTGGGAAGGGTAGGGGAAAGGGAATAAGGGACAAGAAAAAATATGAGAAAACGAAAAAATGGAAACAAAGTCTGTAAATAGGGGAGTGGGGAGCAGTAAAGGGAGGCCAGGGATAAGGGGGAAAAATGAGAACCAAGACCTGTCATGAAAAGGTACAAGATCCCAATGATGAATGTAACTGTACTGTATTCCTAAAATGTACCAATAAACCAATGAAAAAAAAATCCCTGGCCCAATATATTGAATACAAATTAGAACTTAGATAAAAAGAAAACTAAAGAGAATTCAATTAAGAAAATATCCTACATTTATCTCTTGTCTCATTTTAGACTTTATTTTTGTTGTTGTTCTGATGCCTATCAGTTTTACTGATGCACTTATTCCAAATAGTGAAATTTATAGTAAAACCTAAGGGCATTCTCTATGCGAACTGTCAGGTAAGCAAGTATCTAGACTTAGCACAGTTGTGGTAAATAACTGGGACAAGAGTATCTTAATTTTTCCTGCTGGAATCAAGCTTATATTAGCCAATGTTGTTTTGTGCCCAATGTAAGAGGCTTAGCCAGCAAAATAAAATCTCTTGAGATAGCAGTGTGTTGCAAGTCTGAACTCAGCATTACAAGGTGTTCCTTGGTTTTCTTTGTTTTATTGTCTATTGTTAAACGTGTTAGATTTGAGATTACAGTTTCCCAAGATGCTCATGGGCATGGACACAAATTTGCTAGCAGGTACAACTCTGTACCTTATTTTTCAAGATCCCCTGGGACTCTGTGCTCTAGATGTATGAAAGTCATTTACTATTCCCAGTGTTCCATGGCTACTCCTACCTTAGAGTCCTTAAAATATCCTGTTTCATCTGTCAGGATTGAACTTCTCCATTTACCTGGGTGATGCCTACCCATTCTTTAACATTCACATAGTGTTTTGCAGCATGTCATTCATAACTGAATTTAGAGAATCCAAAAGCTCCCTTAATTTGTAGTATCACTTACATTATTTGGTCATTAAATTATTTGATTATATATCAAGACCTGACACTGTACCCCAGAGAGCATAAAAGTTATAAAAACTACAGCCAGTGTTGACACTCAGTATTTTAAGAGATTGGGCTCAAAAAATTTCACAATTTGCACTAATTGTTTTGAAAAGGGCTGGTGGCATCATGGCTTGTGTTGTCTGCATTTGTAAGAGTTATGTCTAATACCTGTGACCCTTTTAAGACAGAAACATTTTTTGTTCACTTTCTTGTCAACAACATCTGTCATAGCTCTTGGAATATTATATGAACTCAGCAAGTAATTGAATAATGAATGAATGAGTGAACAATTTAATTATTAATTAATCATAAATAGTTACACTCTCAGCTCTATATAATCAAGGCAATCTACTCTCTGTAGCTTTGATGTCTTCAAATTGTTTACTGGCTTTGTTTTCCACAGGTAGCCATTCATCAAATTTCTGACGAATGAATGGATTGCAAGTAAATTCAAGACAGCTAATCCACTCAAATTTAATCTCTAGTATTTATCACCCAAGTCATATCTTCTTAGGAAATCCTCTTGATTTTGTGATCATAAATTAGACAATTTATGACATACTACTCTTAAAATTTTTATTATAATTTTCACTCCAATTCAGAAATAGAGGAAAACAAGTATGTTATAAATCTGTGCCTTTACTCATATCAACTTTGACATCAACAACCATTTTTATACTCCCTTTTCTATCAGGTAGGACTCTCTTTTGGCAAGAAACAATAACCTGATTCAAACCAACTTGACAGGAGTAATTTGCTGGTGCACCTGACCTAGAAAGGAGCTATTTTGAGTAATGACTTCAAAAAATATGGAAGTTCCAGCTCTTATTTTCTTTTGTCTATGAATATCAGATTCTCTTTTTATTTGTTTGTTTGGTTTGGTTTTTTGAGATAGGGTCTCACTATGTAGTTGAGACTGACCTCGAACTCAATATGTAGCCCAGTCAGATTCTCTTTTTAGGTAAGTATTCTCATTATATAGCAACCTCTGCACAAGTGCTTTTTGTAGTTTTTGTTTTTATTTTTGTTTTGTTTTTGTAGTGTTGGTGATTGAGTACAGGCTATTCACACTGAGCTACATCCCCAGTCCTTTTATTTTTTATCTTTTAATTATAGGACGTCTAACTAAATTGCCCAGGCTAGACTTGAATTTGTGGTCCTCCTTGCTCACTCTATCAGTACTGTGATTACCAGCATGTGCCACCAAGCCCATCTTGTACTGTGCTACACATGTGTCTCATCCATTTCTACTCATATTTTTAAAGGTTGACTTTAAACATAGAAGAAGAATCAAGCAAGACCCGCCAATTAGTCCAAAAATAAACAGTTTTCTATGTTAGGTGAATAATGCTGATCAGGAGGTTCAGAAGTTCTCATTTTGGCTTTAGAGAGCTTTAGATTGGTGGGCAAGTTTTATGGAGTCACATGGATTGAAAGGGAATTTAACAGAAGTTGGAGATGGCAGGGTGAGACTGAGCTTTTCCTCATACTAGTATCAATGAATATCCACTACTATTAACTCTGTAACAAAAGGTATGGGCAGTAAAATATAGTCTTTAGCATAGGGGAATTTAAAAACCAGGTTTTGTGATAGATTGAGTCATTACTTTATAAGAAAGTAGTTATCAATAAAAGTTAAATGTAAAAACGAGTGCTCATTAGTCACACAAAATTTAAAGAACTCTTCTAATATCTAAGCAAAGGAAATTTACAGTAACAGCATATTGTGGGCATGCCTTCAGCAGAAGATAAAGCTCCTGCTTTGAAAATTCTGGAATTAAAGGCACCTTAAGTAGACTTTTTAAGTCTTGTGCAAATTGTCTTTGGCAGAGTGACAAATCCCAACAGCATATAACTCATTAGAGTTGTCCCTTAGTGTATGATCTATATTACACATTGAAAAAATAATGACAAGCCTGTAAGACAACAGAAACAATACAAAAGGAAAAAAAGATCTAATTTACTGGCATAGCAATTGTTCTATGATAACAAGGAAAGAATGGAAGTATATACTGGTATCCTTGTTGGCTCATCTGTCTAAACAGCTGTAAAGCTTATGCTTTTATTTATTCTTTTGAATGCTACTAGCTTTGAAACTCCATTGAATAGATTAACACGCCCATTGTCTTTCTAATTGTCACATCTCACTGTATGTGGCAGAGTGATCACCACAACCATTTGATTTCAGATTGCTAAATATGGGTGCTTTTCTACGCGAAAGGACTGAATGCTCTGTGTTTAATTGGATTATAGGACTAACCAAGCCATTAGAGCACAGAAAGGCATGTCCCTAAATCTACCATTCACAGTTATATCTTACAGGGATGCCACATAGCTTGCAATTAACTTAATACCACATGCTTAGCACAATTAATGACTGCCAAAAGCTTTGTGTTCTGCTACATATCAACTTGTTAAGCGTTTAATTTACTTGTGAAAAAGTCAGTCCTTTATTTCTGTTTAAAAAAAGAAACAGATTGTTCCCATTTTTCTGTATATGTGTGTTTATTTATAGACAAAGTATTTTTTCATGTTTCAGTGTTCTTTACATGAGATACTACCTGGGGGCTGCTAAGGACTTTTTATTTCTTGCAAAAGTACGTTTGGAAGTAGTAGACTGCAGTAGTATTTTCAACTGCTTTGTTTCAGTGGAATATATATTTATATTCATCCTCAGCCAGGGTGTAGACCTTTCAAGATTGTTAAAGCTAATGGCCAGGTAAGAATACACCAGCTTCATTCATCACTGATTTGGTATTATGTTCTGAGAATTGTTGAGTCCAAGAGCAAAAAGCAATGTTGTATTGTAAACTGGGTAGCCTTCCCTTGTAGAATCTTTAAGTATCTCTCTAGCACATTTAGGCATGTGAGATTAAGGAATTTCTTATATTCATAAAATTTGGAGACAGGTGACACGGCATGCCACACAGGGACCATCTGCAATAAATTCTTAAGAAACAGGCCTGACCAAGCAGTGGGGGGCTGGAGGCTGGAACCCATGAGGAGCAAGTGATTAGTTTTCATTCATCATAATTACATCCATTATGGGGAGTTTGTACGTGCTCATTAATGCATTGTGGTTCTTTCTTTTTCACTTTCCTCTCCTCTCTCTTCTACTTCCCTCCACCTCTTGGTTCCCTTCCCTTTTGCAAAAGACCCATCTCTTTATTGTCCATTATATATTTTTTTTCTTTTTTGAGTGTGTCTCCTTAAGTTGCCCACGGTAGGCTCAAACTTGTGGGTCTCTTGCCTCAGCCTCTCAGAGTGCTGGGGTTACAGGTATGCTCCACCAGGCCTAGGTAGGCTGTAGTCAGGGTGGGGTAATAAGGAAATTTGTAGAGACCCACTTTGTTTCTGCCAGCTGATATGTGTGGCAGGCTTTGTAGCCTGTTTGTGGGGATTGTGAGACATCAGGAGTGTATGAAGTTTTAAAAATTTACAATACAGATGCTATGTTTGAAAACTGATTCAGGAACTCTAATTAGGGAATCAATCTGATAAGGTATTTTATTTTCTAACATTGTTAATTATTTTTATGTATCTTTTAAAAAGTAGTATGCTTGAGGCTAATGGCATCATTGTCCTAAACATTAATGTCACAGAAATAGACTTTTTTCACTTCAGATGTGGCATTTTCCCATATATTTATTTTCATACAGACACTTTTCTGATAAAAATCACAGGGTTTAAAATGACATTTAAAGTCAGAAAGATATTCTTGATATTTGTGAACTTTGTAGCCTTGAGCTAGTAAATAATTCTCAATAAGAATTAGTCATCTGTATCCACTGATGGAGATCATCGTATCTACCTCAGAATGGCATAATGAGGTCTCAGTGTGCACATACTCAAAACAAGGTTAGCGTAGGAACAAGCACATAAAAATAGATACCACTGAGATGACACCTACTAATAAAAAACCATGGTTCAAGTTTGAAACCCTTGCAATTAAATTTTTAAAACTCCAAAATTTTTCCAGATTAAAGAATTATTGAGCGTACATTCAATATATTACAGCACTGACATATTAGTTATTCAATTTTAAAAATAGTAAGATATTTTAAAAATGCTACAGTTAACTTCCATCCTTCTAGGTCAGTCTCTACCATAAAATAAGATGAAGTCAGGTTTTTTATTAATGCGTTACAGAGTGTATTATTAAGAGATGTGAGAACTTCAGAAATTATTATATAAATTATGGGGGGTAGAATATTTTAAATGATCGACAAAATCTGGCTACATCTTGCAAGCATATTAAACGTGTTTCTTTTCTTTATTTCTGCTCCTTTCCTCTAAATTTTAGCCCATTTTCTAGCTTACCAAGTGTTACAAAGGGTTCAATCTTCAAGTCTCCCCACAGGAAAGTTGCGTTTCAGCATGAGTTCACACAAGGCATTGAACTTCAAAATAGCTTTTAACTTTGGGAGTTTCTTGCCGTTTCTTACACATTGTCATGTTTTTCCCATTGCCTTACATTTCCCCTTTGCTATGAATTTCATACTTCCCCACATGTTGCTGTTAAAATTAGTGATATTTGCTCCTCTCTCTGTTGATTATGTCAGTGGATTCAGATGAATTCAGGGATATTCTGCAACAATTTTTTTCCAAATTTTTTTCCACAACCATTTGTGGTGTTAATTATCACTTTACAGTAAAATGGAGGCATATTTGTTATAAATAACTCACCTACGCATTATATGCATATACAAAAATATACCCACACAGGTATATATACACACATGCATACATATACAAACACAACACACACCTATATATTGTATACACTTTAATGTATATATTCTATATGCACCCACATACAACACATACACACACATATATTTCCTCTCATAGGTATAGGCCTAAGACAAATCTGAGAGGCATCTTCCCAACTTTAATTCACTGAAAAGTCACGTTACTTAAGTCTGAGCCTGCTATTACCCTGAAACGGAGGCAAGAGCAAAGCTGCCTCCTTTGCCTTTAAAATCTCCTTCCTTGAAGGGCAGCTTATAAACAAAAGAACTACTTGGTAGATATTTAAAACAGTTTATGCATCATAATAGGTTCTATTCCGGGTCACTCTGCACACTAAAATTGTTTTTTGAGACCATTAACAATGTCATGCTGAGCAATTTAATAAACACAATCAGTGGTAAAGCCTGTTACTTTTGTTTTCTCATTTGAAAAATCATCCTCCTATATATATCTACCCATAGTTATAAGCCTGCTTCCTTAACTAGAGAATCTTCAAGAATAATTTCTGCATGTATGATAAGGATCTTTTCTTCGTGGGTGACAGAGCCTATTTTGCAGTTTCTATTCACGCTCAAATTATTCTTGAGGAACAATTCAGGCATCATTTGTGTGGGCCTCCCACACTCAGAATAGGTTAATAGCCAATGTCACCTTCACTGGGCTATTCTTTGGATGGAGACCATTAAAGGAAACAGCTATTTCAGTGAGTGGCATATTAAAGTTCTAGCCCAGAGCTCTGTCTGCTCCTGGTCTCAATGTTTGAGAGAGTGGCTCAGTGAGAAAGCTATAGTACCTTCCCCACCCTCTCCAGGGAGTAAATAGAAGGGAATTTAGCCATATACCAAAACCATGAGGAAGTGAGGGTTGGAGTTATCCACAGGAGGCTGAAAGAGGTCACTGACTCTTCACTGTTCAGCCTCTTCTTTTCTCCAAGTATCTTATAATGTGCCATTTTCTACTGAATCTCCCATCCTCATGTCAATCAGCTTTTTATGCTTTCTATTAGCTCTCCAGCCACCCTTATTCATGAGTTTATCAGATTAGGCAGACTCTTTCCTCTAAATTAATTCTCCTGTCCTTAGCATGCCATTTCTTAACATCTATGTCTCTGAAATCCTGTACTTACTGGGCACAGCTTTGTGAATCTCTGTGGCATTGAAGTGTTTCCTGCCTGTGGATAATAACAGTCCTACAATCAGCTATGTTTCCCTTTTAATTTTGGCTGTCTAGATGCTCCAAGCCAAATGTTCAGGTTATCTGAGTGTCTAAAGATATACTCTAACTACATTTTTGGCATTTTATTAGTATGTCAGTTTAAGTCTAGAGCTTTCATTCTAACATATATATGCCTTGCTTGGCTCTGATCTTAACTCACTTTCCCTGTCCTAATTTATTTTTACTCCACCTGAATTGGATTAATCATAGCCTTATGATCCTATCATACTTAACATTTTTCTTTTTGCTTTTTATTGCAATTGATTCTGTAATACAACAAATTGTTCATGGAATGAAGCAAGATATGAATAAATAACCAGTAAGTAAATGGTACCTTTAAAGTGAGAAGAAAAAAATGAATATGGATGCAGAAGTAGGAAGAAAGATCTAAACTACTATATATGACAAGCTAGGTTGGGGATTAGGTGGTATCATCTGGAAATAGGAAGAAAATAGTGATAAGAGATGGAGAAGACAGAAAAATTACAATTACTATGAATAACTATCTTTGTGAAATAATATTCATTGATTTGTATGAACAGTGAATTGTTATGTTAATATGAGGGTTTTTCTGCAGAGAGAGGTAGTGTTTTTTCATAGGTTATTCTTAGTGACTGAATTTGATAGAGATTCTTCTGATTAAGGATTATTGGTAGGAGATGCAGAATTCCTCTGATTGACAGCCTTGGGTCCTAGACTTATTGGATGCAACAAAACTTGTTTGTTGTTGTTGTTGTGTTTTGGGTTGTTTTTTTTGGGGGGGTTAGAATATCACTGCAAAGTAAGACTTCTGTAACCATTCTATCTGTCAATCTTTGTTTCATGGGGGTTGAAAGACCTTCACTGGTAAGGTCTGACAGTGTATCCAGCCTCTTTCCAGCTTTTCTCAAAAGGCTTTTTGCCTAATTAATTTCCTGCATATATACCCATCTCCTGGCACCTGTTCCTAAAAAAGAAAATGCACTATGTAGAGGTTCACCCAAATTTGAATCTCCAGCTCTAGGTAACATTATTTTTTAAATAAATTATTTATTAGTCACGTATCATTGGTTCTTTATTTTTAAATAGATTTGAAAAAAGACTGCAGTAAATGACTCTTTCAATGGCTCAATTTCATGATTCTAGAACCACCAAAAGCTGTGTACAATATAGATCAACACATTGCATATTTCCATAGTATATCATACTAGTGCTAAATGGTTGTTCCATATGTAAATTATTCGTTGACCTACTAGCAAATATTATTTTATCAAAAAAGTCAGCATTACTTTGATTTTTGGCTCATGAATACCAACAGGCAACAAAACAACAGTAAAACCCATATCTTTGAAGACTTAACCATAATTAACACTTCTTATCCAAAACTACTTATAAAAATTTATAATAAAGCATGTAATGCCTTCCTAATTGGCTTTTTACTCTCAAATTAAAAGTACTTTAATTAAACAAAATATATTCATCATCGCCATCAAAAGCTGACTTAAAATTAAACTATTCTCTTCTATTAGTTTGGAACTAGTGGCAATAGTAGCAAAGTTTAAAGTCCAATCATGATAAAAAAGAAATACAATCCTGCTCCTAGGTAGATTGCTTCTTCTAAGTCAATACTTGATTCTTTGAAGTCACAATAGTTGTATTATACACCTAAATGACAAATAGATCAAATATAAGATTTTAAATACAGAACGAAAAGGTTATGGCATTTGTGCTACAACTATAAGAAGCCATACTTATTGTTTGTCCTTAATTAAAAGGCACAATCTTATAACTTATCTTTATCCATGGAAAGGAACATGAACCTAAGGAACCAGTAGCTTTAATCTAAAATGGACAGCTGAGAGTTTCCAAAACTTTTAACAGATTATCTCAGCGTAGACCTAGTTTTGATAATCTTTTTCTAAGGCTATGATCAATGAGTACTCAAAGAAGGATTTAGTGGTCATGATAGGATTTTCTTCTCTTGAAAGATGCCACATTGGGAAAAAATGCATTAATCAAAAAGAATTTTTAAAACTTGTTGCTTGATAAAATGTTATGATAATGCTTAAGATTTTTGTTTTCTAGTCTTTAATATTCAATTTTTAAGGTAATAGTTTTGATATAATGGCATATTTAACCTTGAAACACAAGAATTGAAGGGATAGTCATTCCAAATTTCAAGGTATCCCAAATTGAAATACAATGAAATTTTGCTTAGAATGTTTATCAGTAACACATTTATTTCAATCTACTCTAGTTGTGAAATGCACATTAAAATTTTATTAAAATAATTTACATTTTAAATATTTTCCTCACGTTTCAGTTTTGTACAAATTTGGGTTTCATTAAAATGAACCCAGGGAGAAGACAGATGTATCATTAACACCCATGGAAAACTGGTCTAGGTGTAAAACCATACCTGATGTGTAATGCGAGTTATTGGAGCTCAATTTGTAGTAAATTAGGTACCTCTTCAGTTTGAAAGAAATAATTTGTAAAAATATTATCTATTTTTCTGGATGAAAGCAAAAATAGGAAAACAGACACATCATGCCAGCAATATTATTGCAACAAATCCATACCTTTCCTCTATCCTAGAGTGAAAGTTTAAATATTTACTACTGTCACACCAACTTAGTCTCATTTAGCGGTTTCCACTTAGATTTCAGGAATTGCTGTCCACATTTAAAATTTGACTGTGATTGACTATGATTCTGTCCTTTTCATTTTTAAACCCATGTGTAGGGTACACTGAATCCTCTCCTTTTCCATCAGTGAATAGTTGGGTTCACTAAATAGTAGTTATGAAGAATATTGAATATCTCCATTTTCAAGTAGAAGGTTCTTCTCTACCTATGAATTTTATTCATATCAGTGACTGGATTTCTCTTTTCTCTCTCTCAACAATGCTCACAAAATAAATATATATTTATATTTATATTTTTATATTTACACACCATGTATATGGCATACACGTGTGTATATAT
>NW_022900944.1:25213099-25236103 GCF_012274545.1 Fukomys damarensis
ATATATAAAATGAGTCTTAAAACTACAGAAAGGTTTGATTGTGTTCAAACATCTCAAGTAATTATTGAGTAAATTCTTCATTTAGAAAGCAGTTTTGCTCTGCCATACAAACCTTCTGTAATATGGAGCCTTGCCAAAGGCCTAAAGTAATGTCCTACCTGATCATGGAATAGAATCTCCCAGCTCATGAGCCCAAAGAAATCTTTTATAAGCTAATTGCTTGAAGTATTTTTGTTATAGTTGCAGAGAGCTGATAATAATTTTCAGCTTGGAAAGATCAGACGCCTTATTCTTAATTATTTGTACCTTCAGTTGATTATTTTTAAGTCTTAGTTGTCAGTCATAAAATTTTCTTCTTAAACAAAATCCAGCAATAACCTCACCAGAACTTAACTGTGGTCATTATTGTGGCTTAAATTTATTATGTTTTCTCCAAGGCTGAAAAATATTATGTTTCCTCCAGCCCCTGTAATTCCAAATGTTTTTCAGTTCTTCTTCATGTATTTGTCATTTTCCCTCTTGCTCTCTTTTCTTCCTACCTTTTCTAACTACTGCTCCAAATTTTCAGGCCAAAGTTGTCTCTTCTAACTCCTTTCCATAGGTCCTATCTTCCATTCATCTAATTTTGCTGAAAATCTGAGCTTTTTCTACATTGCATTTGAGATCTTTTCAAATAATTTCTGACTAGAAAAATCCCCATCTTCACAGTACTCTAGAAGATCAGCACATTTTAACTCTATTAAATATTCATTCCAGTACCCTACCTGTTCCACAAGAAGGCAGAATACAACTCTCAAATTATAGTTATTATTATTTGTAGCAGTGATTGCACATTTGGATAATATAGGAGAATAAATAGCAAGTACTTAGACTTTTCTAAACAGTTTATAGACATAATTGTTTTTAATGAAAGTACAACATCACCTAACTTAATAAGCAAGTAACTTGGGATTCTTTTTTACTAAAGATTAAATAAATTGTTCATTACTTGGCTGTATTCCATATAGAGTTGTGTTTGTTCAGCTACAATTTTCTTTTCAAAACTAAATAATCAGAAGAGCTTATAAAATGTAATGCATGTCATTTGTTTGATAGAAAAAAAAAAGATATGACAACGCTTAGCTTCAATTTCTACATGGCTTCCAACGACAAATTGCTGCTGTCCTTGAGAGAGTCCCATCTCCCTTTCGTTGAAGTCTCTTGCCAGTCTTTATTATTTTATACTGCCTCTACTTTAATCTTTTGTATTTTCTGTTTAGAGCCAGAATTTTGAAGTACATATTAGTCCTTTTATATTGTTTATCAACTTTTTTTTTTTTTTTTTTTTTTTTGTACCAGGGATTGAACTCGGGTCCTTGTGCTTGCAAGGCAGGCCACCAAACTGCTGAGCTAAATCCCCGTCCCTTGTTGATCAAGTCTTGATCAATGGGTTTAAAGAGACACTTATAAGAGGAGTAGCTGGATCTAATGTAATTTGTTTTAGTTTTTTGAGAAATCTCAGTACTAATTTCTGTAGTGATTTTGCTAGATTATATTCCTACCGAAATATGGAAAGGTCCCTTTTTTCCCTGTAGCCTTGCCAGTATGCATTTATTTATTTATTCATTCACTCTTATTTTTTATGGTTGCCATTCTTTCTGGAGAAAAGTTGAATCTCAGTGTTGTTGTAATATGCATTTTTCTAATAGGCAGAAATGTTTATCATTTTTATGTAATTATTGGCTATTTGCACTTCTTCTAAGAAGTGTCTATTCATTTCAGTTGTCAATTTTTTGATTGACTCTTTTATTTTGGTTGTGTCTCTTCTTCCTCTGTCCAACTATTAGGTGACAAATTATTTTCCCCAATAGCCAGTTTTCTCAGTATCATTTGTTAAAAAGGTTCTCGTTCCTTCAGTGTATTTTTTAGCCTCTTTGTCAAAGATCAGTTGGCTGGGTGTAAAAAAGATCATTTCTATATCCTCTATTTCATTTCATTAATGCACTTGTCTGATTTTTTTCCAATACCACGCTGTATTCTGATCACTGTATCTTTGTAATATAACTTGAAATCTGGGCTTTTGAGACCTTAAGCTTTGTTGTTGTCAGGATGGTTTTTGCTCTTCGGCTTCTCTTCTGGTCCCACATAAATTGTAGGACTTTGTTTTCTAGTTCTGAGGAATGTTGTTGGTGATTTGTTTGTGATTGCATTAACTCTAAATATCAATTTTGGTATGATGGTCATTTTGAGGATACTAAGTATTTAAATTTTCTTGAAGCTATTGTGAATGATATTGTTTACCTACTAATTTCTTTAGCTTATAAGTGATTTATTGGCTTTGCTAACAGCTTTTAAAATTTTGGCCTTGTGTTGGACTTGTAGCATTTTGACCATGATACGTTGTTTTCTGGTTGTGGCTGTTTTGATCCTATATGCTTTGCTTAACTGTATGTTAAATTCCTCTCCCACACTTGGAAAGATTTCTGCTGTAATTTCTGTTATCAGGAATTTTATGCAATCTGCTGTCTTCAGATTTTTTACTAAGTCCGTTTATTCCTAGGTTAGTCTTGTTTGCTTCATTTGGCAGTAGTTGCGTCCATGATGTTTTTTTGTTTGTTTGTTTGTTTTTTTAAGGTGTGTCTGAGTATATAGTTACCTGCCTCATTACTATCCTTTAGTTCTGACATTCTCTCGTCATGTTGGTCACTTGTGTTTCCTGCACTTTCCATAGAATCTTTTTATCTCCCGGATTTCCATTTGGTACCTTTTCTAATTATTTGCTAAACTGGTCATTCATATTTTGAATATATTTTTATCTCAGTGGCCTTTTTATTTGTATCTTCAATAAGCTCGTTGGCTATTTTGTTTATCTAGTCCATTATCTGTTTAGTTACATCACCAAACTCTTTTTGCTGGTTTTTACTTCTTCTTTTACTAGTTCATATAATTTAACCTTTTAATTTATTTTTTTATTTCTTCACTGCCAGTGCCCCGTTGGTCAGTTTTGTGGGAGTTGGAATTTTTGAGGCATTTTTGGCCTCATTTTCTTATGTTTCTTTTGTGTGTGTTTGCATATGTGTATGAGTGTGCATGTATGTTGAAGTTTGAACATCCATACAGTGCAAGATTTTGTTGCTAGTATATGGATCTCTTTAGTTAGTGTCTGCATTCCTCTGATGTGATCTTGGAATGGGATTCTTCTACCTCTTTCACGTACTCAGTTTAAAAGAATCAGATCCCATCAGTGTGTTGCAAAGAGAAAGTTGCATCTGGTTATATCAACATCACCATATTCAGCTATACACCAGTCATATACATTAAAGCTTATTTTGGCAATTTCACCCTTTTATGAGAGCTCTATACAGACTGTACTATACAGCTGAACTGTATATGGTAGACTGAACTGTAGAGGGAGGATGGTGAGAAAAAAAGAGGAGGAAACAGAGGAGATAATTCAGCGCAGAGAAAACAAACATATCAATAGATGACACAGGAACTATGACTGTTGGGATTGTTTTTAATCCCTGGAGGAAAGAGCTGGTATTATGAGGGAGGTGGTGACAAACGAAGGCTTGCAGAGGCAAGGAAGTATAGTTGGAAAATAGGGAAAGCTGTGAGAGTGTTATAACCTATTAATGTATTGGTAATAAGCTTACTTTTGGATATTCTATGCACAATTTTGGTGAGGATTAACCTGACTCACTCAGAAAAGTTACTATTTAATTTAAAGCACAGGCTAATTCTTATTTTCATTTGTATATACAGCCTCTCTCTCTCTCTCTCTCTCTCTCTCTCTCTCTCTCTCTCTCTGTCTTTTTCTTTCTGCCAGTTGAAGGAAGAACAGAAGAGAGGAAAGATAAAGATGCTTAGAAAGAGAATAAGAGACAAGATAAAGGGTAAAAAGAAAACAAACAAAATAAATAGAAAATATGTCTGTGCTTTCAATTACAGTGACCTCATAATCCTATTTATAGTACAGTTTGAATTCAATTTCAGGTGTCCTAGCTGGTATTGTCCACATGATTTGCTCACTTTGCTGTGAGTCAGCAGACTTGTCAATTTGGAAGGCCCTCTGCGCTTCTCTTCTGAGTGTGGTTACCCATAGGGTTTCACTGATTCATCATTAACTATTTCAGTTAATTTGAGCAGGGAAGGGTGCAGTGTCAGTAGCCCAACACCCCGTTCTCCAGAAATGACACACCTATTATGATGATACTAAGAAAAACAAAATGTTGGCTCATGGTAAAATCCAATAGCAACAACTATTCCACTACTGGCAATAGCAAAAGGAAGCACCAAATATAATTGAGACAGACTGGATATCGATAAAACATAGAATCAATAAAAGCTACCACTTTTCCACCTTTAATGATAGAAAAATGGTCTGTAATATGGAAAAAAAAGAAACCAAATATGACATCAGTGAATATGTACTAAATGGAAATAATTGTACTACCATTAGAAAAGAGTTAAAACATAATAGCATAGAGTCAGCTAAATATTTAAAAATTAACAAAGTTTAATAGTAATAATAAAATGGAAGTTTTGAGAAATAATAAAAGAAGGAAAATTTGAAAAATATAGAAAAGGAAGATGAGAAGGAGAAGAGAAAAATGAGATAAAGGATCAAATTAAATTGTAAACCAAAATCAATATAATTAGCTAAATGTACCGAAAAAATCCAAACCAATAAAAGAGAAAATGGAAAAAGAGTAGGAAAATCAGTGAAAGAAAGGAAAAGATAAAAGAATGTCTTGTAACACACGAAACAACAAAGAGAAATGAGTCCAAAATATCCTTTCATGTCTTTGGATAAACAGTTTCTTTCCAAAGCCGACAGTAATGAAGTAGCTGATATAGGGGTATTGGGGTGTGATTGTTCAAGTCATCAGTAAGTCTTCTTTTATTTCTGCACTCATGTGTGTATGTGTGGATTTAAAGTTGAGTCCTGCCTTGACTTTCCTGATGGGAAAGGACAGTCGATGCGTTGTGTCTACGCTAGAGCTGTATTTGCTCAAGCCACACAGTGTCGGTCCATTTTGGCCCCAACTCACTGCTATCTCTTCCTAGTCTGTGGGCTCTGGAGTTGCTTCCTTTACTCTAGAGGGCCCTCTGTCCATACACCTCAGGCTGTGGCAACTGTCCAAGCTGAGGCATGTCTCTCATGTTTGCAAAAGGGGAAAACAGACTTATGAGCTCTGTGGTGGACACAGGATGGGGCGGGGGTGAGGGTTAAGCAGACAGCTGAAGCAGAGGCTGGCATTTTCTAACTACCCCCACAAGTACATGTAACTACGCTTGGCTTCTCAACACAGAGGGCAGGACCACTACGTGCTTCCTTATCTGAGTTTACTACTGTTCAGACTTCTCAGGGGACCTATGTCTACCCTATATCCTTTCTATGATCATTTTTTGAGGCCATTTCTCAAGTAGTCACTGTGGTAGAGTGACCCCTGAAACTCTGAAGTGTATCCTATCTTACATAAGCTCAGAACACTTATATTAGCCTATAGTTAGGTAAAATTACAAAAAGCCTACCCAAAGCCTATTTATTTTGATGAATGTTGAATTTCTCATGTAAATTATTACATACTATAAGGAAAAGACAAAATATTTACATAGGTACTCACCATTGCTGTACAATTAATATATGTTAAAATATGATTTTTGAACCTTTATTACTTTATTATCATCATACATTTAAAAAATGAATAAACCATAACCATCTCTATTTGTTTTTTTTAAATTTTTTAATTGAATTTATTGGTACATTCTAGGTAGACAGTACAGTTACATTCATTACTGTGATCTTGTACCTTTATATGCCAGGTCTTGGTTCTCATTTTCTCCCCTTGTCCCCACCCTCCCTTCACCCCCTCCTCCCCTCCCCACCTTCAAACATTTTAATTCCATTTTTACATTTTCTCATATTTTTTTCCTTTTCCCTTATTCCCCTTTCCCTATCCTTCTCACTGTCCCTACACCTTTGGTCCTTTTCTTCCTATTTCACATTGCTAATTGCCCCTTTAGGATCTTGAGTACTATTTTCATTTTTCACATCAGAGAAACTATTCGGTATTTGCATATGTGTGCCTTATTTATTTCACTTAGAAGTATATCCTCATATGTACCCATTTAACTATGAATAAATCTACGTTCTCATTCTTTATGGCTGAGTAGTATTCCATTTTATAGAAAAACCATATCTTCTTTATGCAGTTTCCAATTGATGGGCAGATGGGCTGTTTCCAAGTTTTAGCTATTAGAAACTGTGCTGCTATGAACATGGGTGTGCATATATCACTGTGATATGATTCTTTCAGTTCTTTTGGAAAGATACCCAACAGAGGGATGGCTGGGTCAAATGGAACCTCTAATCCTAGTTCTTTGAGGTATCTCCATATTGACTTCCATAGTGGTTGCACCAGTCTGCACTCCCACCAACAATGCATCTCTATTTGTTTCCTACAACATGTTAGTACCTCATGTCTATCAGGTTCTTACCATATGCTGATTGAAATTAATATGGCTTTCCATCAAAATGGCACCATGAACACTGTTTATGTTCTTTGCCTATATTATGCTATTTCATTGCTGAAATCGTGTAAAATTCTTTTTAAATATAAGCTGATTTTACTTCACTCATCTGAACAGGTCACTCAAAAGTCTGAGACTCTCCTGGTGCATGTGAGGCCCAGACCTCAGTCTTGCACACAGTGACCAAAGGATAGATGCAAGAGTGTCCTTGTTGGTGAAAGTTATGTTGATGGGGTGGGAAAGACAAACTGGAAAGGATTGGGGTGGACTTGAGTGGGGCCTGGAGGCTTGTGAGGATGCCATAGCTTGAAGTGACAAAAGCATTTCGAAGAGTGGTTAAAGATATCTGTAAGTAGGGTTAGCTAAATGGCTGGTGTCTAAAAGTAAAAAATGTGTGTGTGTGTGTGTGTGTGTATGTGTGTGTGTGTGTGTGATATACTTTTTGAAATCTTAATTTAAGTGAAGTTTCCAAAACCTTGTATGTATTTTTAAAATATTTTTAGACTAAAATATGCTGCCATATAAATATTTGCAATGTATTAGATGATGGTAAAATTGGGTTAATTAGCTAAAGATGCAAGAGGAATTGAATGGAAGGTTGAGTGCTCTTTCCCTTTCCAAATCCAATTCTTCACCCTCCTTCCATTTCCTGGTTTCTGGTGAAAGATATAAAGCTCTCAGATTTTATGAATCTTGTCACTAGCCTATAAAATGTTTCAAATATGTCTCAATTTGATGCAGGGCCTCAGAGCAACTTGGCAGTTAACAGCTAATGGCTTTTAAGTCAGCCCTAAACATTATTTCAATGAGTTTTTGTGGTTTAATTACCTTAAAACATTAAGTAGTCAGAGACTCCATCAATACAGATACATTTAAAGATATCATATGGGCACTGCTCAAAGATACCACCTTGAAGGTGTCTAATATAAATCTTATTTTGTCAAAAAAATATGTAAAAATAGTTCAAGTCTACCTATTTGAACCTAATGATGTGTGCTATCATTAAGGTGAGAGAAATGTGAACTCAAAATGACTTTCTAAACAGGAAGGAAGAGCTTCACAAACAAAGGACATAGTATTTTAGTGCTAGTCTGTTCTCTTCCTTACCATGTGAATTTTAACAAGTGCAGTTGGTACGTAAAATACCCAGTTCTGGATTCCAACAGCTCTAGGATCAAATCTCATGACTGCAACTTATAAGTAAGTTAATAGGATTACAAGTCTGGAGAGACTAATGGGCATGAATACCTAGCTAGTTTTTGTGAAGACTTCATGATACATGTAGAGATGTTAATAATAATAGCTAATGTGTGCTAGACATTCTTTTATTCTAAAATCCTATTCTTTTGGTTTTGGAGGTGAGAGAAAAAAATTAACTTGAAGAGTCAGTATCCAATTTTAAGGCTGTAAAAAAGAGCGTAATATCTCCATTGTGACTTTTCTTTTTCTGACTGTAATTAAAGAAAGAAACCAAAGGTTGTCATTTATTTTATGCACTATTTCAGACTTTTTTTTTTTTTTTTTTGTAAAACGTATTTCTGTCCTTGGACTCACGATACCTTTATTACTCTTTTCAAGTCAAATCACATCCCAGTCTCACCCATGCAAATTGGCCTAAGATCCAGCACTAACAAAATGTTAATATTTATGAGTAATGCATTTTGGGTTCAGAGATAGGAAGAGAAACCTTCAGGGAGGCAGAAATGAGTTATTGGCCTGCTATAGAATGTGTCATTTGGAAACAGCAGCATTGTAGAGAGATGATTCAAATGCACAATTTCAAGGGGCAATGCAATCTAGCTTACTAATCTCTCATTATATGAAGGTGAGTCTTTTGTGAACACTTACTGCTCATTAGCATCTTGATCCTGCTGGAAAATCCAGATAATGGGTGCCAGTTTCATTCTCATTACTGAGCAACTGCAATGTTTTCTTTCCTGTCCTGAATTTATGATAGAAAAATTAAAAGTGGCAAGAGGCAAAGGCAGTCATTTGAAGTACATAAACACAGGTATTGTGTGTCATACATTATTTACTTATTTATAATGTTAAGGTCTCTAAGTCACTTTAGTGAGCACCTTCATGACCTCTGGAGTCACTTCCCTTCCTTCCTGAGCCACCTGTCTCATAATCTGTCACTCTGCCCCTCATCTTCCTTCCTCATATTCTGTTTTTGCTCCTTGTCCATGCAAGCTGACATCTCCCTCTAACAGAAGGCAGAGTTAAAGCTGCATTTCAAATTTGTTGGTCAAGTTTCATCTAATCCACATAAGAGAGTTGTTGCCCATTAGCTGATTAGAGAAAAAGGTAGATTTTGTACAGTGGACTCTAAAGTTACAATGGACTTGATGTATGAAAAACTTGGGTTACTACCAGAAATTTAGTTTTAACTTATGAACAAAGACTCCAGTCATGAATGCATGCCAGCTGCTTGTGCTTCCTGATGATCTTATATATAGATGTAACCCTTAAAGAGTTCTAGAAGGAACATTATGACATCCTTTCCTGGGTGGAGTTAATGGAGAAACTAAGAAATCCTACAGCAATGCTTAAGGACACTGAGATCTGCTTGTATACAGGAGAGAGACTTTGAAGGCTCTGTGGAGGAGCTTGAGCCTTCAGGTGACCAACTGAAGTAATAACCAGCCCTCAGGAAGGAATTGAGTTCCTAAAGCAAGGTCAACTGTATATGGAAGAGAGAGGAGAAGGCTAAAGGACTATTGCAAAGACACCTATTGGTTGAAACTGGTTAAGCTAATCCCCTCAAATTGGCACGTAACCCCCTCAAGTGAGGGAAGCCACAGTACTGGTCAGAGGTTTCAGTTAGATTATAAAAGTTTCTTAATTGATATTCAGCTATGGGAAAGGGTGGCTTAAAGGAAAAAAGGAATGGTGTAATGGTCTTTTCTTGTTTACGTCACTCCTCTTTAGGATGAATAAAGTATTCTTCATATCAGCAGTCCACTAATATATTAAAAAATCATAGGCACAAACACTCATCTTGGTTTCCAATAGCTTATATATTATGTAGATGACCCTGTAAGTGGGAAGGAGAGGAACCTATATTCAAGAAGGATAAGATCGACAGGTGGACCAATGAAGGCAATCACATTAAATGTACGTTGAAAGTTATATTGCACAATATAAATCTAAGGAGCCATCAGATTAATAGAATAGAATAATGATGAACTGTGATTCACTGATGTGTTTATTGGCTTTTAATTGCCCTAATCATAATGATTATAGAAAGTACTAAGATAATTATAAACCCGTCTGTACTGTGGCATAGCTGACTATGCCTGAGTTTGGATTCAGACAGACCCATTTAACCTCATACTTGCATTCTCATAGCACTAAGACAGTGGCCAATGTATTTTAGCTCTATCCAATGTGAATAATAAGTTCCATTTCCTGGCTTGTTTTAAGGGTGAGAGATAATGTATCTAAAGCAGCCATCACAGTGCTTGACACATAGATACTCCGTACTCAGCAGCAGCCTTGGCAGCAGTAACTGTTGTTATTATAATTCTTACTCCAAGAAATTTCCCCCATAAAGAAAAAGAATGGGTTCTATTCGAAGTTAAACAGAGTCAGTGCGCCTTCCAAAGGGGCCAGAGGCAAAGAGGCAATGAAGCAGAGATAGCAGACAGATATAGGTCTGGTTCCTGCTGGTTACGTGAGGTCAGGCAGATGCTACTGGTAAGACATGCAGACAGACACTTCTGCACGATCACTTTGGTTATCTGCATTTTGTTTCCTGGAAGCACATCAAAGTTACTTAAAGCAGTGTCTGTGCAAGAATCACTATTTTCTGCCAGCAGAAAGATACAAATCAAGTTTCCCTGTTTGCTTTATCAAATATGAAATCACAAAGCACTTCCTTATATCCCTGCCTGAGGTTCATCACTGAAGTGGCTGTAACTTTTTAGGTGAACCATGGAACTGCTGTAGTATCAGTTCCTTCATTACTAAAATGGTGCTAATAATAAAATCAGATGTGCAGGACTACTGGGTGCTGTTTTGAGTTATTGTCACATCAGTGCCCTAACACAGAGCCTTAGCAGGTTAGGTATCTTACCTTATCCTCTTCCCTCTGCCAGGAAAATCTCATTCACAACTAGGTGAATCTGAGGTGTTGTCCACAGTGTTTTCATATCACCAATCTCAATCCCATTTTCACTGAATACTGTGTCATGTTCACCAAGTAAAATCGTATGCTCTCTTCTCTCCTTAATAATAAAAAATAGTCCAGGGCCTATAATCCAGTCATTAAGCTATTATTAGCAACTATCTATCTCATTAAAATCATTAATAAAGGGTTAGAAAGTTTCATTCAATACTAAATTGTGTGTCTTTCTGTCATCATCATTATTGTCATGTGTTTTCTATATGCCCAGTGTTACACTGCACTGCACACATTGTCTCAGGCTCAATCCCTGAAACAACTTCATGGCATTTCTTAGTCTATTCAGGCTGTCCTAGAAAGGTATTATAAAATAGGAGGAAATTTATTGTTTGCAGTTCTAGAGGTTGGAAAGTCCAAGAAAAGGCACAGCTAGATTAAAAGTCCTGTGAGGGCCCACTATTTGGTTCACAGATGGTGCATTTTAGCTGTGTTTTTACAAGGGGTAAGAGGATACCTAGCTCTCCCCAACCTCTCTTTTAAGGACACTTATCCTATTCATGAAGGCAGAGGTCTCAGAACCTAATTATCTTTCAAAAATACCCTGTCTTCTAATACTCTTAGACTGGGAATTAAATCTTGGTCATGAATTTTGGGGAAACAAAAACATTCAGATTATAGCTCTAAGTAAGAGTTATTGTTACCTTTATTTTATACATAAGGAAACTGAGGCTTGTTTTGCTCAATAATATGCCCTAAGTTTTATAGCAAATACAGATCCTGGTGTTTGAATCATGCTTTCTGATTGTAATGTCTATTTGCAATACTTTATACACTGCTACCCTCACCTAGGATTATGTGATGAGTCATTAAGATTTTTTATTAGAGCATTTTTATGTCACATCACTTGTCCGTTAATTCACAATCATTACAGGGTGACAATGATGTGATTATTTTTCTTTTTTTTTTCTTATAAAATGTTTTTATCTCTGCGAAAAGTCCCTATTCTTATTAGAATCAGCAGTGTAGCAAATATAAACACTTCTCATAAATGCCTGTAGGTAATATGTTCCTGAATTGTTTTAATTTATAGCAGGACTGAAGAAATATTATGCACATCAGTCTTATAAATAATGTGACATAAATAACAGCTGCATTTAGTGCCAAAGCAATTATTTTCTTCCCAAGCAATCATTCATTTTTTGCGGGAACTGGAAATTTGCATACACCATTGTCTCCTTACATAATTAGGGTGAGTCTCCTTTACTCTTCTGCCTTGATGTTTAATACCTGAAAATAATTAGTTTTTCCTTGTGAATTGTCAAGATCTAATACCACTTTTTTCTTATTTTTGCTTGGGATAAAGAGCAAGATCATGTTTATGGCAATAGTGATATTAGTAGTTATCCCTCACTCTCCCTGGGGGATTTGTTCTGGGACCCCTGTGGATACTAAAATCTGCAGATGCTCAAATATTTTATATAACACTGTATATTTGCAGCCAACCTATTCATATACTCCACATTCTTTAAATCATATCTGGATTACTGATAATACCTAGTACAATGTAAATACTATGTATTCATTTTTAAATTGTATTGTTTATAGAATAATATAAAAAAGAAGTCTGTACATTGCAGTACAGATGCATTTTTCATTTTTCAAATACAATGAACTCTTGACTTAATGAACTCAATTTGTTCTCAAGGGCTGGTTGTAACTCTAGTTGATCAGATGAAGGCTCAGGCTCCTCCACACAACCTTCAAAGTGTGGCAGATCTCAGTATCCTTAGAGAGACATTGGCCCAGGATTTCTCAATCAACTCCACACAAGGATGTTATAATGTTCTTTCCAGAATGCTTTAAGGGTTAAATCTACATATGAGACCATCTGGAAGCACAAGCAGCTGGCATTTGGTCATAACTGGAGACTTTCTTCATAAGTTAAAACTAAAATTCTGGTTGTAACCCAAGTTCTTCATAGGTCAGGCTGGTTGGTTGTAACTCTAGGGACTAAGTTATTTTTTATCTGTGATTGGTTGAATGCAAGAATGAATGGAGGACCAGGTGTACTTATTTTCCATCTGCTATAAAGAGGTCCTATAATAAATCTTAAGCTCCTGGTTCTGTACCTGGCTCATTCATGTGTTTATTAATTCTAAAATTATTGGTTGGAAATATGCTATATGCTGAACCGAGTGCTATATCCTGGATACACTATCATGAATACAAGAGAAATCAAAAGATCCAAACACAGAGTTCAAGAAGACTTTTGTCTTGGGTAAGACACAGATTTAAAAAACGTGTATGAATTTCAATATGTTTTATAAAAATAGAGATCTGTGAGAGAGAATACCTTCTTGATCAAGGACTATGGAGACTTGACTTCTAAGTAGGTATCTAAAATAGCAATCTTCCCAGACAGTAAGGGCAAAGGTGTACTCCAGGAAGAGGGAAGAGAATGTGTGATGTTTTAGATCTGGAAACAACTTGATGTTTCTGAGGAACTAAAAGAAAACCGGTGTAGATTGGATTTAGTAAGTAAACATAAGTTAGAGGTCACAGGGGCTTCATAGAAGTCGATGAAAAACAAGGATTCACAAAGTTAAAGAACTTTGTTCTGGACCACCTAACTATTTAGAAGGAAGATCTGAGTCCTAGTTTCTGTGGTTGCAAGTCTCTGCTTATTTAAGTTCTTAGAATCAAACTTTTCAAGAAAATAATGATAGTATTAACAATGATAATCACTTAGCTATGCTGACTTGGTGCTTTTGTGTAGCAAGCACACTTCTAATCACTTTTTAAGCACTAAAGACTTAATCATCACAAGAGCTGGGGATTTAGCTCAGCTGTTTGGTGGCCTGCCTTGCAAGTGCAAGGAACCGAGTTCAATCCCTGGTACCAAAAAAAAAAAAAATTTTTTTTTAATTTTTCTTAAAATAGTTTTATCCCCAACATGCAAATGTATGGGACTGAAATTAGTTGTCCTTACCACGTAGATATTAAGCGATGGTTATAAATCTTGAACCAAGGGCTATATGACACACTACAGTTTTAACATTTATTTTTACTCGTAATGACAGGTTAAACTTTTTGTATAATATGAAGCAATTTAAGGTTTACCACAAACTTGGGAGAACAAAACAATTTCTTTTTCTTGAATTATTTGAAAGAATGATACATTACTACTCTTAAAAACTTTAGTGTAGTTTGTACAACCAAGTTTTTCTCTTACATTACCACAATGTAAGCATTAAAATTGGAAACATACATTTCTTTTCCTAAGCAAAGACCAATTTTTTAATAAAAGGTCCAGTTCAGTATCATACATTGCATTTAGTTGTCGTGTATATTTAGTCTCTTTTCTTCTGCAAAATTCCCAATTCTTTTCTTGACTTTCAAGACTCTGTGGCTTTTAAATGGTATAGATCTGTTATGTCATGGAATCTCCTTCAATTTTAGTTTATCTGACATTTTCTCAGGATTGAGTTTATGTTATTGAAATATTGGAGAACAGAATCATGGCAGAAATGGTGCTATGTTCTTGTCACTGTCACTTTGTAGGTGTAAAATAATTTCAGTTCATCATAATTTTAAGTGAAGTGACACAGATTGTTTCATTAAAAGGAGGCTTGTGGGCTTTTTTTTTTTTCCTTCTAGTGTTTGAACTCCAGCATCCTATGCTGGGCACTGCTGCCTTTGCAACAATGTTGCATGTATATTCTCCTGTATATATTTGAACTCCAACTTCCTCTGCCAGGCCGTCAGTGCCATTTTATTCCCAGCGCCAAATGTTGAGACCTTACTTTCCTCCACACGGATGCTCCCTCACCTTATTCAGGTGTCTGACAGTCTTTATGGATGACTACCTTACTAAGTCTCACCTTTTAGCCATTAGAAAGAATGTAAAGAAAAAATAAAGAAGGGAAGAAGGAGAGGAAGGATAGAGAGAAAAAAGAAGAGAAAGCCAAAGGGTAAAATAATAATAATAAAATAATAACAATTTAAAAAGATATAAAGTACAGTGAAATAAATTGTTTTCACTCAAGAAAAGAGTTCAATGTGTTGCTAGCTGAAACAATACTAGTTGAACATATTATTTCTCCTCATATCTCTTTACAGGAATCATAGCCCTTGCCCAAAACAACAAAACAGGAAGAAAAAGTATTGCTTATCTGCACTGTCATTTTCAACAAAATACAATGAGTATTCTCAAAATATAGTTGAAGTGTTGTCATTATTAGCAGAAGGGCCAAATGTATACACAAATGCATGATGGCTTTTCTGGTCCTGAGATTCGGAAGTCTGTCTCTTCTTATATGCCGCACCTTTGTCTAATCATGTTCTCTGAATGGGTATTTTTCTAGTGGGAAAAAGCTATCATTGTCCATTATTTATCCTAGTTATTTTATCTCTATTCTAATCTATATAAGTGGGACATTGGAAAACACAACACAGTCTGTTCTCCTTCACTTTTATACTATGATTCTCTCTCTCTCTCTCTCTCTCTCTCTCTCTCTCTCTCTCTCTCTCTCTCTCTCCTTCTTTCTTTTTTCTCTGTACCAGGCATTGAACTCAGAACCTTGCACTTGCAAGGCAGGTGGGATGACATTGAGCTAAATCTCTGGCCCCTATATGATAATTATTTTAACATATAACCCGAGGACACTTCTGCAATAAGTAAACACAATACTGTAGTTAGAAAAACCGATGTGGAGTCAAGTCCAAAATCTACTACACATGATTTGAATTTTGCCATGTGACTTAAATTATTTTTGCTTCATTCTCTTTCTCTGCAAGATGAGGATAACATTACAAGAGCAACCATTGTTCTAAGGATGAAATGAAATATCTAGGAGAAAATGGTTATCTAATCATTAACTCACAGAAGATAAGCCCAAGTTTGACAAAATTTGACAGTTGCTCTCCTTTTTGCTCAAGTACTTTGTTCATTTCTGTCTCATAAAATTGGTGCTCCACTTGTGATTATATAGAAGTCACCTTCACTGGGCTGGGACAGTTTGAAGAATAATTTCTCATCTCTCCATCTTCAATATCAAACTAAGTTATTTGTACAACAAAAAGAGCTCTTTATGTAGCTTTAAAGGATAGAGGATAGTGAGATGGTTAGATCAATGAATAAAAGCATGAAAAATGAATGGATGAAGTGATAAATGGACAAAAGATTAAACAATTGTAACAAGGCTAAGGGTAAGAGACTTAATATTTATTGAACATCTATGATATTCTAAGCAATTAATTGGCTATTTTACATGCATTGTGTAATTAATACATTATTGCATTACTATACTATTGAAGAGAAAAAAGGAAGCTACAAAATTAAATGTGTCTATATAAGTGCAATAGGTATGATATTCAAGAGTTCAGCTCTGTCTATATATAAGATCCTTGTTTTTTTCCCATTGTTTGTTGCCAGTGGTGATAGGAAACCACTGGCAACTGGAAACCACTGAAGACTGGAAAGTATCCAGGCTACTCTTTTTATCTCAGTATTTTACAATACAAAAGTGAGAAGAATTATATTATTTATCTAACAGCCAGAAGGTAAAACATTTTTAAAGCTGAATATGCACAATGTTTGCATTTTAAGAAAACCAGCTTTCAAACAAACAATATATATTTTTTTAATTTTATTGAGTTTATTGGTACATTTTAGGGATACAGTACAGTTACATTCATTGTTGGGATCATGTACCTTTACATGGCAAATCTTGATTCTCATGTTTTTCCCTTACCTCTGCCCTCCCTTCACCCCCTCGTCCCCTCCCCATCTACAAACACTTTATTTTCATCTTTTCATTCTCTCACATTTTTTTCTTTCCCTTTTTGCTCTTCCCCTATGCATCACACCTTCCCTACACCTTTAGCTCCTTTCTTCAAATTTCTAAATGTCAGTAATCTTATTAGAATCTTATACATTGTTGCAGAATATTCACACCAGGGAGACTATTTGGTATTTACACATGTGTGACTTATTTATTTCACTTAGGAGTATATCTTCAATATGTATCCATTTTCCTATGAATGAATCTATTCTCTCGCTCTTTATGGCTGAGTAATATTCCATTTTATAGAAAAACCACAACTTCTTTATCCAGTTTCCAACAGATGGGCAAATAGGTTGTTTCCAAGATTTAGCTATTACAAACTGTGCCGCTATAAACATGGGTGCACATACTTCTCTGTGATATGATTCTTTTAGTTCTCTTGGAAAGATACCCAGCAGAGGGATGGCTGGGTCAAATGGAACCTCCAGTCCAAGCTCTTTGAGGTATCTCCATATTGATTTCCATAGTGGTTGCACCAGTCTGCACTCCCACCAACAATGGAGGAGGGTTCCTTTCTCCCCACAACCCCGCCAACATTTGTTATAGTGTGATTTCTTGATCGAAGCCATTCTTTGTGGGGTGAGGTGAAATCTCAGTGTTGTTTTCATCTGCATCTCTCGAATGACCAGTGATGTGGAACATTTTTTCATATATTTTCTTGCTGCTTTCACTTCTTTGTATGAGAAATGTCTGTTCATTTCGGATGCCCATTTTTGGATCGGGTCTTTATATTTGGGGGGACTGATTGTTTTGAGTTCTTTATATATCCTTGATAATAGTCCTTTGTCTGAGGTACAGCTGGTAAAAATTTTTTCCCACATTGTAGATTGTCTCTTAGTTCTGCTAATGGTTTCTTTTGAAGTACAGAAGCTTTTTAGTAAGATGAGATCCCAGTTGTTGATTCTTTCTGCTAGTTCCCGTGCTACTGAGGATTTGTTCATAAAGTCTTTTCCTATACCAATGTCTTCCAGAGTTCTGCCTAACTTACTTTCCAGCAAGTTTAATGTTTCTGTTTTAATATTTAGATCTTTAATCCATTTGGATTTTAATTTAGTGCATGGCGAAAGATAAGGGTCTAATTTTAATCTGTGACAGGTTGATATCCAGTTTTTCCAACACCATTTATTAAAGAGGCTATCTTTCCTCCACTGAGGATGGTGAGCTCCTTTGTCGAAGATGAGGTAGCTGAGTACATCTGCATTTGTTTTTGTGTCTTCCAGTCTGTTCCATTGATCCTCAGGCCTATTTCTTTGCCAGTACCATGCTGATTTTATCACAGTGGCTTTGTAGTATAGTTTCAAATTGGGAATTGTTACACCTGGTGCCATGTGACTGTTGCCTATAATGGCTTTTGCTATTCTAGGTCTCTTGTGGTTCCAAATGAATTTTTGGATTCTTTTTTCTAGTTCTGTGAAATATAGTGTTGGAATTTCAATTGGCATTGCATTGAATGTATATAGCAGTTTCGGTAGTATGGCCATTTTCACTATGTTGATTCTTCCTACCCAGGAGCAGGGGATATCTTTCCATTTTTTTATATCCTCTTCGATTTCTTTTTTCAGAGTGCTGTAGTTTTCAGTGTAGAGATCTTTTGTTTCTTTTGTTAGATTGATTCCTAGATACTTCATTTTTTTGGATGCTATTGTAAAAGGAATTTTTTCCCTTATTTCTCTTTCTGTCTGTCTGTTATTTGTGTATAGAAAGGCTATTGATTTTTGGGTATTCACCTTGTATCCAGATACTTTACTGAATCTGTCAATTAAGTCTAGAAGTTTTTTGGTGGAGTTTTTTGGATCTTCAATGTAGAGTATCATATCATCAGCAAATAATGATAGTTTAACTTCTTCCTTTCCTATCTTTATTGCTTTAATTTCTTTCTCTTGTCTAATTGCTGTGGCTAATGTTTCCAGAACTATATTGAAGAGAAGTGGCGATAGTGGGCATCCTTGTCTTGTTCCTGATTTTAACATGAAGGTTTTCAGTTTTTGGCCATTCAATATGATGTTGGCTGATGGTTTTTCATAAATAGCCTTTATTAAATTGAGGTATAGACCATCTATTCCAATTTTTTGCAGGGTTTTTATCATGAATGGGTGTTGAATTTTATCAAATGCTTTTTCTGCATCTATTGAGAGGATCATATGGTTTTTGTCCTTGACTTTGTTAATATAATGTATTACATTCACTGACTTTCGTATGTTGAACCACCCTTGCATCTCTGGAATAAATCCGACTTGGTCATGATGGATGATCTTCTTAATAATCCTCTGTATTCTGTTTGCTAGTATCTTATTAAGGATTTTTGCATCTATATTCATTAAGGAGATTGGTCTGTAGTTCTCCTTTTTGGTTGTATCTTTCTCTGGTTTGGGAATCAGAGTGATACTTGCTTCCAGGAATGAATTTGGAAGTATAGCTTCTCTTTCAATTTCATTGAAAAGTTTGAAGAGTAATGGTAGTAGTTCTTCTCTAAATGTCTTGTAAAATTCAGCAGTGAATCCATCAGGGCCTGGGCTTTTCTTTGTTGGTAAGTTTTTAATTACATTTTCAATTTCACTGATTGTGATTGGGGTGTTTAAAATGTTTTTATCTTCTTCGTTCAACTTTGGTAATTCATAAGTATCTAGAAATCTGTCCATTTCTTCTGTGTTTTCCATTTTATTAGAGTACAGGTTCTCAAAGTAGGTGTTCATGATCCTCTGGATTTCTTTCGGATCTGTTGTGACTTCGCCTTTTTCATTCCTAATTGCATGGATCTGAGCCTTTTCTTTCCTTTTTTTGATAAGATTAGCTAAGGGTTTGTCAATTTTATTTATTCTTTCAAAAAACCAGCTCTTTGTTTCATTTATTTTTTGTATCGTTTTCTTAATTTCAATTGCATTGATTTCTGCTCGGATCTTTATAATTTCCTCTCTTGTTCGAGCTTTGGGTTTTTCTTGCTCTTGTTTTTCTAGGAGTCTAAGTTTCATCGTTAAGTTGTTTATTTGAGCCCGCTCTGTTTTCCTAGTGTGGGCATTCAATGTTATGAATTTTCCACGTAGAACTGCTTTCATTGTGTCCCAAAGATTCCTGTATGTTGTATTGGCATTCTCATTTATTTGTAAAAACTGTCTAATTTCTTCTTTAATTTCCTCTGTAATCCATTGATTGTTTAGGAGAGTGTTGTTCAGTTTCCATGTGCTTGTGAAGTTTCTATAGTTTCTTGTGCTATTGATGTCTAGTTTGATTGCACTATGATCTGATAATAAACAGGGGATGACTTCAATTTTTTTGCATTTATTTAGACCTGTTTTGTGAGCCAGTATGTGGTCTATTTTGGAGAATGATCCATGTGCAGCCGAAAAGAATGTATATTCTGGTTTTTGGGGGTGGAATACTCTATAAACATCTATTAAGTCCATGTGTTCCAAAGCTTGGTTCAGTTCTATTATTTCATTGTTGATTTTCTGCCTAGTAGATCTGTCAATTTGTGATAGTGGGGTATTTAAATCCCCCACTACAATTGTATTAGTGCTTATTTGGTTTTTCATGTTACTTAATATTTGTTTTATATAGTTGGGGGCATTTATATTTGGTGCATATATGTTTATGATTGTCAGCTCTTCCTCTTGAATTGTTCCCTTTACAAGGATGTAGTGTCCTTCTTTGTCTCTCTTAATGAGTTTTGGTTTGAAATTTACTTTATCTGAGAATAAGATTGCTACCCCTGCTTTTTTCTGGACTCCTGACGCATGGAGAATTGTTTTCCATCCTTTCACTTTCAGTCTATGGACTTCCTTTTGCACTAGGTGTGTTTCTTGTATACAACATATTGTTGGATTTTGCTTCTTAATCCATTCTGCCAATCTGTTTCTCTTGATTGGTGAATTGAGGCCATTAACATTGATGGTTACAACTGATATATTTTGACTTATTCTTGTCATGTTTTTGTCCATTTGTTGACTCTTTTTACTTTTTCTCCCATCTCCTTTTAGTTTCTTGCCTTGCCTATTTGATTTGGTCTGTTGGGCCTCATGTTATTGTGAATTTCGTTGTCCTTTTCTAGGATATTGTTTAGAATTCCTTGCAGTGCTGGTTTGGTGTTCATGAAATTTCTCAGGTGCTCTTTGTCGTGGAAGTATTTTATTTCCCCATCTATTTTGAAAGAGAGTTTTGCAGGATACAAAAGTCTAGGTTGGAGATTCTTTTCTTTTAGGACTTGGAATACCTCACTCCAGGCTCTCCTTGACCTAAGGGTTTGTGTTGAAAAGTCTGCTGTGATTCTAATGGGCTTCCCTTTGCATGTGATTTGTTTCTTTTCTCTTACTGCTTGTAGTATTTTGTTTTTCTGTTGGATTTCTGGAATCTTGATTATTATATGTCTAGGTGTAGATTTTTTTTGATCGTGGCTAGTTGGGGTTCTATATGCCTCACTTATCTGTATGTCTAATTCTTCCCTTCTGTTTGGGAAGTTTTCTGTCATTAATTCTGTGAAGAGCTTTTTTATATCATTTGTGTTTTCTCCTGTTTTTTCATGAATTCCTATCAGTCTTATGTTATTTTTCTTTGTATCGTCTAGGAGTTGTTGGATTGATTTCTCATGATCCCTTACTGTTTTTAATAGACCTCTTTTTTCACGGTCACTGACTGCTATCCTATCTTCTATATCTGAAATTCTATCTTCGCAATCTTTTATTCTGTTTCGTACACTTTCAATAGAGTTTTTAATCTCCTGGATATCTGTTTGAATCTGTTTTATGGATTCCATTTCTTTCCTCTGTTGGGCATTCATTGTTTCCATGTCTTTCTTATGCTGAGTCTTCATGGCTTCTATCACAGTCTTGAGCTCATCTATTTTTTTCTCAGTTTCTGCTCTAGAGTCTCGAATCATGACTTCTATTTTGCTCATCATCTCTCTGGCTAGCTGGGAAATTATTTCTGATTTGAATTTTTCTAGAGCCTGATTGATCAATTTTGTTACCTCCTGTGCTATGGGTCCAGGGAGTCCTGTTGGTTCACTATCAGACTTTTCATCCTCATTTGTCCTACTATTTGCTATTGGTGAACTGGATATCTGTTTTTGTGTCTTGCTTAAGTGTTTTCTCATTTTTATTTTTATTGTTGGGTTGTCCTTCTTTAATTTCTGGGTATTACTTAAATCTTCCTAATATAGTTGCGTTTTAGCTTTTGAGTTTCTAATGACTCATAGACATTCTCGTTTTCATAATATCAGAGAAAACAACTCTTTAAATCAATCACCACTCTTTGTCCCAATTGATACATTCAGCAGCCCAATAGGATCAGGCACAGCTTGCCAACTGACCACTTGTGGTAGTCATTAATGTATCACCTTTAACTCATGTGAATTAGATTAATTTCAAGAAGCAGCTCATAGTATGTTTGCAGTGAATATGCTTTTCAATATGGCATCTTTACCATTTAGGATGGGGGGTTCGACTTAGAACGAGAGGATTAGATAAGTGAAAGAATTAGAGCAGGTTTGAAGTGAATCCAGAGGTTGTAGAATTACCTTACTATCTTTACAAAGCTATTAACTTCAGGGGGGATAGAGAGAGTGCAGGAATAAGGACAGGAATATATCCCCTTAACAGTAACAGGCGCTTGCCTTCCCTTGAAGGTACAGAGCCATGAGTGAGGTAAAATGACTGGAGAAAAGAACATAAAGAGAAACCCCTCCTAAAAACAAAAAATAATAAAAGAAGAAGTGTGAGTTATTCAGGAGCTGGAAAAAAAAGGGAGATGAGGGACACTTTGGTGAGCAAGAGACTGAGTTGGAGAGAGAGGACAGAAAAAAGAAATAAATTTTAGGGTGGAATGAGGAAAAAAGAGAAAAGAGAGAGGGAGAGAAAAAGAATTTGAAGGTCCTCTTTCAGGCTATCTCTGATCTCATATTATACCACATGCACAGTCATATGCGGAACCCAATCCCCTGGTCTTAGCTAGCCAATGGCTGTTCCTCACGACTGAGAGTGAACACAATCTACAAGGCCTAACTTTTGTTTCCTTACCCTCAGGGTTGAACTCCACTCAGTTCTATTACAGGTTTCCCCTGCCCTTTCTTTAAAGATGTTCAAAGTTGGGAGCTCAGAAAACTACCCTTCATGGGAGCCTATGCCTCTGCAGAGTTGGTCTAAAGACTGGCCCAATCAGTTGTTTTGAGAATGGGGGGGTGTTGTGTGGGTGTTTCGACCCCCAGCGCACCCCGCTGGGTGGTCACAGGCAGGCAGGCAGACAGGCAGCTGAAGAAACCCCCTCCGGGGTCTTTGGGGCCTTCCTGGTCTGTTGTCGCGCAGGTCAGGAGCTCCTGCGCAGGCCCCGAGCTCGCGCACATGCCGCCGGGTGATCGCAGGCAGGCAGGCAGGCAGGCAGCTGAAGAAACCCCCTCCGGGGTCTTTGGGGCCTTCCTGGTCTGTTGTCGCGCAGCTACTTTCCCGTTCTTTAGGCTTGTCTTTACTACAAACTTACCTTTTTTAGTTAAAATAATAGCAACTGTTCTATATCAATGTAAATGATGAG
>NW_022900944.1:25236594-25249959 GCF_012274545.1 Fukomys damarensis
GGTCTGTTGTCGCGCAGGCCGGGAACTCCCACGCAGGCCGGGAGCTCGCGCACAAGCCGCCGGGTGATCACAGGCAGGCAGGCAGGCAGCTGAAAAAACCCCCTCCGGGGTCTTTGGGGACTTCCTGGTCTGTTGTCGTGCAGGCCGGGAGCTCGCGCGCAGGCCGGGAGCTCTTGCGCATGCTGCCGGGTGATCACAGGCAGCCAAACAATATTTTTAATTTTAATAACTTTTGTGGCACAAAATACAGTAGAACCTCTCAGTTTATCAATGTGATTCTTGTTCCATAGTTCTGGGAAAGATAGTTGTGGTAGTGTTGTCACCCAATGCAGAGTTCAAGAACAGAAGCAAATGCAAACAGAAACCTCAGTGAACTTAGATATATGGATTATGAACTAAGCTTTAATGCCATGCTCACATCAAACTCTAGAAAAATTCAAAACAGAAATAATTTCCCAGATAAACAAAGAGATGGTGAGCAAAATGAAAGACATTATTTGAGACTCTAGAACAGAAACTGACAAAAAAATAGATGAGCTCAGGAACATAATCGAAACCATGAAGGCCCAGCATAAGAAAGAAATGGAAATAGTTAACACCCAACATAGGAAAGAAATGGAATCCATTAAACAGATTCAGATATCCAGGAGATTAAAAACTCTATTGAAAGTGTATGCAACAGAATAAATCATTGTGAAGATAGAATCTCAGATATAGAAGATAGGATTGCAGACACAGTGACTGAAAAGAGATGTCTCTTAAAAACAGTAAGGGATCATGAGAAATAGATCCAACAACTCCTAGATGATGCAAAGAAGAATACATAAAACTGATAGGAATCCATGAAGTAGCAGGAGAAAATGCAAATTACTTAAAAAGCTGTTCACAGAATTAATGACAGAAATCTTCCCAAACAGAGGGGAAGAATTTGACATACAGATAAGTGAGGCATATAGTACACCAACTAGCCATGATCAAATAAAAAAATCTACACCTAGACATATAATAATCAAGATCCCAGAAACCCAACAGAAGAACAAAATACTACAAGCAGCAAAAGAAAAGAAACAAATCACATGCAAAGGAAAGCCCATCAGAATTACAGCAGACTTTCAACACAAACCCTCAGGTCAAGGAGAGCTTGGAGTGAGGTATTTCGAATCCTAAAAGAAAACAACCTTCAACCCAAACTGATGTATCCTGCAAAACTCTCTTTCAAAATGGACAGAGAAATAAGATACTTCCATTACAAAGAACACTTGAGAAACTTCATGAATACTAAACCAGCAGTACAAGGAATTTTAAACAATATCCTAGAAAAAGACAGTGAAGATCACAACACCATGAGGCCCAACAGAGCAAATCAAATAGCCAAGGGAAGAAACTAAAAGGAGAGGGCAAAAATTTAAAGAGTCAACAAAAGGCCAATAATATGACAATAATAAGTACATATCAGTTATAACTATCAATGTTAATGGCCTCAATTCACCAATCAAGAGAAATAGATTGGCAGAATGGATTATGAAGCAAAATCCAACAATATGTTGTATACAAGACACACACCTAGTGCAAAAAGAAGCCCATAGACTGAAAGGGTTGAAAACAATCCTCCATGCGACAGGAGCCCAGAAAAAAGCAGGGGTAGCAATCTTATTCATAGACAAAGTAAATTTCAAACCAAAACTGATTAAGAGAGACAAAGAAGGCCAGCCACTACATCCTTGTAAAGGGAACAATCCAAGAGGAAGAAATGACAATCATAAACATATATGCACCAAATATAAATGTCCCCAACTATATAAAACAAATATTAAATAACATGAAAAACCAAATGAGCACTAATACAATTGTAGTGGGGGATCTAAATACCCCACTATCACAAATAGACAAATCATCTAGGCAAAAAAATCAACAATGAAATACTAGACATGAACCAAGCTTTTGAATGCATGGACTGATTAGACATCTATAGATGTTCCACCCCACAAAATCAGAATATACATTCTTTTCAGCTGCACATGGGTCATTCTCCAAGATCGATCACATACTAGCTCACAGAACAGTTTTGAATAAATGCAAAAAAATTGAAGTTATTCCCTGTATATTATTAGATCACAGTGCATTAAAGCTGGAAATCAATAGCATAAGAAACTGTAGGAACTTCACAAACACATGGAAATTGAGCAAGACTTTCCTGAACAATCAATGGATCACAGAGTAAATTAAAGAAGAAATCAGACAGTTTTTACAAATAAATGAAAATGCCAATACAACATACAGGAATCTATGGGACACAAGGAAAGAGGTTCTATGTGGAAAATTCATAGCACTGAATGCCCACATTAGGAGAGCAGAGCAAATAAATAACTTAATGATGAATCTTAGACTCCTAGAAAAACAAGAGCAAGAAAAACCCAAAGTTCAAACAAGAGAGGAAATTATAAAGATTAGAGCAGAAATCAGTGCAACGGAAACTAAGAAAATGTTACAAAAAATAAATGAATTGAAGAGTTGGTTTTTAGAAAAAAATAAATAAATCTATAAATCCTTAGCAAACCTTATCAAAAAAAGGAAAGAAAAGGCTCAGATCCACGCAATCAGGAATGAAAAAGGCAAAGTCGCAACAGATCCCACAGAAATCCAGAGGATCATTAATACCTACCATGAGAACCTGTACTCTAATAAAACAGAAAACACAGAAGAAATGGACAGATTTCTAGATACTTATGAATTACCAAAGTTGAATGAAGAAGATAAAAACATTTTAAACACCCCAATTGTAATCAGTGAAATTGAAAATGTAAATAAAAACTTACCAACAAAGAAAAGCACAGGTCCTGATGGATTCACTGCTGAATTTTACAAGACATTTAGAAAAGAACTACTGCCATTACTTTTCAGACTTTTCAATGAAATTGAAAGGGAAGCAATACTTCCAAATTCATTCCTGGAAGCAAGTATCACTTTGATTCCCAAAACAGGGAAAGATGTAACTAAAAAAGAGAACTACAGGCCAATCTCCTTAATGAATATAGATGCAAAAATCCTTAATAAGATACTAGCAAACAGAGTACAGAGGATATCAAGAAGATCATACATCCTGAACAAATCAGATTTATTTGAGGGATGCAAGGATGGTTCAGCATATGTAAATCAATAAATGTAATACACTGTATTAACAAAGTCAAGGACAAAAACCACATGAAATTGGAATAGATGGTCTATACCTCAATTTAATAAAGGCTATCTATGAAAAACCAACAGCCAACATCATATTAAATGGCCAAAAACTGAAAACCTTCAAGTTAAAATCAGGAACAAGACAAGGATGCCCACTATCACCACTCCTCTTTGATGTAGTTCTGGAAACATTAGCCATAGCAATTAGACAAGAGAAAGAAATTAAAGCAATAAAGATAGGAAAGGAAGAAGCAAAGCTGTCATTATTTACTGATGATATGATACTCTACATTGAAGACCCAAAAAACTCCACCAAAAGACTTCTTGACTTAATTAACACTTTTAGCAGAGTAGCTTGATACCAGGTCAACACCCAAAAATCAATAGCCTTCTTGTACATAAATAACAGACTCACTGAATGAGAAATTAGGGAAACAATTCCTTTCACAATAGCACCCCCCAAAAATGAAGTATCTGGGAATCAATCTAACAAAAGAAACAAAAGACCCCTACACTGAAATCTCCAGCACTCTGAAAAAAAGAGATCGAAGATGATATAAGAAAATGGAAAGATATTCCCTGTTCCTGGGTAGGAAGAATCAACATAATAAAAATGGCCATACTACCAAAACTGCTATGCAGATTCAATGCAATACCAATTTAAATTTCAACACTATACTTCACAGAACTAGAAAGAAGAATGCAAAAATTCATTTGGAACCATAAGAGACCTAGAATAGCAAAAGCCATTAGGAAACAGACACATGGCAGCGGGTATAGCAATTCCCAATCTGAAACTATACTACAAAGCCACTGTGATAAAAACAGCATGGTACTGGCAAGGAAACAGACCTGAGGATCAGTGGAACAGACAAGAACACACAAAAACAACTCCAGATGTACTCACCTACCTCATCTTTGACAAAGGAGCTGAGCATCTCCACTGGAGGAACGATAGCCTCTTTAATAAATGGTGTTGAAAAAACTGGATCTCAACCTGCCGAAGATTAAAACTAGACCCTTATCTTTCACCATGCACTAAAATAAAATCAAAGTGGATTCAAGATCTAAATATTAAAACAGAAACACTAAACTTTCTGGAAGATAAATTAGGCAGAACTCTTGAAGATACTGGCATAGGAAAAGACTTTATGAACAAGTACTCAAACCACGGGAACTAGCAGAAAGAATCAACAACTGGGATCTCATCTTATTGATAAACTTCTGCACTGCAAAAGAAACCATCAACAGAACTAAGAGACAACCTACAATGTGGGAAAAAATTGTTACCAGCTGCTCCTCAGACAAAGGACTATTGTGTAGAATATATAAAGAACTCAAAACAATCAGACTCCCAAATATAAAGACCCAGTTCAAAAATGGGCATCTGAAATGAAGCAGCAAGTAAATATATGAAAAAATGTTCCACATCACTGGTCATTCGAGAGATGCAGATGAAAACAACACTGAGATTACACCTCACCCCACAAAGAGTGGCTGCTATCAAGAAATTACACAGTAACAAATGTTGGCGGGGTTGTGAGGAGAAAGGAACCCTTCTCCACTGATGGTGGGAGTGCAGACTGGTGCAATCAATATGGAAATCAATATGGAGATACCTCAAAGAGCTAGGTCTAGAGGTTCCATTTGACCCAGCTATCCCTCTACTGGGTATCTTTCTAAAAGATTTAAAAGAATCATACCACAGAGATATATGCGCACCCCTGTTTATAGTGGCACAGTTTGTAATAGCTAAAACTTGCAAACAGCCCATCTGCCCATCTGTTGGAAACTGGATAAAGAAGATATGGTTTTTCTGTAAAATGGAATACAGTTCAGCCATAAAGAATGAGAAATTGGAGTCATTCATAGGAAAATGGATGTATATTGAGGACATACTCTTAAGTGTAATAAATAAGTCACACATGTGTAAATACTGAATAGCTTCTCTGGTGTGAAAAACTACAATAGTATACAAGATCCTAGTGGGACAATTAAGAATGTGAAATAGGAAGAAAAGGGCTAAAGGTGTAGGGGAAGTGGGAAACAAAATAAGTATTTTGTAGGGGAAACAAAATAAGTCAAAAGAAAAAATATGAGAAAATGAAAAAATGGAAATAAAGAGTTTGTAAATGTGGAGGGGAGGAGAGGTGAAGGGAGGGCAGGGGCAAGGGGAAAAAATGAGAACCAAGAACTGTCATGTGAAAGTATGAGATCCCAGTAATGAATGTAACTGTATTGTAGACCTAGATTGTACCAATCAACTCAATAAAAAGAAAAAAAAGTAGACACTGACATAAATAAGAATTGTATGTGTGTGTGTGTGTGTGTGTGTACATAAATATGTATAGATTCAGTCCCATATTTATTTTCAATACATGGAATCATAGAATTTGAAACAAGTAGTCTCTGCAATATCTGTAATGAGAACATGGTTTTTCCTCTTAAATGTGCTTTATTTTGCCCTCACTGATGAAGAACAGTACTAGTCCATATGATTGGAAGAAATAAATAAAAAAAATCTTCAATCACTCCCTTAGAATGACATTCCTTGATAAATTCCAAGGTTACTTGCATGAGATTTCACTGAAAGGTTTCAACAAATATTCTTTCTGATGTGGTATTTCATCCAGTAGATTATGTATACTTAATATAAGATACAAGTATTTAAAATGAAGTTTGATGAGTAAATCAAATAAAATCAAGCTCATGTTCTTAACAAGAGGAGAGAGAATGTTCTTTATTTTCCATTTCTCGATGCAGTTTGATTCTGTCAAAATGATCCTAGACATCATCTTTGAAGAGTAACTGTGAGATTATGTGGGTAAATAATTCATAGACACATACAGATCACCACTACAACATTATCCATAATTTCTTGGCAAAAGTATGTGCCCGTGAATAGGATGAGACAAACTAAAATGTAATGTAGAATAGAGGAGTAGCTAAACAAATCTTATAGTAGAAATCACATCTACATAGTGACTCACATCATATATGTCTCTGGAGTATAACTACATTCTGATTTTCTGGTATTCTAAGAGGTATTTCTAGGATTCTGAGTGAATAACTCAGTGATATGTTTCCTCCTTTCTAGTGTCTCTTGATTGGTAGAGGTGAAGACTTTGGGCAAATAGAATTGTAGAAATGTGAATGTTTATGTAGCAGTGTAAAGGAGATGTTTGAAAACAACTGAGAATATGGCCATTAATAGTAATTAGATGTTGTTCATAGAAGATGAGTAGAAATCTGTCAAATATTTAAGAAGAGATGATATCTTCTGAGAAAGAATATCACAAGAAGAAGCACAAATGCATACTTGGAAGTTTCCTCGGGGCTCTAGGAGTTCCACATGACTCAAAGGCTCAGATACAGAGAAAACTTCATGCAGGAGACTAATGGCTAGGACTAGGGAGGCTGCAGTAGGCTGTGGTTCGACCCTGAATTATTATGGGAAACACACAAATGTGCATCTGATTTCTGTGTGCTATCATGTTGGAGCCTCTTCAAATTATATACACACACATAGACACATGAATTTATATAAAAACAATTTTGTATACTATAGGCTTAAGTAATTCCCATATACACTATATATATTTATGTAATATATTTTTCTTATATATTTTGTAAAATATACAATGTATATATATCAAAGTGAATAAGTGAAAAATAAGTTACAAGCTACATTTTAATCATATAGTACATATATGCCTAAGAATGTTCTGATGATTGTTTTTTCATTATCTTTTTAATTTTTGTTATTGTTTCTCCCAGGAATATTCACATTTTGTTCCTCCTGGCTCATCTTATTCTTCCTTATTTTGCTTTTCGTAGCATGCAAAACTTGAAGGAATAATAATAAAAAAGAATTTCCTTTATCCTTCCTCATTGTTTTAGATCCAATACATGAGTGATCCAAAGAGAACTGAGGAAATCAGAGCACCCAAGAGAAAGGCCTGGAAGGAGCACAGGTACGTCTGCTCTATTTTCTCCTTCATGTCTTGGTTTGCTGCTTGAGGACAATTTTGTTCTCATGTTTAATCCAACTCTAGAAGAAATCCTTCCTGAAGATCTGACATACTATTTGGTGTTTCTCGTAAGTGTGATTATCAGTGTTCATCTGACCCATAGTTTCCCATCCTACACAATTATTTCTTGGAATAGGGTTTTTAACCTGAGTGCCGTGTAGGTTATTTTTAAATGCCCACGGATATCTGTATTATGTGAGAAAACCAGGGTAAATAAATAAGAATAAATAAATATGAATAGCTTTTTATGGCCAAACATGAATTGTCTTGATCTGTTTATTTATTTTTAGATGACAGTGGGCATAAAAAATAACACTTTACTCTCCAAAATGCTGGCTCAATTACAATTACCTCTCCTTTTCCCTATCCAAGCTATATTTTGTGCCACTCATATGCTGTATTTGACAGATATCTTTAGTTTCCCTAAGCAGGTTATTAGGCTTTCAAAAATAAGATAACACAGTTTGGTCCTTTTGAATAGCAAAGAGCCTCTTGGAGAAAATTTCTCCCAACCCTTTTCTTTGAAGATAATCTTTTGTTAGAAACAGTAAGCCAAGAACAAAAGAATCACAGTGACATGACTAAAGCTTACAGAATTTGTTCAGAGAAGTTGCTCAAACACTGATCTTTGGGAACTAATAATTTAAAACTCTGCCACACTGTCTCATTGGCCCCTGCACACAGGGTCATCTGATTATGCCTACTCATAAATGGCTGAATTAATCTCAGTCCTTTTGAAAGTTATTTCTGTAGAACTCAAGAATATGTGGTTAAGTTTACTGTCACTCCAGGAAGTTTCTATGTCTCTGCTAGTACCTGATAAAGAAGGGGATTTCTCAAAGTCAATCACTGAGAATAAAGAACTTAAATCCATTTTCACATACCTCTGGGAAGCAGATCTGCATTAGCCTAGTGTATGACTTCTCTGGCAATAATAAGGTGTAAGAGAGTACACAGCCACTGGTGATTTCTGCAAGTGATACAATGAGGGGACACAGACAATGAGGCAAAAATAAAATGGGACCTGGGATTAAGGGATCTTCCACTCAGCCATGTGCACAATGCTGAAAATTAATGTTGTATTGTTTAGTGAGCAGCTGTCAAGTTACTGTAATTTGCAAATTTTCTTTCCTCGTCTCCTTCACTGAAGGCATATTAGAAATGGCTTCATTTCTGAGGAGGTATGACAAAATTAATCCTATTTGGAGTTCCATTTGAAAAAAGTGACATGTTAAGCTTGTTTTGCATTTATCAAATGAACGAATGAGTTCAACATTTACTAAGTACCTCTGCATGGAAGACAGTGATAGATATTAGAGTTATAAAGATGAATTAAGAACAATTGCTTCCATGACAATATTGAATATTTGTTGGAAGTTACAAATAGAGGAGAACATGGTAATTTTTTCTGTAAACATAAGAGCAGAAATAAATGAGTGGTGCGAGGACAGAATATAGATCAACTTGTCTGAAATTAAAGAGCAATGGTGTGTCTTACACAGATGTAAGACAAACCCAGAAGAAGTATCCTCACACTAAAGAGGATCCTGTGGCAGTTTGGGGCTTTTAAACTTTTATCGAAAATGTCTAGAGGCAAATCACGTCTCCACAGAAACAACTTTGTGGTAAATATATAATAATGTACATTAAACACAATTAGTTATGTGTACATGAGCTAGAGCACTGTCTTCATCCTTCAATCTATAGCTCTCAATAAATGAAAAAAAAAATGAAAGAAATTTAGTTATGCATACAGAAAGCTGTTGAGTATAATATCAGCGATGCCATATCCAAATTTGAAAGATGTACAGCACAGGGCCATTATTGTGATGCAGAACAGCAATTCTGAATTTGGGACAATAATAAAACAGCTCAGGAAACCAGCCTAAGAGGGGCAAGGAGAAACTGTCTAGGATATTGTTTATGGTCATTAGGCACAGGAATGTTTCAGAACAATTCATGGGAGGTGCTTGAAGAAAGATTAAAAAGGTTTTATCTATTGACATCTACATTTAGCCAAAGTATATTGGATGAAATTTTCTTTCATTTCCCATGCATCTCCCCTGTATTGTTCTGCTGATTAAAACCTTCCAATTATAAGGGCAACACTCAACCCCCAATAACAAGTGTCACAAAGTTTAGTTTGATAAATTGAACTCATTCCATATTGGACAGGACTACTGTGAATAGAACATGTGTTAGATTATTACCTAGGTTCCCATTTGCCAGTTGGTCAGAAGCTGATCAGTGCTGCACTCTTAGTAGACACACTACATTTTAATCCATATGTCTATGGTCAAAGAACTGAGCATTAAAACAAATCCATCATCATCTGATAACGGATATGCTTAGGTCATCCAAGCCACCCACTGAGCAGCAGGACATTTGTCAATCTATCTGATTACAGAACAGACGATACTTTAGGAAGTAATTTTTATTTTTCTAGATCTCCAAGGCTGATGTTTCTCATCTGCTCCTCTGTTTTGTTTATAATATTGTCAGGGAGAATTGAAGTATAGCATTCTCAGACAGCGAGGCAATGGCATGAGAGATGAATTGGGATCTCTCTTTCAGATTATACTAAGGTAGTCACTCAGCATCTCTGAGCTTCATTTTATTCATCTGTAAGACTTTTTATATCATTCATTCAAGAAATACATGTTAAAAATATAGTATGTGTCAACGTAGGTACTAGAAATTCAACAATAACTAAAAAGAACCAATAACGAAGGTTAGTATGCATTATGGTTATGTGAAAGGTTCACATATAAGTGTATAGTAAGAACTTTAACTTAGAAAGATGATCATTAGAAAAATATACTTGAACGGAGATCTAAAGTTTAACAATAAGTTAACTTGGTGAAGAAGATGAGAGAAAAGATTTCCTGGTAAAGAAAGTGGCATTTTCAAAGGTCCTGTGGTGAGAAAGATTGTGGACAATTGAAAGAGATCGTGGTTCTAATATAGATATATAATGCCTCTCTATAAATGCTTCTTGGTTTTCACATTGAGATAAAACATTTGGGGGTTTTCTTTTAAATGCAGGTTTTGTTCACTAGTTTTGGAGTGGAAACTGCGATTCTGCCTTTGCAAAAGAAGCTTCCCAAGTGCTGTCAGTCTCTCTGGTCCAAAGATCACATTACCTAAGAAAGAGCAAAGACCTCCTATTCTCTTGTTTTTGTCTTCTTTTCTCTTCTCATTCATTCCATTTTTTACTGCCAGTCTCTTCAGAAGAAATGTTGAGAGAGTTTGCTTTACTAAGTCTAACCATACTCTCTTCTGTGGTGATAGGACTTGATAGACTTGGCCATGGTCTCAGGCGCATAGGCTGATCCAACCTGTACAGTTAGGAGAGTGAGCTAGTGCCTGTCTTCAACCATAAGGCCACCCTGCTTTACCGATTTACCTTAAACACTGAATAGTTTCTCTAGTGTGAGAAACTGGAAGTGTAAATAAGGACCAAAAGGTATAATAGATAATTTGAAACAGGAAGAAAATGTTCCAAGCAGAAGGGGAAATGGGAGGGATAGGGGAAAAGAAAGATGGGAATGGAATTAACATGAGCAAAAGAAAAAATGGAAACAAAATCTTTGTAGTTGGGGAGGTGTAGAGGGGTTGAAGGGAGGGCAGGGGAATGGGGAAAAAAAATAAGAACCAAGATGGATTATGTAAAGATGCAGAGGGGTGGAGGAGGGCAGGGGAATGGGGAAAAAAAATAAGAACCAAGATGGATTATGTAAAGATGCAAATTTCCAATGATGAACATCACTACATTGTATAGCTTAAATGTACCAATAAAATTAATTAATTAATTTGAAAAATATATCAGTACTGGGAGAGAAATAATCATGAGCTTATCTATGATCCTAATTTCTGTTTCAGGATAATATAAAAATAGATTAAATGTCAAGTTATAGTTTAACATTTATAAGAGCTTGAGCAAGGAAGAGAAAAAGATGCCATTTTACCTTTTAATAATTTTATTTGTTTATGTACTAACATGGGAAAGCAATCATTATTTAGGAAGAAATAGAATAATTAAATACTATGTATGACTCTTCAAAGTGTATGTTAGAGTTAACTGAATACAAATCTACTTTGAGTTGCTTTAGTTCTACATACAATTGTTACAGAAGTTCAGATTAGTCAGTAAAGGTCAGCAACATTACATGTGATCCAAGACCTCATCACAAGGTCTTTTGACATGCAGAGAATTATGATGAGATCAGAGAATCTACCTTTCTTTAGCAAATCCTGTTAGGGGAGAGAAAAAGGATTGAAAAGGAAGAAACCAACCTAACAATATGGTATCAAAATAGTTCTGATCCAACTAAAAATACACTAAGAAAAACATACCACAAAAATGCAAGTTTTGCTCACTTGATCTTGAGTGTGTCAATATTGGTTTATTGAATGTACACATTAAGTGCATATTATGTGAGGACTGTGATTCCAAGAAGCTTATGATCTACTGTGGAGGACACAGTGGTGATGAACAAAAGAAAAGGACTTTGTGTGATGATGGGAAAATGTACTGGGGTGGGGGATAGCCAAGTCTTGCCTATGTGTGTCAGAAAGATTGTCACTGTGGTGGAAATATTTGAAGATTTCAGCTAAGGCTTGAAGAATTACTAAGGCATTTTCAGGTGGCAAGAAGCTTCGAACAGGTTGAAGAGTCATTTGCAATTCTCTCACATGGTCTCCAAATACAGTAAGTAGGGCAGAACGACAGGTGAGTACAGTGTATGAGGATTTGTGAGTGGCTCGGCAAAGGAGACTGGACTGGGGATAAATTATGGTGAGAGGAGATCAGCCTTGGTGAGTATGTGGGAGACAGCAGCAGATATACTTTCTTTTTTGCCCTTCAGCTTTACAACTTGTTAAATCAGCATGATAATACATTTATCTTTTCTCATTTAGTGATCATGACAGCTTCAGAAGGTAAAGGTAGTGTCTGTCAGATTGTTAGCACTTAATAGTAGCTGAATATGGATCTTATTATTACTGAACAGTAGACAGGGATTTATACATAAAATTGAGCCAAAGAGGATTGTAGAAGGATTGTTAACCACAAGGCTAAGTAGGAGAAACACTATTTTATTAATTACAAAAACTTGGTTTAGAACTTCAAATACTAAGCTCTTTTGGAAAATTTAAATTGAAGATCTGATTTGATTTCATATGTATTTCCAGATAAATGCATCATCATAGCAACTGCATTAAAGAGTTAATTATTGCCCCAAGGCTGTACTGAGCTGTTGCATGTGTGTACAGTTTGGTGGTTAAACAACTGACCAGAGTTTTCAACACTGAGGCAGAAAATACCACACCTACATCCAGCCATCTATAAAACTGAAATGCCACTTGATTTTCCTGAACTCAGGTTCCATGCTCTTCAAAGCAGAGGGAGAAAGAGGAATGGAGAAGATGGCAAATGTATTTTTTGCTTTACTTTTTATCCACATTCCTCATTAGGGGACTGTTAGTGATGTACATATTCCTGTTTAATATTACATTGTAATTTAGACATGAACTAGTATTTTTTTTTTTTTTGTAATTCTGTTTGAATGTTGCATTTAACTGGAAAACAAAACACAACAAAATAAAAAAAAAGATACACACAGACACTCATTACAAAGGAATTCATTAAACAATTTAAATGTCAAAGAAGAGAAGAAACATAGAAAGAGAACAGAGTGGTTAGCAAGAAGCATTTTACAGTACCTCAAAATAGGTCTTTTGATTTGGTGCAAAAATCAGGAACAAGACAAGGATGCCCACTATCGCCACTTCTCTTCAATATAGTTCTGGAAACATTAGCCACAGCAATTAGACAAGAGAAAGAAATTAAAGCAATAAAGATAGGAAAGGAAGAAGTTAAACTATCATTATTTGCTGATGATATGATACTCTACATTGAAGATCCAAAAAACTCCACCAAAAAACTTCTAGACTTAATTGACAGATTCAGTAAAGTATCTGGATACAAGGTGAATACCCAAAAATCAATAGCCTTTCTATACACAAATAACAGACAGACAGAAAGAGAAATAAGGGAAAAAATTCCTTTTACAATAGCATCCAAAAAAATGAAGTATCTAGGAATCAATCTAACAAAAGAAACAAAAGATCTCTACACTGAAAACTACAGCAC
>NW_022900944.1:25251638-25264020 GCF_012274545.1 Fukomys damarensis
AAAAAAAAAAAAAAAAAAAAAGAGGGAGAATGGAGAAGGAAGGACTTAAGGGGTAAATGTTGCTTTCCTTAGTTATTAGTGTCTCCTCTAATCACTTGTGACATATAATAGTGTGTTTTCAGTTCTGCAATTTGCAATGTTTTAAGGAAATAAAAGGATCCTGCAGCTCTCCCCCTAGCTTTTGGAATTTGGCAGCAGACTTGTTAGAGGCGGAGCCACTGCCATCCTGGGGGTCTGCAGCACGCCCAGCCCCACCCTCACCCCACACTTCCGTAGGGCCCCTGGCCTCCTGACTATGCTAGTACTTGGATTCACACCACAGAAACATGGGGGATTCATAAAGGCCATTGTCTTGAACTCTAGCCTCAATTTTGATTTAATTCACACAGTTAAAAGTGATAGATTAATAAATACCATAAATTTTCTAAGATGCGATTGATGCTTTTGTGTTGCTGGTTGTATCTCTTGGGCTAAGATGTTATGATTTGTCTATTCAATTGTGCTTCCTAGTGTAATGAAAAAGAGATTGCCTCAGAGTCACTAGAGACTCAAAACCTAAAGACAAGCTATAACAGGGAGATTAAAATACTAAGCCAGGTATCAAACCAAGGACAGTACCAACAACAGAAATAAAAATAAAAACCACATTCAAACAAGGCTCAAGCACAAACACAGACTTATAGCTTACCAATGGCAAATTCTGGGGGCAATGAGGTGGAAAAGTCTGATAATCAACCACTTGAATACCCTGAACTGGTAGCACAGGAAGTAACAAAACAGATGAATGAGGCTCTAGAAAAATTCAAAGCAGAAATAATTTCCCAGATAACTACGGAGGTGGTGAGCAGAATGAATGACATGATTAGAGATTCTAGAACAGAAACAGACAAAAAAAAAAAAAAATAGATGAGTTCAGGACCATTATAGAAGCCATGAAAGCCCAGCAAAGGAGAAAAATGGAAACCATGAATGCTGAACATAGGAAAGAAATGGAATCCATAAAACAGATTCAAAGAGATATTCAGGAGATTAAAAATTCTATTGAAAGTTACATAAAATATTGAGCCAAACTGAAGACAAGATATGAGATATAGAAGACAGGATGGTGGTCAGTGACCATGAAAAGAAGCATCTCTTCAAAATAGTAAGGGAACATGAGGAATCAATCCAACAACTCCTAGATGATACAAAGAAGAATAATATAAGAATGACAGGAGTCCATGAAAAAGCAGGAGAGAGTACAAGTGACATAAAAATCTGTTCACAGAATTAATGACAGAAAACTTCCCAAACAGAGCAAAAGACTTTGATACATGAAGCATATAGGACTCCCACTAACCATGGTAAAAAAAATCTACACATAGACATATAATAAAGAAAATCTCAGAAACACAACAGAAGAACAAAATACTATAAGAAGTTAGAGAAAATAAACAAACCACAGGCAAAGATAAGACCATCAGCATCACAGTAGACTTTTCATCACAAACCCTCATGTCAAAGGGAGCCTGAAGTGAGGTATTTTAGGCCATAAAAGAAAACAACCTCCAACCTAGACTGATGCATTCCTCAAAACTGTCTTCCAGAATTGATAGGAAAACAAAATACTCCATGACAAAGAATGCCTGAGAAACTTTATGAATACCAAACCAGCACTCCAAACAATTCTAAATAATATCCTAGAAAAGGACAATGAAGATCATAACTCCATGAGGCCCAACAGAGCAAACCCAGCAGGCAAGGCAAGAAATTAAAGGGAGAGGAGGAAGGGAGAAATTAAAAACAGCCAACAACAGGATAATAAAACGATGATGCTAAATCAATATATATCAGTTTTAACTATCAATATTAATGGCTTCAATTCACCAATCAAAAGAAATAGACTGGCAGAATGGATCAAGTAGCAAATTCCAACAATATGCTGTATATAAGAAATGCACATTGTTTAAAAATAAACTCATACGTCTGGGTAGTTAGATCAGTGGTTCTGCTACCTGCCTGGCAAGCTCAAGGACCCAAATTCGATCCCAGGTTAAAAAAAAAAAAAAAAAAAAAAAAAAAAAAAAAAAAGAAAAAGAAAAAGTAACTCATAGACTGAGGAAAAGGATAGAAAACAGTTCTCCATGCATCAAGAACCCAGAAAAAAGCAGGGGTATCTATCTTATTTGCAGACAAATTAATTTTCAAATGAAAATTAATTGAGAGACAAAGAAGGTCACTGCATCCTTATAAAGGGAACAATCCAAGAGAAGAGATGACAATCATAAATATATATGCACCGAATACTAAAGCCCCCAACTATACAAAACAAATATTAAGGGGCATGAAAAACCAAATAAGCACTAATAAAATTGTAGTGGGGGACTTCAATAACCCACTTTCACAAATAGGTCATCTAGGCAAAAAAGTTAGAAAAAAACCCAAAAAACCAAAATACTAGAAATGAAGCAAACTTTTGAACAAATGGACTTAATAGACATCTACAAGTGTTCAACCCCACAGAATCAGAATATACATTCCTTTTGGCTACACATGGGTCATTTTCCAAAATAGATCTCATACTAACTCACAGAACATATTTAAGTGTATGCAAAGGAGTTGAAGTTATCCCATGCAAATTATCAGACTATAGTGCAATTAAACTGGAGATCAATAGCAAAAGAAACCACAAAAACTTCACAAATACATGGAAATTGAATAACATTCTCCTGAAAAACCAATGGGTCACAGAGGAAATTAAAGAAAGAATTAGTTTTTACAAAAAAATTATAATGCCAGTACAACATACAGTAATCTTTGGTACACAGTGAAAGCAGTTCTATGAGGGAAATTTACAGCAGTGAATGCCCACACTAGGAAAACAGAGCAAGCTCAAATAAACAACCTAATGCTGAATCTTAAGCTTCCAAAATAAGAAGAGCAAGACAAATTGCAGGCTTGTACAAGGGAGGAAATTATAAAATTCAGAGCACAAATCAATGCAATGGAGACTAAGAGAATGATACAAAAAATCAGTGAATAAAAGAATTGGTGTTTTGAAAGAATAAATAAAATTGATAAACCCTTAGCCAATGTTATCAAAAAAAAGGAAAGAAAAGGCTCAAATCCATGCAATTTGGAATGAAAAAGTGAAGTCACAACAGATCCACTAGAAATCCAGAGGATCATGAATACCTACTTCATGAACCTGTACTCTAATAAAATGGAGAAAACAGAAGAATTGGACAGATTTATATATATATATACATATATATATATGTATATATATATATGTATATATATGAATTATGAACATTGAATGAAGATGATATAAAAATTCTAAACACCCCAATTACAAAAAGTTGGTGATCTTGAGAATGTAATTAAAAATTTACCAACAAAGAAAATCCCATGTCCTGATGGATTCCCTGCTGAATTCTATAAGACATTCAGAGAAGAACTATCACCACTATACTTTAAACATTTCAATAAAATTGAAAGGGAAGCAATACTTCTGAATTCATTCCTGGCTGCAAGTGCTACTTTGATTCCAAAACCAGTGAAAGATTCAACCAAGAAAGAAAAATAGAGGCCACTCACCCTAATGAATATAGATGCAAAAATCCTCAATAAGATACTGACAAACAGAATACAGAGGGTCACCAAGAAGATCATACACCCTGACCAGCTCATATTTATCTATCTCAGGGCTGCAAGGATGGTTCAACATAGGTAAATCAATAAATGTAACACACTACATTAATAGAGCCAAGGACAAAAATTTATTATCATCTCTATAGATGCAGAAAAAGCATTTGACAAAATTCAACACCCATTCATGATTAAAAAAAATCCTACAGAAAATTGGAATAGATGGTATTTATCTCAATTTGATAAAGGTTATCTATGAAAAACCAACAGCCAACATCATACTAAATGGTCAAAAACTGAAAACCTACATGTTAAAATCATGAACAAGACAAGGATGTCCACTATCACCACTTCTAGTCAATATAGTTTTGGAAACATTATCCTCAGCAATTAGAGAAGACAAAGAAATAAATTCAGCAAAGATAGGATACAAAGTAGTTACTACTTGCTGTCATTATTTGCTGATGATATGATACTCTACATAGAAGACCCAAAATTCTCATCAAAAAGACTTCTAGACTTAATTGGAAGGTTCAGCACATTAGCTGGATACACAATAAATACTCAAATCAATCGTCTTCTTGTACACAAATAACACACTGAGAGTGAAATTAGGAAAATAATTCCTTTCACAATAGCATTCCCAAAAAAGAAATATCTAGACATTAATCTAACAAAGGTAGCAAAATACCTCTACATTTAGAAGTACAACACTCTGAAAGATAAGATATAAGAAAATGGAAAGATATCCCTTGTTCCTGGGTAGGAAGAACCAATAAAGTGAAAGTAGTCATACTTTCAAAGCTGCTATACACATTCAATGCAATCACAATTGAAATCTCAACCATATATTTCACAGAACTAGAGGAAAGAATACAAAAATTAATTTGGAACCAGAAGAGACCTAGGATAACAAAAGACATAGTAGGCAGGGGGTATCACAATGCCCAACTTGAAACTATACTACAAAGCCACTGTGATAAAACAGCATGGTACTGCCAAAGAAACAGACTCAAAGATCAGTGGAACTTATTAGAAGATGAAGAAACAACTGCAGACACATTCAGCTACTTGATCTCTTTTTTTTTAAATTTCAAATTGAATTTATTGGTACATTCTAGGTAGATAGTACAGTTACATTAATTACTGTGATCTTGTACCTTTACATGCCAGGTCTTGGTTCTCATTTTTTCCCCTTGTCCCCACCCTCCCTTCACCCCCTCCTCCCATCCCCACCTCAACACTTTAATTCCATTTTTACATTTTCTCATATTTTTTTCCTTTTCCCTTATTCCCCTTTCCCTATCCTTCTCACTGTTTCTACACCTTTGGTCCTTTTCTTCCTATTTCAGCTACTTGATCTTTGACAAAGGAGTCAACCATCCTCATTGCAGGAAAGATAGCCTCTTTAATAAATGGTGTTGGAAAAACTGGATTTTAAGTTTCCAAATATTAAGATAGACACTATCTTTCACCATGCACTAAACTAAAATCTGAGTGGATTAAAGATCTAAATATTAAAACAGAAACACTAAGCTTGTTGGATGATAAGCTATGTAGAACTCTTGAAGACATTGTAGAGCAAAAGACTTTATGACCAAACCCTCAGTAGTGTGGGTACTAGCACTAAGAACCAACCACTGGGATCTCATCTTATTAAATAGCTTTTGCACTGCAAGAGAAACCAAGAACAGAGCTTAGAGACAAACTACAATATAGGAAACATTTTTACCAGCTGTTCCTCACAAAGGTTTACTATCTAGAATATATAAAGAGCTAAAAACAGACTCCAAAAATATAAAGATCAGTTCAAGAACTTCCATTTGAATGAAGAGACATTTCTGAGACAAAGAAATAAAAGCAGCAAATAAATATGTAAAAAATGTTCCACATCACTGGTCATTCCAGAGATGCAGATTAAAACAACACCGAGACTCCACCTCATCCCAGAAAGAATGGCTGCTATCAAGAAATCAACCAGTAACAAATGCTGGCAGGGGTGTGGAGAGAAAGGAACCCTTCTTCATTGTTGGTGGGAGTGCAGACTGGTGTGACCACTGTGGGGGAATCAATATGGAGATACCTTACACTATTAGGATTAGAAGTCCCATTTGACCCAGCTATTCCCCTGCTGGGTATCTTTCCAAAAGCATTAAAATAATTATACAACAGTGATATATGCTCACTCATGTTTATAGTGGCACAGTTTTTAATAGCTAAAACTTGAAATAGCCCAGTTGCCCATGACTGGAGACTGGATAAAGAAGATGTGGTTTTTCTATAAAATGGAGTACTACTCATCCATACATAATGAGAAATTAGAGATATTTATAGTTAAGTGGATGCACATTGAGGACATACACCTGTGTAAATTAATAGGACACACATATGTAAATACCATATAGTTTCTGTTTTGTTAAATGAAAAGTGTAAATAAGAATCAGAATGTACAATTGATATTTTGTCATAGGAAGAAATTGTTTAAAGGTATTAGGTAAATGGGAGGGGTAGGGGAAAGGTAAAAAGGGAAGAGAAGAAAAATAAGAGGAAAAAAACTGGAAAAAAATTCTTTGTAAATAGGGAAGGGTGACAGGGTAAGGGAGAGCATGCAAATGGGGAAAAAGTAAGAACCAAGATATGTCATGTAAAAGTACACGATCCCAGTGATGAAGGTAACTATTGTATCTCTAAAGTGTACCAATAAAAATATTTTAAAAAGAAAATGAAGGAAGCCTTGTATACTCATCCATGTCAATATGATGTGTTCTTCTTATGAATTCCTGTATCAGGATGCTCAGGAAATATTTACTGAATGCTTAGCTGAAGTTACTGAATTATCAAAATGAAAGGATTGTAGTGTTTTGGGGTAAATCACGGTTTTTATATATTTTTCTTTCTCATATCCCTTTTGCTGAAACATCACTTCTGGTTTTTCTCCTTTTATTTCAACTATTTCTGTTCCACTCCAAGGCAAATGGTAGAAAGTGGGTGTGTATATATGTGCCTGTGTCTATGTGCATGAGTGTGTGTCTATGCTCACCTGTGAGAACTGTATATGTTCTGTATTTGTGTGTGTATGTCATGTGTATGTGTATGTGCTATGTGTGTACATGGATATAAAACTGAGCAGTTGGATCATCTATATGTGAGTTTAAGTTGGTGTATATCATCAGTTTATGTTTGTATTTGTATGTGTTTGCATCCTGTGTGTGAATGTCTATATGTCTGTGTGTCTGTAATTATATTTGTGTGGCTATGTGTATTTAGCTCAGTAGACATCTATGCATCTCTGTATTCATATATGTATTTATCTGTCTGTGTTTGCTTGCCTTTTTATGTACATTTGTGTGTAAGTGACTGTGTATGTGTGTCTCCTTATGCTGTAAGTCTCTACATATGCACCATTAAGCATATTTCTTACTTTTAAATAAATGCAAGCATTGCTTGCAGAGAAAAGTAAGTTACTTAGAACCTAATGTTCTGGAAAATTTTATATGAAAAGACATCTGCTTATACCAAATTCTTTTTGCCCACATTTAGCCACAGGTGTTAACAAAAGGATAAGCACTTGAGTAGGTGAAAAACCAAAAACTGTAATAATATTCACATTCATCTCAGCTTTCACAGTGAATCAAAGTACAAACAATGAAGAAAGGTCAGTCCAAGATTTTCATAAGTGAGTACTGGTTGCTGTAAACAGAACTCATTTCTCATAGAAATTTGCTGACATGAAGAATATTCTGAAAGCTTATAGAACAACGAATCTGCTTACCTGGTATTAATTTACTTTTTATAGTTCATTTAATATAGTATTGATTAAATTAGCATTTGGATTAATGACCTTTTAAATTTAAAAGGACTAAAGCAGTATTCTCTTAAGAATATCAGCTGAAGGACAGAAATATTTGAAAATAAATTTTGTAAATATTTTATATTTACTTCATGAATTACATATTTCAGTATATTTTTTCTAATTTATACTATACAAATGTATAAACATCAACATGTAACTATTCAGGCATTATACTGATATGTATCATACAAACATAATATAAATGAATGTAAATATCCCAAAATATTTATTGAATGCTTGGTAAATATTGGATATCATGCTAGGTACAGAATAGCACGATGGAAAGCATGGGTCTTGATGTTAAGAAACTCAGTTTTAAGAGCAGGCAGCATCTTTTGCAGAAGGTGGTGAAAATGAAAACACATGGGGCCCTTTGCTAAAAAATCAACAAACATTTTCATTAAATGTACCCACAAATATTTTTTCCACATAGTTTCTTCCTCTCAATGTGTGCTTTGTTGTTGCAGTTGTTGTTGTTCTCTAAAGTTGTTTCTAAACACTTGAACAAATACCATTCTTAATGAAAAATTTAAAATGTTAAACTATCAGCATTCATGTCACCATTGTATCATGCCGTGACAGTTTTACAAGTATGCACCAGAGAATTTTGGGTTTATGCTGAATCACTGAAATTGAGTACAAGCTCCTCCTTGGAGGGTACGCTGAGCTGGGCAGGATGAAAGTCAGCCAGATTCAGAGAAGCCGAAGGGCAGGAGAGGACACCAGTAGAAGGAGTTCTGAGATGGTGAAGAGTGTCACACTTAACACTAGGTTTTTGCCTCATACCCACTGCTAGACCTACTTGATGGCCTAGCCATGCACAAGTCTAGAAATCTGAGTGGCGCCGTCCTTTCTGATGAGCTTACTATTCCAACAAACAGCAGAAAGGCAACCTCTCAGCCATCTTGAAAACTGTATGCCAAAAACTTCTAGGTACTCAAAAAGGGGACGGAGAGAATCCTACCATGAATTTTTCTGGCCAGTTACCTGCCAGATGCTTTGGGTGATGATGGCCCAGTGTGGGATGGCTGCTGCCACTCCCTTCTCCAAGAGACTATGGGGCATGTGTGCCAGCACTCCTGATAACAAACATAAATTCTAAGATAAAATTATTGAATATTTAAAGGTGCCAGTTGCAGAACATTATTCTTGTCATAAATCTTTCTAGAGCGAGTGAAGGATGACTGCTCACATATCCTTGATTCCAGCTGTGGATAGTTGATAAGAATACGGTCTAATGGTGCAATGGACGGCATCCACAGTGGGAGTTGGCATAGAGAAGCATCTAATCAACCCTGTAAGTCTAGTGGAGTAAAGAGGCAGCTAACAATGGAATGAATGAAGGTCTCAACTATGTGTTGAATGTGAATCGGAATTCTCTGGGCTCAGCAGACAGGAAGCTGCATCTCAAGCACAGGAAGCCCAGGTCCACAGTTGCAGAAATGTGAAAGGTTATGCATATGTGAAAAGCTGCCAATTCTTTGACAAAATAAGATGTTCAAATATATGTTCTTGTTATGTGCACGTTGGGTAAAAAACTCACAAGAAAGTAGTAGGAAGTTGGGGGATGGGTTGCACTGTGTTCCTCCATGAGGAACTTGTTCCTGGTAGGTACTTGAGAGGGTTTAAGACCTCCATATACTCACTCAAAAATGAGATATTCAACACTGAACAGAAAAACAGGATAAATTACACTTTTCTTGTTTCCAGATGTCAGAAATTCTTCACTGATATGCAATGACATCAGCATTCAAAGGTCTTAATTTAAATTAAAAATTGGAAGAAAGGAGCGCAAATGATACCAGAATGCTTTTTCAAAAAGATTTATCTGATTTTATTCCATTAGGATATGTTATAGATGTATTATATAATTACAGTCAAACTGAACGTACTAATGTGTGTAGGCAACTATTACTATAAATATATTTGAATAACAAATATAATTTGCTTTACATATGAAAGTATTTTTAAAACCATTATTTCATTTATGATTGATTTTTCAGGAAGATAATATATAGCCTTAGTGTCTAAACAAGATAAATAAACATTCTTTTTCTCTTCTTTACGTTTTGTTAAAAATTACAAGTATAAACTTGTAGTTGATATTAAAAGTAAAATCAGAGATGATTACATGGTGTATTCTTTGCCACTGGCTTTGGATAAAAGAAAAGACTTTCAGTGGTTACTGAAAAATATGCTTCCCAAACAAGTTGAAGTCTCTGACACTTCTATACCTTGTTTCTTTATAAAAAGTTCTCCCTTAGTGACTTTCCCACGGTATGTGTGTTGTTCCTGTTTTATGCATACTTGAATTCCTGTGCTAATTTTCCACAATGATTATGAATATAATTATACAAATATATTAAAATATGCTTAACAAAATATCCCCTTCTAGCCTGATTGCTTAAAGCAAACAAGGACTGTGTTTTTCTTATTCCCATTGGTATATATAAGCCACCAGCATTGATTGTAGCTTACAGATAGTTCTTACTATTTGTTATATTAAAATGAAATCAATTACATTAATTATTTATAGTAATTTTCGGTGAATTTGTCTTTATTTTTTCAAAAACATATACTGAAAATCTTTTTTTTTCCTAAAATATATCTTAGGTTACAGATTCCCAGTTTCTCATTTATAGACCTCTTTCTCAGGTTGAGGAGAGCGGGAATGGAATATGCAGAGGCGAATGTAGAACTATAAAAGAAACCCGATTGTGCATATTAAAACTTAATTAGTATTGTGTGAATGTTTCTGGAATTTGCACTTAGAAAGATTTCCTTATTTCTGATAGAAATCAAAGCCTATTTTGTAACTGTGTTTATGTATGTGCATGGGGTTTTGGGGTGATTGGAAGTAGTCGAGAAGGGTAAAGGGATCACATGCCTCTTCCCTGGTTAAGAGAGTGTGATATTGATCACCACATGTCATGAGTACATGTGTCTTCGTTTTCGTTTTCATCTTCATTTTATTAACATAACACTTCTAATAAAAATTTTATTGAACACTTGCAACATATAAGCGCAACCCAGGATGATGAACATATGTAACTTTTGTTCTCAAATAATTTTGCCAGGTAAATATTTTTACTCCTATTTTACAAATGACAAAACACAGGCTGCCAGGGTGTATCAGTCTTAAAAGTTCTAGTGTTCTTTCATAGCAGAGCCCAAAATTCAAAGTCCAAGCTATTGTTCTTTTCTTCATCACACATCTCCCCAAAGGTAATATCTATTCCAGTATTTCCAAGGTCTTCCAGGTGACTGAACCGGGCACCAAATTTCATCACTGGACTACATTTACTGTGGCTATGACTTGAGAATTTGAGGTGATGCGTGTATAACAACTTATGTGTGTATGACGTCAAAGAACTATTTTCAAAACTTTAAGATGATTGAGATTTTCTTAGTCTTTATTTATTTTGGGAAGTAGTTTAATATAATCTTTACATATTCTAAGAAAATGTCAATTTAGCTGCAGTTCAAATACTGTATAATCACAGCACTCTGATGTAAACTCCAGAGATGAACTTGGGCAAATTTAATACATTCCATTTTGTAATGTAATAACCAAGTTTAGATCTGACTGCACTAGGAAATGACCAAGAATGTAAGGGCAATTTAAAGCCTAATGATCATATTCGTTGCTGCTGGTGGTGATGATGATTCCTGTTGCCTAAAATGACTCTAGCTGAGGAAAGCAAAGCAATTGATTCTGAATTTCTAAGTTAAAAAAATATATATAAATATATTTAAAGGAAGCAAAAACTGTTTTAGGAAGTGCTTTCTTCCATTTTCTAAATGCATAAAAAAAGTAATTTTCAGTGGGATACTTCCTGGCCCCAATCTCAAATCAGGAAACCCAGGTTTATAGCTACTCACCTGTAACATTCTAGATACTCAATAAATATTTCTTATTTCTGGCCATTGGCTGCAAGCGATATCTAAAGCTCAGGGGTTAAGAGCCTGCACACTACAAATAGACTTTTATGAGTTGAAATCAGGCCCCTTTGTTATTGTGAAAATAAACTTGACACTGTCACTTTTTGTGCTATTACTCTATTACCTCAAAGTAGGAAGGAGAATAGTGCTTAACTCATAGAGATGTTTGAAATATTAATGAAAATAATATATGCAAAACCCAGAACTCAGAGATTGCTACACACTGTGATCTGAAAAAATATTAATTATTATTAATTAACCAGTATAGATTTTACACAAAAGGACTGGTGATGCCCTTTCAAATGATGATTAATTTACAGGTCTAGACAGGAGGGAACTGGTCAGAGGGCTAGGAGATAACAGAGGGGATGTTGATGATTCCACAGCTTAACATGCGGTGAGTTTGGCTGAGAGTGGTGACAATGCAGATTCTCAAAAGGAAAAAAAAAAAAAAATGAGACCTTGCATCGATTAGTTGATTTCCAGAAGTGAGCACTGTGGTCTGCTACACAGTTATTAATCTGTGTGTACAGATTGGAAACTTTGAGAATTAATCAGAAAGAAATAGTCAGAAGAATGGAATGAAGCACTTTATTTTATGGGTCATGGGTTAGAGCAGAAGTAGCTGTTGTACAGTCCTTACTATTACTTTCTCTAAAAGCCCGAGCAGGTCATTACTCATGCATGGGCATTCACTTTTGCATTTAAAAAAAAATGTGTCTGATACTGCTTTGGGGACAATGAGCGAGACACTTACATAATATTAGAATTTATAAAGTAATGTTTTAGGCTTTAGCATAATTATCATCAAATTTGCCTTTTTTTCCCCTTCCTGACTTCTCTTCTACTGAAACTGAGACGTTTTCATCGGCTCATGAATCTCTAGGGATGCTACAACTCATCCCTACTAATACTCATGCTTTTTTTTTTTTTTTTTTTTTTTTTTTAAAAAAAACA
>NW_022900944.1:25264107-25300205 GCF_012274545.1 Fukomys damarensis
TTGTCTTTTGAAACAACACATGCTCATCTTATTTTGCCAATGTGTTACTTTCATATTCTGCTGGATGAGCTTCTGTTGTACCTTAGGAAACATTGAAGTACCTTGTCTGTGTGGCCTTCTTCAATCCTGCCACCTAGTTTCCCAGATCCAGGCCATTTCCTCTTCACATAGCAATTTCCACTTACCTCCTAGCATTCACATCAAATTATTGGATAATTGTCTGCATGCCTGTATGCTTCTCCACATTGCAATCTTCAAGAAACAAAGGCTCATTTAGTTTTGCATCCATAGCACCTGGTATGGCATCTGGCAATGTGTTGGCATGGAATAATGCCTAATAAATGTACTAGTATTATCCCATTGATATATTCATGCTATTAATATCAGGAGAATATTCCTATTTCAGTTTTGGACATGTTACTATTAGGGAGAAAATCAGAAATGACAGGAGAAATTTCCATTATGCTTCACATAAAGCATGAAAAAAAAAATCCTAACATACTTTCCATACACCAGAAATAATGGCACAGTCTTGATGTAATATATAACCTTTTGTAGTGCATATCATATGAGTCATATCATTTCTTCAAAATGATGCTAGGTTTTTTTGGGCCTGAGCTGTTGAAAGGGTGATGTAGCTTGGCCCTGTACTTAATGACTCTCAGGCCCCCTGAACTTCTGCCACCAATATAAACACAGTCACATCCTAAATCCAAACATGTCCTGATCTATTCTCTTCCTTTTTTTTTTTTCTCAGCAGCTGTTGATTTTATCATTAGCTACAGAGTCCCAGTAGAATTTTGATCTCACCATTCTTTCATTACATCCACTTGCTGTCAACCTGGATTATAGCCAGGGTTGAGGATTCCCACATTTTGGACACACTGGCACCAGTAGGAGGTACGGTCAGTTGTTTCAACACTCTTCTGGCAAGTTTGATTAGCCCTGATCAGCTGAACATATGTTTAAAACCCTTGACCAACGGCACTTGGATTTCCTTGTGGTCCCATCTCAGTCTATAGCTAAGTAGACATGAAATCAATCTGTGCTCGTGGAAAACTGGCCCCTGTGAGGTACATTCTAAATAATGCAGCATATCGTAACAATCGGATGGTGCATAATTCCCTCCATCTAAAACAAAATTGATTTTTGTCCTCTAACTATTATCCTTGCTCTGCAGAGAGATCTATTTCCATTTAAAGTTTCAAACTTTTCAGCCATGCCATATAAACAAACACTAAGAGATTTCATAATGTTCTCAAGATTGTCCACTCTCAGCAGCAAGGAAATGCCACTAAAAATGCTACAGGCTAGGAAGTAATAAAGCATCAAAAGCTCCATTGCAGATGCTCTGAAAAATTCCTTTTCTTCAACAGCTCAGTACAATGCAGCTCGACTTATACTTTCCAGCCATGATCCAAATAGTTGCCTTTGGCCTTATCTGACCCCTTTTCTCCATGTCAGAAAAGGAGAGAAAAGCATGCACATCACAGAAAAAAAGGACTAAATGGGTAGCTTCTTGTTTCTGCCAATCCAATGTCAGCTGCAAAAAGAAAAAAAATAAAAAAGATAACCATATTCTAAGCAAGTGCTTCTTATTAATATTCCTATGGATCTCCCAGTGATCTTGATACATTACTATTCCAGTAGATCTAAGGTGAAGTATGAAATTATGCATTTTTTACAAAATCTCAGATGACATCATGCTGTTCAGCCAGGGACCACATTTGGACTAGAATGTTACTTAGCATTCTAAGATTCCTCTTTTTCCAAGATTGTTGGATCCTGGTTATTTAATCAAATACCAATCTAGGTACTGCTAGGAAGGGAAACTGCAGGTTTAATTAAAATCCCAAGTCAGTTTCAATTGGCATTTGGGGTTATCCAGGAAAGTCTGATCTAATCGCATGAAACCACTTCAAGGTATGTTAGGGAGGCAAAAGAGGGATCGAAGTAATTAAAAAACAACAGAGGTGTTTGGTGCAGTGTTGCTGATTTAGATGTAGAGTAAATATGAAAGGAATATGTTAGCTTTAAATCATAAGGGAGCCCCAGCTGACAGTCAGCAAGAAAATGGGGCCGTGTTATCCCAGTTGTACATGTGAGGAACTGGATTCTGCCACAAACTTGACTGGAGTTGAATCCATCCTCGCGACCTCCAAAAGAGAATGCAGTCTTGCAGACATTTTGATTTCTATCTGGAGATACTCATAACTAAAAGGCCAGCTCAACCTCACTCTTCCCAGACCCTTTAATGCAGAGGAACTATAGGATAATAAATACATGTTGTGTTAAGGTGCTAAATTTGTGACAATTTCTTATGCAGAAAACTAATAGAAGGAGGAAGGCTCTTATTCAACACAACCAACTGTAATATTATCATTCATGTGTGGGTAAGAGAGAGAGTTTTTGATCGGTGTTCTTCAATTTCTAAGGATAGAATCATTTTTTTCTTTTTAGTGGGGTTAATTCAGGAGATCGAACTCAGGTCCTTGCACTTGCAAGTTAGGCAGCAGAACCACTGAGCTAAATTCCCACCCCAAGAATCATTTTTAATGAAGAGAATAAATCATTGGCAACTGGAAACACACAAATAGTCATCTCATACCTTTCTCCAAGACTTTCCCTTATTGCTTCTTTGACTTTGGAAAAAAAAATATTTAAATCTTTCTGGGCTACCATGTCCTCAACTGAAAAAAAAAAAGATGAATAATATCTTGCCTTAACAACAGCTGGAAAGCTGGAAATCATTTAAGAATAGTATACAAATAAAACAAAAAGTCCTTGTGAACTGTAGAATGTTAGACAGAATCAGATACAGTACAAATTATGCCTCTTTGAACTTTTCTCTGGTCATAAAAAATGTTCTGAAGATGTTAAAATAGCCTAACTTATTGTTTAAAAATATCATTCCAAGTGCGAATAGATGAGAGTGAACATAAACACTTTGGAAACACTTTGTTGTCCTCCACTGTTTTTACCAGAGATAGTAATCTCATCATAGCAGAGTTCCAGGTATAAATGTATATCATGTCTTGTGTTAAGAGCCGTGAGGTAAAAACCGTATTTTATTTCATTAATTGGAGAAACCAGTCCATTCCAACTTTCTTTCTCTTTTGCTGTCAAATGCATTAAGGCAGATTGTAAATAATTCAGGTATTGTTTGCAAACAAGGATTTTTCACAGCTGCACAGATTAGAAATTGCTGAGAGAGGATATAGAAGGGTTGTGGGTTAGGGAAGAGAAGAAAGCATTCAGGGTTAACAGAGAGTTATCTAATATTTAATATTTTCCCTATGCATGCTGCCAAATCATTATTTTATGGCAACCTTTCCTCTGTGTTTAGTGTGTTAACTTTCTGCAGTGAGCAGATGTGGCCACACACGTTCTGTTTGGCAGAAGGCAGATGCCAGCCTCTGGAATGGGTGCTCAGTTCCAAGGGCAACATCTGGATCCCTGGCTTGACTATGTTCCTCTCTGTGCTTGTGGCTATACAATGCCCCCTGGAGACATTTTGTGATTAGACTGCTACAGAATTGGCATGAGTGTCTTGTCTCCCTGGCAACCATTTTCCCTTTGATTCTTATACATCTGCTCAGTAATATACAGTATTTGTGAAACTGTTCCCTACCTTATTTCCAATCACAAAGCAGGTGATAGAAGACTCTTGTTGAATAGGCTATCATTTTCCTGGGTGTCAAGAAGCTATTGTTTTCTAGTAGTCTCCCAACTACATCAAATTGCAGAATTCATCCTCTGTGCAAAGCCACTAAGTTTACAGTGGGGTTTTCAACCCTAATGAATACTCCGTGGCACATCTTGAACACGTGAGGGATTTTCAGAAGCCAGGAGGGAGCAAGGTGCTTGGAGCAGCCTGCCCAGCCTTCTTTCTTAGATAACAAAGTCTCACTGGGATGAACCAATACTCCCTCCTCCTCCTCCTCCTCCTCCACCTTCTCCTTCTTCTCCCTCTATCTTTCCTTCCTCTTCCTCCCCCCCTTCTGTCCCTCTCTCTTTCCCTCCCTCCCTCCCTCCTCCTTATGGCAGGAAAACTAGAACTTCCTTATCAGAAAGATCACCCTGCTATGCCCTGTGCCTGTGCCTTTATTTAGTCTCTCCAGCCAGAAGACCGTGAGCAGGTGGGATCTTTCAAACTGTTGTTTTGTCTGAAGAGAAACAGAGATACATTTGAGGCATTTGATAAAACTGACTCAGTTATTAGCCATCTCTAAGTAATACTTGAGAAGAGATTAGATTTTTAAAGATGAATCTTTCTTCTCAGGCCATTCTTATACGTTCCCATTAACAGGAGTTATGAATCATGCGCACAAGGGAAAGAGTTAACATCTCACAAGAATCTATGATAGTTAGGAATTTGCAAATAATAATTACAGTGTGTGTATTTATATTTTATAGATGAGCAAATTGAGGATCCAAAAAGGCCAACAATTTGAGATGGAAGTAGGGAAAACATAGCATTCACCAATTTTATTCTTATAAGTTATGATAGGAGCAACACAGACTATGCAAACCAATGATGATTACTCTTACATGTGGCCATGGAGGGTGGTGCCATGGAAAATAGCCTTCAAGACTTAGCTTAACATCACATTTTCTTAGGAAGCATTGAAATTATCAGCATATGACGAAAGATGATCAAAATAGAGCCAGTATTTCAAGGTACTAGATGAGAGGAAGAAGTCATAATATGCAACAGAGTTCATTTCTATTAATTCTTAGAAACACATCTCAAACACTAACTCCCAGTAGAAACCTCCATTATTATTGCTTTATCAATTCCACCCAGTTCTCACTGCCAAACAAAAAGAAAAATATATGGATCAGTTACTAGCTAAACAGATCACTGGGAATCTAAGATGTATCATAGAATATAAAAGATACTTCTGATTTTCAGTGAATACACATTTGTAATTCGACACAACTGACTGGAATAAAAAATGAGAGATGAACAACTGAATAGCGAATGAACATATAATTTTGAATTTTAAAGGGTACCCATTGTACTGCAGAAGAATCTTACAGCTCACTAATACTAGCAGTTCCTGCTCTCCTATTTTCTCTATGATCTGAGCAACTTTTGGTCTAAGCTTTTAGTTACTCATAAAGTCTGAAAAACTTTTGCTTTCATTGTCTCCAAAATGGAGAAAAAAACACCTACTCCTTTTTCATCAAATTATGGTAATGGAAAAATTCAAACAATTTATGGGAAATGCTATGGGAGCTTGTAGTAATTACACTGCCTAAGTATTTTGTCTGCTCTGGCTTAATGACACCAAGACATATGTTTATAAGAAGCTTATTGATAATTGGTCATAGCATCCTTACCTGTGGGTAAAGGGAAAGCAAATGGACTATACAGAGTGCAAAGTTGGGCTGAAAACCCTCTGTTAGCTTTCTGTGATCTCCACTGACACTCCAGAGATCTCCTGATATCAGAATACCCTTCTGGATTTTCTTGATTTGGGATCGTGGTGTGTCATTCAGGAGAGGAAGCTGATTTCAGCTGAAAGCAATTCCCAGAGAGGGCCACTCCTAGTAGTAGTTACAATACTTTTTTAGTCATTAAGGAAGATCTAGGAAGTACAGTGGAATATGACTAATGCATCTGATAATCATTTTGTATTAGAATTGCTTTGAGGGTTGTTTTTGTTCTTTTGCTGTTTTAAAGTATTTTCTTTCCTCTTTCATTTCCTCACATAGAGAGCTACTATTAGAGAAGCATTTGGCAATAGTACAAATGAAGTTGTATGTACCGTAGGCATAAATGTATAACAGGTATGAAATAAGCTACTAGATGTAATATATACATACATATACATTTATAAACCATATGTTGTCTTATGAAATATATAGCTTTATAACAATTTATTAATTTAATTTAATTTATTGGTACATTCTAGGTAGACAGTACAGTTACAGTCATTAGTGGGATCTTGTACCTTTACATGCCAGGTCTTGGTTCTCATTTTTTTCCCTTTGTCCCCACCTTCCCTAGCTTTATAACAATTTAGAAGGTTAAAAGGAGGTGAGAAATTTCAGGCTTCATACATGGTGATATGGGAATAGCCAGTCTCCAGGCCCTAAATCATTGTCTGTGTTTTATCTCACTCTAACTCTGTGTAGCTGTTTTGTCTTTCACCATGAGAGTACACACGATTATGTGTAGAATCCCAGGCTGCATTTCCAAGTACTTTCTGCAGCTCCCACAGACGGATACTCTTTTGCTGTTTCTCAGATGAAAGATGAACACAATTATGGTGTAGTCCATCCTCAGAATATGAGACAGGGGCCAGAGCCCATAATATATATGGGTTATACATTATTATTTTATATATATAGATAAAGATAGAGATATAGAGATAAAGATATAGAGATATAGATATAGATATATATTTGATCTTTTCCCCCATTGTCTGATGCATAGCTCCTAAAAATGCTGAAACCTCCAAGGTGATAAGCATCCTAATGTATGCTGATGAGATGACTGTTCTAGGGTCCTGGCAACCCCCAAATGTAGACTTGTTGCCAGGGAAACCAACCATGTGATCAGAGATATTGAGGTTTATATATGGAATGTCCCTCAAAGTTCACATGTGGATTATGAGCTCGTGTATTAAAGGCTTTGTCCCCATTTGGTGGAGCTACTGGGATGTGGTAGAAGCTTTAGGAAGTTGGGGGTAGTAGGAGGAAGTAGGTCACTGTGGACGTTGATTTTTGAAGGGTGTATTTTATTCCCAGTCTGTCTCTCCCTGCTTCTCAGCAGCCATGAGGTGAGCAACTTTGCTCTGCCAAGTGCTCCCCTCCATGATATTGTGCCTTACCGCAGGACTGGGAAAAATGAAGCCAAGTGACCACGCACTGAAACTTTGTGTCAAAGTAATTCTTACCTTTTCTTATGTTTGGTATTTTGTCACCGTGACAGAAAGCTGACCAACACAAGAAGGTGGAACTCTTAGCCTTATCAAGTTCGAGTTGCTTACCAGTGGTCAGTGACTTCATCAATCGTGCTTGTGTAATGAAGCCTCTATCAAACCCCAAATGGGTTTTGCAAGCAGTTCCAGATTGGTGAACATTTGGAGGTGCTGCGAGGGAGGATAACTGGAAGGGCACTGGGCTCTGTACCTCTTTTCCCATATCTTGCTCTATGCCTCCTTTCCATCTGGCTGTTCTTGTTATTTCTAATAATAAGCTGATAATCTAATCAGTAAACAATTTTCCTGCATTCTGTGAGCCATTCTAGCTAATGATCAAAACTAATTGGAAGTTGTAGAAAGTTCTGATTTACAGCCAGACATACAGATAACTCCTGGACTTTCATTTGATGTCTGAAATGACAAGCATCTTAATAGGACCGAGTCCTTAACTTTTGAGATCTGATATTATCTCTAAGTATTGTCAGAATTGCATTAAATTGTAGGATACTCAGCATCTGCATAGATAGGAAAAACATACAAGTGTAATGTCAGAAGTATGATAATCATGTGACTACAGAAGGAACAACTTTATTTTTTTCTACTGATTCCCTTGAACATCCCTCTTCCTCTTCCCCCAGGGCATATGAACAAGCTGTTCTTCACCTGAAAGGTTGGAGATTCCTTCTACCCTTTCTATGTGTAATTCACTTTCATACTCTTCAAATTTCGGTTTGACAGACTCTTCTTCAGAGATGATTGACCAGATCTCCTTCGTAGGGTGACTCCATTTTGCCTGGTGCTCCCTCAGACTATGTGCTACCCCACCATAGTTCTTATCCTGGTGTCAAATGTGGATGCATTTCGTGCAGCAGAGAATCATTTATCTGTCCTAAGCATCCTGAGTATCAGGCCACACATGCTGCTTTACTGAGCGCAGTTGCTCATTCTCAAGTGATTAGCAGCAGAGTCTTCATTTTAGGGCAGTTTAATGATGTAAAATGGACTATCCTGGAGAGAGCAGTAATGTATTCTGGGTACTCTGGCTGTATTGCTTATTAAATGTGCAGATAGAAAAAAAGACTTTCAGAGATATTCTCTTTTCACTTCTGATTGGAGTGCCAATCAAGTTATTAATTAATGAACCATTGACTGCATTTCTGGCATGGCTACCTCCCCCCAAGTATTATCATTTAAATTAACAATTACAGAATTATTGAAAACAAAACAGGATAATAAGGCACATCTCCCTGTATTTCAGATAACACTTTCAGTGCAAGGGTCTCCAAGAAGATAACCTTGGGTCTGGCGCTTGCGAAGGTAGAAGAATTAGGTGGTGTGGAGAAGGGCACCTCAAGAAGAACACAGAGCCATTGTAAGTGCTGTGAAGTAGGAAGGATTTTACAGATGAAAGAACACTGGAGCTGGAATCCAGGCATAGAGAGAGGAGCAGGGAGAGGGTGAAGGAGAACAAGTTGGAGACCAGAAGCTGCAAAACCTATGTGTCCATGCTGAGGAGTGAGTGTTTCATCCGTACCTTACATTACACCACCTTTCCATGTGAGATCTTAGCACAAAGCATCTGGGACTTGACACTGCCATGCCTATTGGATGGGCAGACTTATCCATAAGAATACCAGAGAGGGAAGGGACTAATAAATGAAGAAAGACATAAATGAGAAGAGAGAAACCAGGAAATAGAAAATAGTCAGTAAACTTCAGCTCTTATTAAAAGTTCAGATCATCTACTAAACACTTTAAAGCTAGTAAATCCCACAGTTATTTTCCTTGTATGTGTACTGTGGGTAATAGTGCTTTCTCACTAATGAAGAAGTTACACTGCACATATTAAGAGTTTCTCCATGTTTATATGATTAATAAATATCTGAGACAGGATATGAAAACAAGTGGCCTGATTCCAGAAAACACTCAGAAGGGGAGAGACAGATGCTAGGGAAAGCTGATGGGTGCCAGTGGCATATATTTTGTGAACAAAAACAACTTAAAATATAATTTTTCAACATAAACATATTTTCTTAGAGTATAACATAATTCTATTCGAGGAAAATTATATCAAATCCCAATATTAATAGATAAGCCTTCTAAATATTTTGATGTATTGTGATCCATCATCTTCTGAGAAATATATATATGTATATACATATATATATACACACACACACATTTTGACCATACTCCTCTACTTACATGCTTGCACTATATTAAATGCATTTTGAAATTATTATATCATTGTGGAACTAAGGTTTACCATAGATATCGCAGCTTATTTTATCCATTCCCTTTTATAATCATTTAGTTTGTTTCCAATTTATTATTATATCATCAATAATTTAATGACTATCCATAGAAATCATTAGTAATAGAGTTGGCTCTCTCTAATCATGGATTTTGTATCCTTGCATTTAACCAACTTGGCAAAAAATTGTGTTTGTGCTGAACATGTGCAGGTATTTTTTTCTTGTCACCATTTTTTCAAACAATACAATCTAACAACTATATACATATGACTCGTATTGAGTATTTTAAGTAATCTAGAGATGACTTAAAGTCTCAGGAGAGACTTGGATATATTCTATGCAAGTACTGTACCATTTTATATAAGATATTTGAGCATCTGTGGGTTTTTGTTTCTGAAGGAGTCCTGAAACCAAGTATCCTTGGATACTGAGGGATGACTGTATAGTTGAAGATTTATTCATTTTCTGTAGTTTCATAGAATTAAGATATATTAGATATTTTACATAATTTTAAAACAATTTTAAAAATTTGTTTTGTCTTATTTCCTATTCTACATTATTTATCTCTCACACATAGATTGATACCTGGCTTTTAACAAGAACTCAAAAATTATTTGCTATACGAGGGTTTGAATACATTTCTGGATCAAAGGATATGAATGCGTTGAAAATAAAAGGTCTCTTAAAATATGAGAATAGTGCAAACATTAGGAGTTTTCAAGGAAGAAGCAAAGCCAGATTTAGACTTTATGCTTTAGTGAGGAGGGAGGCCATGTGTGGATACTGTAAGACAGAAGACATTCCTAATTGCCCTGTACACAGACAGTCCTGGGGTGCACTTATTTCCAGATATTCACCAGAACACCAATCTTCACTTAACTCAGTTAATGATATAATTTTTATTTTTAAAAGGGAGTGCTGATGTTCCTACCAGCTTCAGAAGATGTTTCAAATCTGGTTGTGGAATCATTCTATTTCCAATTAAGCAGTGGGGGGATTCAATTACAAGCTGTGGGAAGCATAGAGTTTGTGTCAATAAACCAGCAGTGGTATTAAGGGTGGTTGTCTGGTTTGCAAACATTAACAGCTTGAATTCAAAAGGCGTATGCTTTTGAAATTATCTAGCTCTTGCTTCACATGTAGACAGGATTAAGCATACCTGCAACCAAGTCTGGGTTCCCTTCAGACACATTTTCTCTCCCTGAACTTACAGAGAATTTCAACATTAAAATATCATATTTAAAAACTCATTGGCAACTTGTTAATGAGGTTAAGGCTATTTTAAAAAGTGTCAGAAAAATATGCAGAAGAGGGCAAAAGAATCTGTTGCAGGATCTGGTTAAGGATGCAAAAGGAAAGATTCACTTCAGGTCATAAAGTTTTAGAGATGATAAAGCTTTTGGCTATATTGTGTGTATATATATGTATATATATGTCTATGTATGTGTCTGTGTATGTAGTGTGAGGATATAATTATATATGTAATTATGTGAGCAGATATATACAAATGTATTTTAATGTGTATATGACATGTAGTTGAAACTGAGATGGCAAAAGGTGAATATAATAACCCAAGGACAGGATATAATACGCAGGCATAACATTCCTACTAAGTATACATAGCTTTTCTCAAAATTAGATGTACAAATGGAATAAGCCTTAGTATTTCCTTTTAAAGGAATATACAGTCCAGCCTGGATCTATTAGTTGATTTAAATTTTATTTATTTGGTTCTGTTGACTAAACTAAACTGTTCTGACCCCTTTGTAAAATGAGTTAATCTTCTGAATATCTCCACGTTCTACACTTTCATGTTTTCTGTTTCCTACCTTCACTATGTTTCTCTCCTCAGCAATATAACAATATAAAAATGTTTAGTTAGAGCTGGCTTTGAAAGAAATTATTGCCTATAGGACTGGAGAGAATATTTAGCCCTCATGTCATCTTCTTTGGAAAGAAAATTTCCTTCTTAGAGGAGAACTCTCAATTCCCAACCTTTATTATTTCCAAAACAAGGTCTATTTTCACTTCATTCCCCATGAAGCTGTAATTCCCCATTCTCACAGTTTACCACTCAGCATTTCTTTGGGATACAGAATGATTCATCTGATATGTACCTTTGGGCAAAGGAACTGAGCATGTGCAAGGTGGTGGCCTTTTTCTTTCCTACTGTGCTCTTGTTCAGGTGCATTTGTGGAAGTAACCTGCTATGGTCTGGATTCAAGTATTAAGTCAGAAGTAAAATGGTCATGTGCCCATTTGGTTGCAGATTTAAAACCATGTTTTCTAGTCTGCTTTTCTGGAAACAAAGTTTAGGTTTTTGACTTCTGTTGGTCTATTTTAAGCCTTTCAGTAGTTCCAGTCCTAAGGAAAAGAAGAAAAGTAATTCCATTGGGTGAGGTGGAGATTCTGAACCACAATGCAAATGTTGGGTTCAGGAGCAACTGTGCATAATTGGATTTTATTACTGAATGCAACTGTTTTTCAAGGCACAGAGAAAAATCTCTGGGTAACGGCTCCAGAACACAAACACAGCATTCTTTTGGTTAGCAAGGCAAGAGACCAGAAATAAATTGGCTCCTTCCCCCCAAAAAAAGATGTGGGATTAGTCAGAGAAAGGAAGAGATAAAACACAAAGTAAATTAAATTAAATCAGGGCTTCAATCCATTAATCCTGTAAGCTAATAGAGAATTGAAGTTATTCTGGAGAGCTACAGATAGCAACGTATGGAAGGGTGGAAATTTACTTTCACCTTTTTTTTTTTTGGTGCATATTTTATCATGGGGCATGATCTTTGAAGTATTAAAATGCTATCAATGTATTTTTTTTTCTCATAGGTATATCTATGCTCCCTGATAGATCAAGAGAACACCAAACTTTAAAATAGACTGCCATTTTCCCAGGACAGAACTGAGAAGTGTGTGTGTGTGTGTGTGTGTGTGTGTGTGTGTGTGTGTGTGAGATCAGTGAAATCATATACAGGTCTAGCTTTGTTGACTCTACACAAAGCAATTAAGAAAAGTGATGGAAAATGAGAAAATGTTTTAGTCTCTTTTCTGTTCCACATAAAGAAAGCATAAATCATTTGCTATGAATTCTGTATGTGATTTTGGTAAGCTGAATAATGTTCCCCACAAAGATGTCCATTAGCTAATTGCTAAAACCTCTCAGTATAGATTTTAAAATGTGAATAATTAAGGATTTTGAGTTGTGGAAATTATTGTAGATTATCTGGACCAGCTCAGGGAACTCACAAGGGTCCTTCTATGAAGAAACAGGAGGTTGAAGAAGGAGAAGAAGAATTAAGGTTGGAGTGATTTAGGGTATGATCCAGGGAATATAAGCAGCCACTAGAAGTTGGAAAATGTAGGGGCATGTTCTTCCTCCAGAAGCCTCCAGAAAGAATGAGTCTTGATTACTTATTTAGTATACTAGGTGAGCACGAGAATTGTAAAATAGAAAATACATGTTGTTTTAAGCCACTCAGTTTGTGGTAATCTGTTACAGCAGCAATAGGAAACTAACAGGAATAATTAATGACTAAGTGGCACATTAATCAATGTTATGCAGTTATTCTGATTTCCACATATTTGTGATGAACTAAATATATTCCTCCTTTTAATACCTGTACGACCTTCATAGTGAGTGCATTGACAAAAGGGTAGACTTTTTAAAAGACATTTTGCCACTCTTGGCTCCAGAGAGATTTTAGATGTATTCTGAGACACATAACTAGATTTTCAGGTGTATGCTAAACTTTGACGTTTCTAGCAGACTGATTTACAAAAGAAAGCCAACATATGCTTCTCTAGGGACAATCTCTGAGGAACTAAGGAAGAGACTGAAACCCTCTCTTCACATAACTGTTTAGTGAACTATTATTGTGAAACGTCTTACACAAAAAGGTTCTTACTTGTAGCCTGGGCCTAAGCTCATGCAGCAGAATGGAAGGCTGGTTTAAGGTGAGCATTTCGGAGAACCTGACGGGACAGCTAACATTGAGGATTCATGAACAAACTAAAAGCCTATTAAATATCCTAGAGCCATTCTTTTCTAAGCCCTTCAGTTCACTCCTTTACATCAGGAAATCAGTTTAGTAGCTCATTCTGGAAATAATTGGATTTTAAAAACCCTAGAATTAATTATATTATAAAATTATTGCATTTTTCCTTATAACAAAATAGAGTAGTAAAATTTTGAGTGTCTTAACTAAAGCCATTTTTTTCCATATAAACTTACATTTCAGAGAGGCTCAGATTTTAATAGTTCTTAAAAGTCTCTTTTTAAAGAGACTCTAAACTTTACTATTATATTTAAAATTGGATTATAAAATCAATCTAATATAAATTGAATCATTAATTAAGTCAATTTTGAAAGAAATAATTCAATTTCATTAAGGAATTGTTATACTGATATTACAAAGTGAATGGATTCCTGTAATTAAAAAGTATTGAATTCCATATGACCATTTATCTTTTCCCTTCTTTTTACCATTTTGGTGAATTTCTAAAACAGAATTTAATTAAATTCTGAAACAAAGACATAACTCAAAATTATAATTCTGTATAAGAACACTACTAAATCATCTAAAGAGTTTTCTTTCCAATATTTGAAGGAACCACAACAAAGTGAAATATATATATAAAATTATGAGGATCTATATAATAAAATAGCAGCTATTAAAGTGTCATTCACTATCTCCATGGTCTCTCACAGAGTAAAGAACTCTTTCTAAATGTCTTAAATGAACATTTATTAGGTGATTGACATTTTCCTGGAGGTGAGACTCAGCTTCAAACTGTGTCCTGACATTAGATTTTGTGTTATTCAGATTTTTCAGATAATAAACCAGATATATGGAAGATCATAATTTTGAAGGGAGGAATTTTTAGGTCAGAGACACTTCGTCTTGACCTTTTCCAGTGGTGTGGGGTTTTGTCAAACTGTTAACTTTACCTTTACCGTAGCTCATGGTGCTTTACCTGTAAAAAGAAGAAATATCTCCCACATGGAGTTATTACGTGGATTAAGTAGGATATCACTTGTCAGCTATCACCAGAGTCATTAGTACATGGAGATGATCAGTCAATATTAGCTCTTTTCCTTTTTTTTCTGTACAAGATTGTGAAATTGTAGCAGAAAATGGGACATTTGACCTCTTTTAGATAACATATGCTAGAAGGAGGCGTATTTTTCTTTGCTTCAAAATTGTATGCTGCAATTTCTATTTTATAGTTTAAGTGGACAGGTTTTAGATAAAATAAGCTTATTACAGAATGGTTTTGACAGCAGATGTGTAAACTATAAAAATGTATACACGTGTTTGTGAAGTAATACTGTTATTCTACTGTTCTACAAATAAATTTTAGCTTATGCGATTTTCCCATTTTTTCTTTGACTGCATGGATAAATTCATTTGAATGACTTTCATCAGAGGTCTCATCCAAAGACCTGCATCTTTAAAGAGGCTTTGACTAGGCCTCCTGTTTTTGCCTCTCTCCAATAATTTGAACCACAGAAGCTAATTGCAGTGTCTAATTGTATCCTCAATTGGCTGATTGCACCCATAATTAACTAAATATAAGTACTAAGCATTGAGGTACATTCAGTTTTATGCATCAAAGGGAGCCCATTTGAGAGAGTAGTTGGCAGTTGGCTATCTTCAAGAAAACAGGTTCTCAGACTTGGAAGTGTAGGTCTAATTTTAAAGCCTCCAAATAATTTTTAGTTGGCACAGGCAACAAACCTGGTGAAAATCTTAGTTACACTTTCAAGGACATGATATCTGAGTGAGTTGCAGACAGACCACAGTTTAAGAGATGTGTCAGTAGAGAAATGAGGTCACATCTCAGCAGATATGTCCTTATAATATGCTTGAACAGCTCATGAAATTACTGTCATGTCCAGTATGTGTGCAGTTGTGGCAAAATGAAAGAGAGCTGGGCCTTCGTATATTTTCATCCATAGCAGATTGGATTCCACCCCCCCCTTTTTAGCAATTTGAAACCCTCCTGAGGATTTAGTTGCAAGGATGCATTTGAAATGCAAGTCTTCCTATAAAACGAACGTCACCAACACTAATTTGGAACCAAGTTAAATCCCACTCATGAAATCAGGCTAGAAACACCATGAGGGTGGAAGACTGATACAGCCTGGTTTTGTACTTCTGATTTAGCTCACTTCTTGGGCATAATTCATGTCCCAAGCAAATGTGTCAGTGGTAATACTGGTTGATCCATCTCTTAAGGGAGAAATTAAATTCAGGGTTTTGAGGAGGTTGTTCAGCAAATAACAGAATGGGGTTTTAAAAACAAATCAAGAATTTGTAGAAGTCTTTAGATCTAAAATTGTAACAAAGCAAAAGTTCTTTATACAACCACATAAAATTACAGTAATAGATTGGTATACAGATGTGGGAGGTATTTGTACATTCCAGCCTTTTTTTCATCCCATGACTTTAGTCTGAGCAACTCCCATTCCTCCACCACTGTTTCCAGCACAGTCATTGTTGAATGGCTTCAGCAGTAGACTTCACTATCTCATATGATATGAAAATCCCAACTTGGAGGTAAACTAATCTAGGACCATTGACATGTTTGTAACTTCTAACTTCAAGTATAAATTGATGTTTCTAAGTTGTTATGGTTTAGACCTAAAAATGTCCCTTAAAAGTCTCATGTGTTTAGAAAATGGAACTTTTGGAAGGTCATTGGCTCATGAGGGCATTGTATTTACCAGTTGATCAATTCACTGATAAGTTCCTATTCAGATAAGCTATTATGACATGGGGCCTACTTGAGGGAGGTGTGACACTGAGGGCATGCCTTTGAAGGGCATATCCCTCTCTCTGACCCTTTCTAAGATGCATTGAGTGGCTTTCCTTTGCCAGGCCTTTCTACTGTGCCATTTTATTTTGCTTTGTAACCAAGGACTGAAGCCTTTGAAATTGTGAGAAAAATAAATCTCTCCGCTTTAAGCTGCAAGTTTTTTCCTCAGTGATAGGAAAATTAGTAATACAAAAACTTGATACCAGGAGTGGGGTCATTGTTGTCCCTGTATCAGACTGTGCAGTTCACAGTTCAGAAGCCATTGCTTGGAATTGGTTTGAGGGAGGAGTTTGAAAAGGTTTGGAGGTGTGGAGTATAGAAGCCCTAAAATGCTGTAAGCAGAGATTGATAGCTGGTTGGAGTTCAGAAAATCAGAATGTTGATGGAAATATGGACATTAAAGATCTGGCTCAAGAGTTTTCAGATGGGAATGAATGCTTGACTAGGAGTTGGACAAGAGTTCATGCATGTCACATTTTGTCAAAACAAAAAACAAAAACAAAAACAAAAAAATCCCCCAAAATTTCTTCATATTTTGTGTGTCCTATTTTTTTTTTTTTTTGGTGAGGCTGAATTTAAAGATGGTGCATTAATTAATATGATGTAGGAAATTTCTAGGCAGCCCAGCATGCAAACTACAACATAGCTACTCCTGAATTTAGGCCAGATATGGAGTGAGAAGCAGGAGCACATGAGATTGGGGTCAAGGAAAGAGTGGTTGCTAAAAAGATGAGAGCCATTAAAAGCAAGTATTTTTCATATGGGCAGCAGAAATGGTAGGGCACTTCAGGAGTTGGCAACAACCCACTCATCACAGGCTCAAGAAAATAAAATGACAAACTCCCTTTGAAAGACTGCTTTGAGGAGAGACCTCAGGGGTGTTTTGTTCACTCAGGAACCCTCGGACTGAAATCCCTACATTCAGCCATCCAGGCACTTAGAGGCTCCTGCAGACATGGTTCATTGGGACCCGGATACTGCTTCAGCTGGTGGCAGGCCTTAATATCATCTATAGTGGGGTTTTTTTTTTTTTTTTTGTAGGCAGAAGGCAAGAGTTATGGGCTACCCACCAAGATTTCAGAAGAAATCTGAGTAGACTAGGCAAAAATGTATATTACCTAGACTCCGAGGAGATCAAGAAACAAGCTAAACCATGATCACACTCTTCTGTAAACATGGGGAAAACAGATCATAAAATTCACCCTGCTACAAAAACTATTTAGAAAGTATATTATTTTAGATATTTATTCTTCTAATGCATCACTGCCTCAGCATTGGCTAGCAGCTTATTACAGACCAGTCTACATGTCTTTCCACAGATGAGATGAGGTGAAGAAAATATTTTTTTCCTTTTTTACTCTTTTTTTTTCTTCCCTTCATCTTTCCTTCCTTCTTTCCATTCCTCTACTCTCCTCTTTCCTTTTCTTTCATTTCATTTCTTTTCTTTTTGTACTCAAGTTTCTGACCAGGGCTTTTACATTAAGTGAAAACTCCAGTCCTTATTCTACTTTTTAGTTTTATTCTAGATAAGTTAGTGAGTCGTGTGGGCTGAGCTCCTCCTGCTTCAGCCACCCATAGTACTTGGATCTCAGGCATGAACCACCTACCACAAACCACTTATTTACCACCTGAAATGTAATAGATACTATGTTTCTCCCAAAATAAGTCCTATCTGGAAAAATAATCAGCCTTGAAAAGTAGAAATAAAAAAGGTCAGCCCAAATAGCCCATCCTTGTCTTATCTGCCTTTCAAAGTAGGCACGTTAGTGTGCAAGGTGATTATTTTCTGGCAAGGTCTTATTTTTAGAGAAAGAGGATAGCTTTGAAGGCTAAACTTAACGTTACAATTTCAAGATCAAAAATACAAAACAGATAATGAGATCCTTTTTTCCCTTTTCTAGAGTGTAGGTAGGGTTAAATAGCACAATGTGAAAGACAGAATAAGAAAGGGACAAGGGCAGTGGTGGTGAACCTATGGCCTGCATGCCACAGAGCACTGTTTGTTGTCATTGAAAGCTCTAAAAGGTTTGCTATCTCAGGACGTGGGAACATGTAAGTGCAACTCCTGATAGGAGAGATTTTGGCAATATCATTAGAACACAGGAATGTGTAAGATGAGATTTTGCATTAGATGTGGGTATGGAAAGCCTAAGGTTATGACAGTAATACCTCCTCATTTCATGGAAATCATGTGAATGAATTGCATGTCAGAACTAGAGAAAAGTATGGGCTTTGAGTTTGCTTCTATATAACAAGTTCCAAAGTAAAGACACATAAACAGAAAGATCAGTGGGTACTAACCTCATTGTATGGGAGACTTTAGATTTCTCTACTTAGTAGATGTTGATGTTCCAGAAATTACACATAAAAATCAGGGAACCAGAAAGTTCCCAGCTAACACATGAGTTTCCAGCTAACACTCTGGTTATCACTACTTCTGATTCCACTAAAAACACAGAAATGTTTACAAAAATAGGGCATTTCCATGATATCATCCAAGCAAGTAAGGGACACAGTTATGGTCAAATACCAACAACATAATGTTATCTGCAGTGCCAGGAAGCACCACTTACCGTGGTAATAAAAAGAAAGCTCAAAATTGTGACTAGGTCTTTGGAAGCTCAAAAGCTCTATTATATAGGCTAATTCTATGGCATAAGTTCAGAGAAAAAAGTGCCTACTGTACCATGGAAGCCTCCAATTCTGGGAGGTATTATGGCAGAGTTAGATATATTAGGGTTTTTGGAAACCATGAAAAATAAGCAGTTTCTTAGCCTATCCAGAATCCCTTTGAACAGTTGTCTTTTGATGCCTACCTCTTATCTTGTTGGATCTTTATATCAGAATTTCCTAGGTAGGCACTGAGAAATCTGAAATAAAAGCTTGTTATTCTAAGACTGTGAAGCTTTAAAAAGTTGAGAAAGTTCAATTGAGGCTTGCATGGCAATTTACAATTCCACAAACTTTATCAGACATGACTTGGGATCACAAATCCATCAGTAAGAAGCAACCTAAATGGACCTTCTTTATTTAGAAGCTACCCTTCCATGACAAACGATTTCCTTTGTTGTCTATGACAGTAAATTCTTTGCCTTTATACCAGCAAGCAAGCAGATGTCATTTATTTTTTGGCATAATTTAAAGCCCTTTAAATGCTTTTAAAATTTTTATTAATTTTGGAGGTGTTCACTTGCACATTAAAATTCAGGAAGCTGGCATAGCCCTTAGCTTACCTTCAGGGTAAAATTGTGTGCAAGACATGCTTCTATGAGATAATTTGTTTCCTAATTGGCATCCGTTTGCTGAAATACAATTAAAGTTATTGCTCTAATATTAACATCAACATCTTGATTGCTTTATAAAGTATGAATATTTATAAATTTTTTTCTTCTAAGGCAGATATCTCTTAGGCATTTTGATTTTTGGCTTTGGCAGTTTCTTATTTGTTGTGATTTTTAATTTTTTACAAGCTAGTAATAACAAATGAAGGGTCTGAGTCGCCTGCTGAGGTTTTAAAGCACTACAGGGTTAGACCATTTAGACTCTAGAGAGCTCTGTGTCTGTCATTGCTGATGAATTATGTTTGATTTCTGGGGCCCAATTGACTTGAACACCTGAGAATTGAATAATCTGCTTTACCTACTTTAGATCATTATTATGTGGATTGCATAAGCTAGATAATTTTAGTGCTCCCAATTTAATTAAACACTATCACATTTTTGGTGTATCCTTGAAAATTTACAGTAGGTTTTGCACAGTTATCAAGTGTGACTGATCTGGAAGACATGGTAATTCACTAGTAAGCTCTTACAGTTACCACTCATAGCTTCCACTCACCATGATTGTTTAAAACAAGAATGTAAGAACATAATTCTATAGCTCTATAATCAGAGTGATTGCTATTCATCATTTGAACTATCTAGATTACATTTGTACATTTGTTTGTTCATTAAACCCCACATAACTTTCAAACTGGAAAAGTAATATAGGACCACATAATTTTCAAACTGGAAAAGTAATATAGAAATTTTTATTTAAAAAATTAAAAGTAATACAAATACAAGTACACTATAAAAGGAAGGGTATATCCTAAAAACGATAGCCCCTCTTTCGTATTTGAATACTCTTGCCTCTCAAGATGCAATTATACCTGAATTTCTTGGTTTCGTATTTTTTGACAGGATTTCATTTATTTTAGGCTAGCCTTGAATTCAGAATGTAGCCCATACTGGCCTTGAAATCATGTTGACCCTCCTGTCTCACCTCCCCAGTGCAGTGATTACAGGCATGTGCCACCATGCCCGGCTATGAGTTTCTTAGTTTTCGTTCCTTTTATTTCCTCTTCCTTGTTCTTTCTTTCCTTATTGAGTGTCTAAAATCATTAGATGGATGCAAGTAAGAAAGGCACCTTAGTGAAGTAAGAGGATCTTCAAAGGTCCATGTTATTTGTCAGATCCAAAGCAAAATGAAAAGGGCATCTTCAGGGAGAGAGAGGTTACTTGATGTGAGTTGAAGAGACCAAGAAGGAGAGTATTAAGTACATAATTAGTGGGGAGAGGGTGCTGTTTGAAGCAAGAACCAGAATATGGACGGGAGGTATCTGCCATTCACATAAGCAAAGAAGGAAGACTCCTGAAGAACTGATAGTTATATGTAGAATACTTAACAAAAAGTGATATATTAATTATAATATAAGCCTAGTTTCTTATTATTGGATAAATATGTTTTGAATTGGAAAACGGATATAACTCTGATGAACTCTTGTTGAATTGGAAAATAAAATATTGACACAAATTTATTGTTTACAATATATAGATCTATAGACAGAATAGATTAGATACAAATCTAAGTTTGAGATTTGTGTGTATCAGTGTAAATAAATGTTTCTAGAAGTGTCACTGAAAAGACCTGTGGAGCTCTAATACTCAATAGTATCTGGTGTCCAGCTCCAGGTTTCTAAATATCACATTCCACTAAACGGAGTTAGGGATCCTTGGAGAAACGACTGATTTTAAGACTAACACAATAAAAAAAAAGCTGGAAATCATGCTGCAAAGTAAAGTGATGAAAGTTTATAAAGATAATACGTGCCCACTTAAAGGAATTTCCACTGGCTAAATCTGGGTTAATATCAGCACCACACTAAAATGAAAATGCTGAATTAAGACTCATGGAATAAAATAAATTCAGTAGATCATAGAGCCACCAATACTTAAAGCAATAGAAAGTCTGATGAGAAATGAGACATTTATATAATCTCATAAAACCTTTCATGAAATATTTTTATTTATTTTTTCTCATTGAGTTTATTGGTACTTTTCAAGTATACAGTACAGTTACATTTATCATCGGGATCTTGTACCTTTACATGACAGGTCTTGGTTCTCATTTTTTCCCCATACTCCTTCCCTCCCTTCACTCCTCCCCCTCCCCTCTTTCCAAAGACTTTGTTTCCAGTTTTTCCTTTTCTCATATTTTTTCCTTTCCCTATTTCCTTTCCTTACACTTCCTATGTCCCCTACACCTTTAGCCCTTTTTTATTTATATTAGGAAAGTAAATGTAGAATAACATGGCTACACTCCCTCTTTTCAAGTGATCAAAGTTATTACCATCCATCGTAATGTTGTATTTTGAAGTGTAGTGCTACCCAGAGCAATCAGAACATACTATTGCCACCGTCATATTTGTGCCAAAAGGTATCACTTAATTCTAGTGAGGGAACATTAGAAAACTCTAAGTTGAGAGAAAGTTTACAGTGTAAATCTGTGATCTCCAAGAATACCATGATCACGGAAGCCTAGGCCTGAAGAACTCTTGTAGATCAAAGATCAGTGATGGAGCCTGGGACATATTGGGACAAATGATAAAGCTTGAACAGGACAGTAATGAATCCTAAAGTGTCAGGTGATTCAATGGTCATAGAATAGGAATGTTAACATTTAGATATTTTTAGTTCTATTATGTTTTAGAGGTTGGGCAATTACCCTCAAATGTTTAAAAAATGTCCCTTGATTCATTTGTCTCAAAATAAAAATAGGATACAGATTCTAACAATTTTCTACAAATACCAGCTCCATATGAGAGTAGTTGTGAGTATATAAGTACATGCTTACATTCTCTCACTCAAGTGGGAGACCGTGTGTGCTATTCTTCACTTGAAATTTTTCTCGCAAGGGTGATCTTGGCAACCTCTAAATGCTAACATATTTACCAGGCATTCAGAAATACTCATATTTAAAAATAGGAAATTTACCATCTGTTTTCTTTGAATCACAATTCTAAATAAAACTTTATGGCCATATTCTGACCTCAATAGAAATATTTTGCTGCTTATAGTTTGTGTTTTTCTCTTTGCTTTATATTCAGGTTGATTTCTTATATGTAACTACATTTGAATTCATTGAAGTCATTTTAATTCACCTTAAGGTAAACTCTTGCATGTGTGTGTGTGTGTGTGTGTGTGTGTGTGTGTTCATGTGTGTATGGGAAATAGAGAGAGAGAGAGAGAGAGAGAGAGAGAGAGAGAGACAGACAGACAGACAGATACCAAACTATTGTTCATTTCTTTGATCTTTAAAACCATGAAAAATTATTTTTTCTATTTTAATATGTAGTTTGAAAAAAAATAATGAACAGTGAGTGACTTAAGTGCTCCAGTATTTAGGGCAAGATGCTCTCAAAGGCCTAGAACTGCTCAGTTCCCTTTGTTGATCATCTTTCTTCAGTGTGCAAATGCTTGGTACTTTTTTCACAAAAATCTAGATGCGACTCGCTAAATCTGAGTAGACAGAGAATCCATTCAAGAAAACCATGATCCTAGTGAGACTAGGGTTGACATTAGCTCCTCTGCCAGTAACATGAGCATTCTGGAAGTCAGAGTCTGACTTTTAGAGGGAAGACACAGAAGAGCTGATGTGGAAGGCCTGCAGTGCCGAGCCCATATCTCTCAGATGTCAGAGGTTTGCATATCTCACATCTGCTGGTATCTGCCTAGTAATACCTGAGCTGTATTTTAGTCCTCTGGATAGTTTTCTCACTTCCTCTGCATAGCAGACAGGCCTATCACTGAAGTAGCATCGCACTAGAGTGTCTGCCCACAGTATAACACCAGCTCCTTTACACAAGCAGGATGTATGAGGCCTGAATTTTAAACTGTTTCTTTGATATTCTTTCTCAGCTCAGGCTCCAGTTGCCCAATATACTCCTTCCTTTCTTTCACTTCTCCACTTCCGGTCAATTTTCCTTGCTTCTGCCTTATAAACTACTTTGTGTCCTAGCCTTCACATCTAACTCTGGAGGATATTAGTAGGAGTCCTGATAACAGTAGCTTCTGTAGGTGCATAAGGTATCTACTTTAGATATTATAGTAAGCTCATCAGGACATCTCATTGCTTAGAAACAAGATTATAAAATTCCAGAATCAACCACACAATGGCTATCTACAAATCATCACAACTATTGAAATGCCAAAACTCCTCAACATATCTTTAATGTCTAGGAACTCAGGCCACTCTTGAGCCATATATTTCTACCTAATAGAATACCTTCTTTATTTGGAGACAGAGTTAAGTTCTTCAAGGACAAAAAAAATTTTTTTGAATTCCTCTTCTCATCTCAAACCTTTCAAGATCTGGGAGCAGCCATTAAATCTTTCTGAGACTTTTCCAAACAAAACATGTTTATTTCTTTCAATTTATCCTTGTGAAAACTTGTGTGAAATTAGTTCTACATTGGTCATTCAAGAGATGCAGATGAAAACACCACTGAGATTCCACCTCACCCCACAAAGAATGGCTGCTATCAAGAAATCACACAATAATAAACGTTGGTGGGGTTGTGGGGAGAAAGGAACCCTTCTCCATTGTTAGTGTGAGTACAGACTGGTGCAACCTCTATGGAAATCAATGTGGAGATACCTCAAACAGCTGGGACTAGAGGTTCCCTTTGACCCAGCTATCCCTCTGCTGGGTATCTTTCCAAAAGAATTAAAAGAATCATATCACAGTGATATGTGTGCACCCATGTTTATAGCAGCACAGTTTGTAATAGCTAAAACTTGGAAACAGCCCATTTGCCCATCAGTTGAAGACTGGATAAAGAAGATGTGGTTTTTCTATAAAATGGAATATTACTCAGCCATAAAGAATGAGAAATTAGAGTCACTCATAGGAAAATGGATGCATATTGAGGATATACTCCTAAGTGAAATGAATAAATCACACACGTGTAAATACTAAATAGTTTCTTTGGTGTGATAAACTATAATTGTATGTAAGATCCTAATGGTATAATTGAGAATGTGAAATAGGAAGAAAAGGGCTAAAGTTGTAGGGGAAGTGGGAAGGGTAGGGGAAATGAAATAAGGGAAAATAAAAAATATGAGAAAATGGAAATAAAGTTTTTTTGTTTTTTTGAGTTTTTTGGTACACTTTAGACATACAGTACAGCTACATTCATTATTGGGATCTTGTACCTTTACATGACAGGTCTTGGTTCTCATTTTTTCCCCTTGTCCCTGCCCTCCCTTCACTCCCTCCTCCCCTCCCTATTTACAAACACTTTTTTTTCCATTTTTTTCATTTTCTCCTATTTTTTTTCTTTTCCCTTATTACCTTTCCTCTACCTTTCCCACTTGAAATAAAGTTTTTGCAAATAGGGAAGGGAGGAGGGGTGAAGGGAGGGCAGGGACAAGGGAAAAAAATGAGAACCAAGACCTGTCATGTAAAGGTACAAGATCCCAATAATGAATGTAACTGTACAGAATACCTAAAACGTACCAATAAACTCAATGAGAAAGAAAAAGAAATTAGTTCTAGATTTCAATTTTTCTCTGTTAGACTTAACAATAATGATCCAATATCGATCTGTGGTTCTCAGGATGTGTGTGATAGTCCAGGGAAGATTCTGATAGCTGAAGGGTAGAATGGGAATCTCGTTTCTCATCTGTACATTTCCCAACTAAAAGTTTAGCCAAAGACAGCAGCTCTTTATGGTACTCTTTATTTCATCTGAAGTCAAATTTTCCCAATCCTTTTATTGCTTAAGTGAACACCCACATGCCGGCCTATTGGTATATATCTGGTATTGACATGCTTTGCAGGTAGGCAAGTGATACTACGAGGGCAAAGAAACTCCATTTTTAGCTATGAAAAGAACCAACAAAATAGACTTTTTCTTATCTAATGAATTTTGGAGGTATTGCTAATATGACTAACAAAAGAGGACACAGGGAAACTTAGAGCAGTGTTAAGTCAGTTCACGCAAGACAAACAGGGAGAGCAACCAGTGAAGTGAAATCTCACCCAACGCAGCTAAGAAAGCTGCAGAATTATTTTCCTCTTTCTGAGTAGCATCATCTGCATGAGTTCAGGAGTTTCCATGGACAAAGATGCCATAATGTTCCATTTTAATGGAGAAGAACGAACCCTAAAAAAGCCTGAGGACATCAGCAACTATTTTTCGGCTACAGATTTGAGGTAGATTCTTAGAAATAGTGCCACAGATGATGGCATCTGTTTGATACAAGAGCCAGGAGAAGCAGAGCCCTAGATGGCGAGGGGAGGTTAGTGGGGTAGCACTGATGGGATGTGTCCTATTGAGTCTGTTGATTAATGAGGTCTTATGGGAAGAAAAAAAATAGGTTGAGTTCCATAATGTGAATTTAATTCCTTAAGAAAAAAAAAAAAACAGTCAGAGGTCTACTTGCCCTTGTTTTTAGAATCCTTAAAATGTCTTACGTTTAAAAATTATTTCCTAAAGTCTTTTGAGTATTAGAAGAAGGTGCTCCTTTTCTCATTCTTGGCTGTTGCTCACAGAAGGGAAAATAAAACACAGTAGCCTAGTTTGATCATGCTGGACTGCTGTCAGTTTAGCACCATTACTTACCTTTGTACCTTTTGCACGGGGGGCGTCACTGTCTGCCAAATTTAGTTCTAGGCATTACATTTGAAAAATATCATAGGAAAATGGAACCGAGTTCATTTCCAAGATACTGGAATTATGGAATGGCTCCACACAATGTCCAGTGGAGATGCAAGGAAGGTATTCTCTTTTATGAATACATTTTTACATCTATCTGTGCAATAAAATATGCCAATTCTTTAAAATTAATTGATTACAGTTGTATTTTCCTCATACACATAGCATTCTGTAATGTAAGAACTGTTACTATTTTCAGTGGAAAGTCTATCTTCCTTGGATATAATAGGAGCTCAGTACATGTTTATTAAAATCTAACTTATTTCTATATATAATGGAAATCTAGTGAGGATTATCAAATTCCTTACATTGAGCTTTGGGAAAAGATATCACAGCAGTCAATTTATTATGATTTTTTTATTCTTGTTCTTTCTTAGCAGGCAGTGGGATTCCTTTAGGGTCATGTGTCATATCCTAATTGGGCAAACCTTACAGTACCTGGCACACAGTAGCACATCAATAAAGGTTAAGTGAACCAAAGGATAATGAACGAACTCCCTGTAATCTGTCACTGGATTTATTGGATTAATATACACAAATAGATAATTTTCAATTTTCCTAATTGTATATTCTGAGTTCAGGTAAGTTTAGGTGCTTCTTGGCTAGTAGATAAGGGCTAGTTTCTCTTCTATTTATATTTTGTCTTTTTTGTTCCTCTGCATTCTATGAGCACTGACTTTCTTCTACACAGTTGCTACTTTCCATCCATCCATCCAGAAAGAAGTTTGTGTGAAAGGTGTGTTGGACTTACATACAACCTTTTAAGATATTTCTGGGCCAAAAAAATTCCAGCCACACAGGATATATAAATGGATGACATCTTTGCTGTGTTAACTCATTTCTCCATTGCTTTCTTTCGCTGTTTCTCTTCTATTAACATCTGTCTCTGGATTATTTTATTTGAGAATTGAGAAATTACTTTCTCAATATAATTTTACTTGTCAGAATCACCTGTCAGTTACTCTAAAGAATGTTTCAATGATTTCATTGTTAGTAGCTAAGGGAGTCCCCAGAACTGTGGTGTATGGTTGCTATGAAATCTTATTTTGGAATTGCTAATTTTATTGTCTTTTATGTAGTAGCCTCCAATTTTGTATTAATTCCAGAATTATCACTTTTGTTTACCTACACTTGTAGCAGTTGTATCCAGAGATATATTATTGTCAGTGCATTGAATCTGAACCACATACCACTATTGTCCTGATAAATAGCAGCATTGTTCTCGGATGTGGTATGGAATAGTCAATCAATAACCATTAGACACACTGATCTGACTTTACTGTTCATGTTTTTTCTTCATTTATTATGCAAGTGTCATGAGCTGAAATTTTTCTCCGAAAGTCTTCAAAATGTTGAAGAATTTGGTAAAAGTTAGAAAACAGTGTGTGGCAGAGCCATATTTTATATTCAGATATGTATAAAACAAAAGAAAGCTTGTGTTACTTTTTGCAAACCATGCCAATTTTGGGTAACTCTGTAATATTGGTATCTAAGTAAGTATTTTATGAGTATTGTCACAAATTCACACATCCTGTCATTAATAATATACTATACCTGATAAACTATATGTGAAATACAATATTGCATTCATACATGACAATTTTACATAAAACTTATTTTCAAACTTCTTTTTTAAGTCTGCCTATTTTTAATCCACGTTCTGACAAACAGAACCATTTCATTTCTCACTTTCAATTCCTAACATGCTCTACATTGCATTAGAAAATGTATTTTAAAGCAGAAATCTAAATATCTGGCTTCATTATTTGCCTCATTCTTAGAAGAAAATAAAAAAGTGTAAGAAGCTTGCTTGATGTGCAAAAGGTTTTACTCTACTCTAACCACATGTTAAGCACATTTCAGTAGAGCTGACTGAGCCACGATAGATTCAAATTCTGGGTCCATTTCCACAATAAAGTCAGCTTGCTTCAGTTCTTCAAAAACAGTTACATGATTTAAAATTCAATTTAAGCCTAAAAACAAAAATTTAAAAAGTGCTTGCAAAGATGCATTGAAATAAGCACGATTGCAAGTTGTATTTTTTATAAATTTCTTGTGAACAATTTGCAAACAGCATAGATTTGATATTTACAAATTTTAATTAATAAATACAGTACTTAATAAATATAGCACTATAGTAAACCAATAGGATTATTTTGGATACAGTATCGTATGGGGAAAGGGGAAACTGTTAAGTTTAAGAAGTTTAGCACAGCATGCATCACTACAGAAACAGCAATAAAGAGGGGAGAAAACGTGAATGTCTCTAGTTGGGAATTAGCTATATAGTATATAAAGCTTGCACTTGATAAAATATTACATAATTCATTGCAATTATAATTTTAAAGATTTTATAATAACACAGATACTTATGGTACTATATTAACTAAATTTGCTTTGCTTGAACTGCACCTGTATCTGTAATCCCTTTATACCAAATCATCCGTGCCTGTGTTCCTGAGAAACAGTTTGTAGGATTTGAACTCATATTTCTAACCCCATGGCTCCCTCTGCAACATGTCTTCATTAAAATCTAACAGCTTCCCGCGTTCCTTGGAGAGAAGAGAATCTAAGTAGAGATGTAAAATTGATACAGAAGGGACGAGAAGCCTGCAGATGAACAATACAATAGTTCCAGTCTCAGATGAAATTCTGTGCCTTTTTTTTTTCTGGTTTGCTTTCTCAAGATCCTTTAAAATCTTATTTCTCAGTGAGTAATTTTGTCTTTATGGTACAAAAGGTAATTCCCATACCTAATATTGTTTCTAAGCACATGTGAGTACCCTGCTGAGTTATATATGAGATTTTTTATGAATATGACACAAAATGAAAATTCCATTTCTAGACTTGAAAAAATGTAAATTGACTTTCACGCTCAAGTGGGTTGTTTCAGGGATGGGGGTGGTGGTGAATAAATTCAGTGTGCCATCTCCTCTATATTCACGTGTAATTGATATAACTTTTAGCAGTCATTCTACATTTACAAACTTCATATTCAAAGTGTAAAGAAACGAATAATATTGATTTTAAACACATCGTAAGTCGCCCTCATCAAAAGTTGTCTGCTTTTGAATATTGGCATTAGCAGTTTCTTTAGGAAGATTGTAAAACTGCTGAACACTTCAAATTTTAGTCCTTTTGTTGTCTGAGTTAGATTGCTGGATATCCGGCATCATGCCTATTATGTACTAACAAATCGGCAGCTGGTATTCTAGCTGTCATCATTCGTGCTTTCTTCAAATTTTAGGGAATTGTTATAAAGCTCCCTAGGTGGATAAACAAAGCTTTGATATGGCAAGAGGAACTGCTAAGTGACCCTACCTGATCGATAACAAGATTTTCATTCTGCCCAGACTTTTAAAGTTGTGAATAGACAACCGATCAGTGCTGAAATAGGAGCTTTCTAAAGATTGTGGATGAAGTTACACGGAGAAAAGATGGTAAAAAATGAAAGTGCACAAACATTTATGATACCGAAGATTATTCCGATCGAAGTATAGATAGCGATGTGTCAAGCGTTAGAGAGCAGTCTCCCTTATCTGCTGTTTCGCTTTCTGCTGTTTCAGTTATCTGGGGTCAGGCATGGTCAGAGAAAATATTAAATAGACAATTTCTGAAATAAACACTTTATAAGTTTGGATATATGTATGCATCATTCTAAATATTATGAAATCATGTCGCGTCCCATTCCATCCCACATAGGACATCAATCACACCTTTGCCCACTCTCTCTATGCTGTGCATGCTACTTACCTTACAGAGACTTGGTCGTCACCTCAGTTACTGATACTGTGCTGTGCTGATACCACAGTGCTCGTGCTGAAGTGGCTCTTATTTTACTTAGTACACAAGAGGACTGTAAATTGTATTACAGTGTATATTAATAATGGTATTATTATTGTTAATCTCTTCCAATGAGTAATTTGTAAATTATTTTTTCATAGAGATATATGCACAGAAATAACACACCACGCACACATAGAAAATTGTGTGCACTCATGTATGTGAGTGCCCATACATAATGTATCTTTAAAGGATCATGCCATTTAAGTTGGCTGTGTCTTTTAGCTCTTATATGTTTCTTGATGGAAGATACTGATACATCTGCAAAGATTTTGTTCAATTAAAATCTGTTAAACATATGAGTAAGTGTAGGTGATCATGTATTTGTAATGAGAATATGTCAAGTTATCTTCACTTATGTCTTTGAGAAGTTTTATGAATTTAGCACCTAAATAATTCTCACACTTAGAATAAAGAATATATTTATCCAAAAATCAACAGTAGAATGTTAATTATTCAACTTGATGTCCACATAGCTAAATGGAATAAGGTGGGAGGAATGCAGTTGAAAGTGAGATGATTGATATCCTTGAAATATAATGTTCCCATTACGTGATTATGCCACTCCTTACACATACCTGCTGGCAGTGTTGCCAAGACATTGATTGTCCTAGGCTTTTCCTTATCAACTTGCTATGCAATAACAACAAATATAGTTTATGGGAAGGAATTTCAAAGGCAGGCACATTTTTGCCTTTATGGTCACCTTCAATGGTCATTAATCATTATTTGTAATGTTTTACATCCTTTCAGAAAGAAAATATGCAGCATTCATAGGAAAGAACACATAAGAAGTTTTAAAATTTCATTTTAACTAATGAAATATATAAGAGGTATTTTACTTATTTATCAGTTTACTGGTACATTTTAGGTATATAATACAGTTACACCTTTACATTACATATCTTGGTTCTTATTTTTTTCCTCATTCCCCTGATCTCCCTTCTCCCCCTCTATTCTCCCCTGTTTACAAAGATATTGTTTCCATGATTTTCCTTTTCTCATAATTTTTCTTTTGCCTTCTTACCTTTCCCCCACCCTTCCCTCTTCCCCTACTTTTTAGGAACTTTTCTTCCTATTACATAATATCAATTATACATCTTGATCCTTATTTACATTTAAAATTTTTCATACCAGAGAAACTATTCAGTATTTATACATGTGTGTCTTATTTCACTTCAGAGTATGGCCTCAATTTACATCTGCTTATCTATAAATGTCTCTAGTTTCTTGTTCTTTATGGCTGGGTAGTACTCCATTTTATATATAAAAAAACCACATCTTTATCCAGTCTCCAGTTGATGGGCAATTGGGCTCTTTCCAAGCATTAGCTATTATAAACTGTCACTAAACATGAGTGAGCATATATCACTGTGGTATGATTCTTTTAATTCTTTTGGGAAGATACCCAGGAGAGGAATAGCTGTGTCAAATCAGACTTCTAATCCTAGTTTTATGAGGTATCTCCATATTGATTGCCACAGTGGTTCCACCAGTCTGCAAGCCCAACAACAGTGAAGACAGATTCCTTTCATCCCACAACCCCACCGGAATTTATTATTAATTGATTTCTTGATAGCAGCCATTCTTTATGGGGTGAGGTGGAACCTCAATGTTATTTTCATCTGCATCTCTCAAATGACCAGTGATGTTGAATGTTTTTTCTTTTTCTTTTTTCTTTTTGGTCCCAGGGATCAAACTTGTGTCCTCATGCTTGTGAGACAGCTGGTGGAACCACTGAGCTAAATCTCTGGCCTCTTGAACATTTTTTCATATGTTTATTTGATGCTTTTACTTCTTTCAGATGGCTATTTTTGAATTAGGGCTTATATTTGGGGGGTCTGATTTTTTTGAGTTTTTTATATATTATAAATAGTAGACCTTTGTCTGAGGAACAGCTGTTAAAACATTTTTTCCCACATTGTAGGTTGTCTCTAAGTTCTGTTCTTGGTTTCTCTTGCAGTGGAGAAGCTTTTTAAAAAGATGAGATCCCATTGTTTATTCTTTGTGCTAGTTCCTGTGCTACTGAGGATTTGTTCATAAAGTCTTTTCCTATGCCAGTGTCTTCAAGAGTTCTGCATAGCTTATCTTCCAACAAGCTTAGTGTTTCTGCTTTAATATTTAGATCTTTAATCCACTTGGATTTTAGCTGAGTGCATGGTGAAAGATGGGGTCTAGTTTTAATATTTGGCTAGTTGAAATCCAGTTTTTCCATCACTGTTTATTAAAGAGGCTGTCTTTCCTCCAATGAGGATGATTGGCTCCTTTGTCAAAGATGAGGTAGCTGAGCATGTCTACAGTGTTTCTGCATTCTCTAATCTATTCCATGGATACTCAGGTCTATTTCTTTGCCAGTACCATGTTATTTTTAATCACAGTGGCTTTATAGTATAGTTTCAAATTGGGGATTGTAATACCACCTGCCATATCTCTGTTGACTAGAATGGCTTTTGCTATTCTAGGTCTCTTCTGGTTTCAAATGAATTTTTAGATTATTATCTCTAGGTCTGTGAATATACTTTTGGGATTTCAATAGGGATTGCAATAAATCTGTATGGCAGTTCTGGAAGTATAGCCATTTTTCACTATATTGATTCTTACTACCCAGGAGCAACGGGTGTCTTTCAATTTTCTTTGGTCTCTTTTTTTTCAGTGTTATACTTCTCAATGTAGAGGTCTTTTTCTTCCTTTGTTATATTGATTCCTAAATATTTCATTTTTTGGATGCTATTGTGAAAGGAATTGTCTCCCTATTTCACTCTCAGTGAGTCTGTTATTTGTGTACAGGAAAGCTATTGATGACTTTGAGTGTTGACCTTGTATCCAAGTACTCTACTGAATCTGTCATGTAAGTCTAGAAATCTTTTGGCAGAGTGTTTTGGGTCTTCTATGTACAGTATCATCATGAGCAAATAATGACAGTTTAACTTCTCCATTTACTAACTTTATTGATTTTATTTTTTTCTCTTGTCTAATTGCTGTGGCTAATGTACATCCTTTTCTTATTCTTGATTTTAGAGTGAAGGTTTTCAGTTTTTGACCATTTAGTATGATGTTGGCTGTTGGTTTTTCATAGAGAGCCTTATCAAGTTGAGATAAATACCATCTATTCCAATTTTCTGAGGTTTTTAATCATATATGGGTATTGAATTTTTTCAAATGCTTTTTCTGCATCTATTGAGATGATCATAAGTTTTTGTTCTTGTCTCTATTAATGTAGTATATTGCATTTATTGATTTACATATTTTGAACCATCCTTGCATTCTTGGGATAAATCCAGCTTGGTCATGGTGTATGATCTTCTTGATGACCCTCTGTATTCTGTTTGCCAGTATCTTATTGAGGATTATTGCATCTATGTTCATTAGGTGAAGTGGCCTCTAGTTCTCTTTCTTGGTTGCATCTTTCTCTGCTTTTGGAATCAAAGTAACATTTGCTTCTAGGAATGAATTTGAAAGTATTGCTTCCCTTTCAATTGCATTGAAATATTTAAAGATTAGAGGAAATAGTTCTTCTATAAATGTCTGTGGAATTCAGTGAAGCCATCAGGACCTGGGTTTTTCTTTGTTGGTAAATTTTTAATTACATTTTCAAGTTCACTGATTTTAATTAGGGTGTTCAGAATTTTTTATCTTCTTTGTTTAACTTTGGTAATTCATATGTATCTAGAAATCTGTCAATTTATTCTGTTTTCTCAATTTTATTAGAGAACAGGTTCATGAAGTAGGTATGGATGATCCTCTGGATTTATAGTGGATCTGTTGTGATTTCACCTATTTAATTCCTAATTGCATGGTTTTAAGCCTTTTATTTCCTTTTTAAAATAAGGATGGCTAGGGTTTTATTGATTTTAGGTATTCTTTCAAAAAACCAACTTTTTGATTCATTGAATTTTTGTATCATTCTCTTAGTCTCCCTTGCACTGATTTCTTCTATGATCTTTATAATTTCCTCCCTTGTATGAGCTCTGGGTTTCTCTTGCTGTTCTTCTTCTAGGAACTTAAGATTCAGTATTAGATTGTTTGCTTGAGCTTGCTCTGTTTTTCTAGTGTGGGCATTCATTGCTATGAATTTCCCATTTAAAACTAATTTCATAATATCCGATAGATTCCTGTATGTTGTACTGGCATTATCATTAAATTTCAAAACTATCTAATTTCCTCTTTAATTTCATTGTGACCTGTTGGTTGTTCAGGAAAATGTTATTCAGTGTCCATCTGTTTGTGAAGTTCTTATGCTTTCTTATGCAATTGATCTTCAGTTTAATTGCACTATGGTCTGATAATGTACATGGGATAACTTCAATTCCTTTGAATCTACTTAAACATGTTCTCTGAGCTAGAATGTGGACATTTTGGAGAATGATCTGTGTGCAGCTAAAAAGAAAGTATATTCTGATTTTATGAGATGGAACACTCTGTAGATGTCTGTTAAGTTTCTTTGCTCATAAGCTCGGCTCATTTCTAGTATATTGTTGATTTTTTGTCTAGATGATCCATTTATTTGTGACAATGGATTATTCAGTTTCCCCACTACAGTTGTATTAGAGTTTATTTGGTGTTTCATGTCCCTTGATATTTGTTTAGTATAGTTGGAGCATTCGTATTTGGTGCATATATATTTATGATTATCATCTCTTCCTCATGGACTGTTCCCTTTACCAGGATGTAGTGACCTTTAGTATTTGATGCATATGTTTATGATTGTCTTCCTCTTGGATTGTTCCCTTTACCAGGATGTAGTGACCTTCTTGGTCTGTTTTAATTAGTTTTCATTTGAAATTTACTTTGCGTATAAGATAGCTACCCCTGCTTTTTTCCCCAAGTTCCTGTGACATGAAGAACTGTTTTCTATCCTATTACTTTCAGTCTATGAGTTTCATTTGTAACTAGGTGCATTTCTTGTATATAGCATATTGTTGGATTTTGCTTCATAATCTGTTGTGCCAGTCTATTTCTTTTGATTGCTGAATTGAGGCCATTAACATTGATGGCTATAACTGATATGTATTGACTTCATTGCCATGTTATTTTCCTGTTCTTGGTGCTTTTTTATTTTTCTCCCTCTCCCTTTCGTTCCTTGCCTATTGGATTTTTTTCTGTTGGGCCTCATGGAATTGTGACCTTCATTGTCTTCTTCTACGATACTTTAAAAAATTGTTTGGAGTTCTAATTTGGTGTTCATGAAGTTTCCCAGGTATTCTTTGTCATGAAAGTATTTTGTTTCCCAAAAAGTTTTGAATGAGGTTGGAGGTTGTTTTCTTTTAAAGCTTGAAATACTTTCCTTGGTTTGAGGGTTAATGTTGAAAAGCCTCACTTATCTGTATGTTAAATTCTTTTCCTCTCTTTGGGAAGTTCTCTATCATTAATTCTGTGAACCATTTTTAAAATATCATTTGTACTTTCTCCTGCTTTTTCATGGACTCCTATCAATCTTATATTATTCTTCTTTGTGTCATGTAGGCGCTGTTGGATTGATTTTTCATGATCCATTACTATTTTTAAGAGATCTCTCTTTTTATGGTCACTGACCACCATCCAGTGTTCTAAATCTGATATTCTGTCTTCAGATTGGGTCAGTCTACTATGTATACTTTCAATAGAGTTTTTAATCTCCTGTATATTAGTTTGAATCTGTTGCATATTATGCATCAAAATTTAAATTGTAAAAGTATCAGTGTTGAAAAAATAAGATAGTGTCTAACCAACTTGTTTATTTTGAGAATAGTCATGGAAGAGTCCTGAATTATAGCATAAAAGATCTTCCAATGCTATCAAAGACATGCAACTTTATAATTTGAAGAATTCTTTGTTGAAATCTAGCCATATCTTCTCTATAGACACTCAGTTTAAATGACAGAGAAACTTGATAGCAAAAGTTGTTCCTAAGGAAATCTTGAGCCATGATCCCTTTGGTGGCACATATGCTAAAATTGGAAATCTTGAACCTCTGGCTCTAGACAAACTTGAAATCTACTTATTCTTCTGTATTCCTTACCAACCAACCCTGACACTGTTTTACATTTGAATGGAATAATTCCTTGAGCTTAAATTTATACTAATATTACTAATAATATTAATATTGTAAAATTTATGCAACACTTTAATTGGCTTTACTTAGTACAGTGTTTTTTGTTTTTTGTTTTTTTGGTACCGGGGATTGAACTCGGGTCCTTGTGCTTGCAAGGCAGGCCATCAAACTGCTGAGCTAAATCCCCGGCAGTACAGTGTATTTTTTTTTTTTTTTTTTTTTTTTTT
>NW_022900944.1:25300312-25339844 GCF_012274545.1 Fukomys damarensis
TACAGTGTATTTTTAACCTAAAAAGTTAATTGTTGAATTGACATTTGGGAAATCATCCATAAAGTTAGAAACCTTCTCATGAAGGAAAGTCTCTGTTATTTAACAGTAGCAAAAATTCTTTTGAGTAATGTGATCTTCTATTTTTCATGATATTCTCAACACACTTTCTTGCTGAGACATTTTTTAGGGGAAAGTGAATATAGAAAAGACAAAAGTGATCAGACAAAGATAAACAAGATACAAGGTAGGCCAATAAGCAATAAATTTGACAAAGCAACAACATTTGCAAGTATCTGATATATATTCTTTGGAAGAAAAATGAAGTGATTCAGCTTTCCTCCTGTGGAAGTCAAAATTCAAGGAAGAGCTAATACCTGCATAATTGTTAAAAGGGGACATAGAGGTCCATGAAGAGAAGGTAGAAGAAACTATCCATGATATCTTAGCTATTGAAAGTCAAAATTATCTTTTAGGCATTTAAGCAATTTTTAAAGAGAGGTCATCAAAATGAATTTAGTAATATACTTGTGATGGGGTTGACCTTTAGTCTTTGAATTTATCCCCTGGGTTTTTGTTCTAAATAATCATTTACAATTTTCTCCAATCTATATTTTCTATCCTGATTGCATAAATTCATGAATCTGAATGTGAGACCTTCCATAGTGCTTCACGGGGCTTCCAGACCTCACTGCTACCTCTGAGGTGATGCCTCTTACATGGTACATAGTATAGATTTGTGTGTTTGATGTGAAAGCTGTTCTGGAAGCGTTTATAAATGATATTGACAAACGAATGGCCTAATGAAGCTCCCAAAGTATTCTATAGGTGATGAGTCTCTGCTGCCAAGATCCTTCCAATGGAAAAGCTACACTGTCAAGAAAGTTTAAAATTCTTCCTAGGAAGTCAAAGAAATATTAGACTGTGGGAGAAATATCCTTGGCTTCACTGGAGTAGGAAATTTATATCCCCTGAATAAATCATTGCCCTGTTTTTACTGTCTAGTGAAACCTATGATAGCTACCTTCACAAAGGGTTGTTCCTGTATTTGAACTGTGTTCCAGTGCTGGAACATATTTTCACAACTTGCCTTTCTCCTTGTAAGTGTAATATAGAAAATATAGCCATGGGTCCAAATGTCTTGCTCATATCCATCTTTTGCACTACATTACATACTGCCTTTTCCATTCCTACTAACAAAACATTGCTTGCTCTTCCTCTTAAACTCTTGCCTCAATATTGAGGCTGCTATTTAGTACTCTTTGCCTAGATAACAGCACTCTCTGTTGACTTCCCAAAGCATCTGGATTTTTCTGCCATAGTTTGTATTACTCCATTTAATCAAGCCTTATTTTACAATAACTGGGCACCTTCCAAAGATGCAACTATCCAGGGACAAAAGTGGCTTTCATTAAGAACCGTTTCATGTTGGAGAACATAGATGGACATTTTTATTAAGGATTGACATTCATGCAAAGGGAAATAATTATATTTATAAGCTAGTGTAAATAGATCTGTGCCCTGATTGAGGGTGGAGACTGGAAGACTCACCCCTCAAGGGGGGTATGTTGATTTTAAAATTGTATTTCAGATGATATATAATGTAATTAAGAAGTGGATCACATTTACATTGTTTTCCCATATATATATATTTTTTTACTTCTTGCCTCTCCTATTGGATTTTTTTTTGTTTTTCCCACATTCTGCACATTCTTTCACTTCTATTGGTCCTGCTTTGCAATTTTATTCTTTCAGCAGAAAAATTTTGATCAGAAAATGTGAAACCTTGCAATATTCCCAATCATTCTTCTGAGAACTATTATGAAAGGCTGGTTTTGCTTCTCTTTTCTAATGGGATACATGGCTGCTATCTTGAAGAAATACAAAGCTCAGCCTATCAAAAGTAGGACAGGATGCATTTATGTGACAATCACATAATGAGTTACAAAATCATGATTTTTAATGAAACTCCATTGTCTGCTATACAGATTAGAGTATGTTATCCTCCTGAACAAGCGGAAACATTTCCAGATTGATTGAGCCATCTTTACTGGAGCAGTATCTCCATTTATTTTGCAGAGGCCTTTCACCTCTAAGAATAGTAGCTGATTGTAATTGCATAAATGGCATAATATTTTAGAGACCTATGGAGAACTTGTGTAGAACTGAAACCTTCTTTGAGCTGAGCCTGCCATTGTGCTTAGTTCTTATTCATCATTCCTGATTTCATTAGTAAGGACATTTGTATGGAAATGGATTAAGGTTTATAGGTTTATTTTATTGTGCTGTAGATTCTGCTGTAATTATACCACTGATGGATTGTATTAAACTACTTTGTGGGAAGCTTTCAAAACACATCAGACTCCAGAAATGCTTGTGGTCTACAAAATCTGTCATTTTTTTTTTAATCCCACCTGGAGTTACTGGAAGTCTGCCTTCACTTAGCTCATGCACACCTTGTAACTCATATTATTTTTCTCCTCATTTTTAGACTTAAGAGGAATTAATTTTTCTGTAATAAATATACTTGGTAGACTCACCAATCCCGAGTATATACATTTTCATAAAAGCTGGTGAAACTGAATAATAATACATAAAAATTAATAACAAGCTTATTTAGTATTACTGTATTTTTTGATTAAGAAATTCTCTAACATGCAGATGCCTTATCATGAATATATAGATTATACAGGTGTGAAAGATTTGATGTGGACTCTTGATTTATTTTTTTCTAAGATAGTCTGTGATTTCTGACGATCTAACAAAGGAAAATCTGAACCAATATATTTTATGAAGGATCCATTTGACTGGACTTTATTTATGTCATGTATCTACTCCTACTAGATTCCAATTTAATGGCTTCAAAAGTCAGAAGGACTTCCCTCCCTATTCTTATATCTATAATTTAGGAGACAGGCATAAGTAATTTATTAGTCCATATAATTCTTAAATTTAAGACCATACTCATAGAATGTCTAAAAATAAAAGCCTAAGCCTTTGGCTATATTTATTGTAAAGAAAATTAGTTTGAAGAATGTAAAATGAAGTAGAATTCAATAGGAAAGTATATATGTATATGTATATATATATATATATTGTAAATCCAACTATCTAGCCAATAGATCCATTTAGACTTCAGACATGTCTCAGGAATTTTACTACTTCAAAAGGAATAAAAATGTCTTGCTTTTAAACAAAGACCTACTTCCACAACCCTACAATCCTATTTTTGTAAGCACTATCATCATTTCTCAGGCCCAAACACTCAAATTTATCTTTCATCGCTCATCCATATTTCACCCAATTCCTACTTCTACTCTTGTGTATCTGTGGTAACTTCTACACCTGAAAGCCTGAGTGCCTTTGAAAATTGAAAGTCAGAGTCCCTTTGTGAATCATGCTGTAACAATGGCAAGGGGTGCACTACTATAATCAGTAAATTGTAACACTTGCCTTGGACATGTGGACCTCCATTGTCTTTTTGCCCTTTTTACCATACTGATTGCAGCATTAACCTTAACTCCTTTGCTTATTCTAGTTCAGAAACATAAGCCTTCTGGTCATTGCTAGAAAATGTCCAGCTTGTCCATGTCATTGCATTTTCAATTATCTCTGCACAGAATACTATTTCTCAATATCTTTATGCCTTATTTCTCTTTCATTCCAGTCTCTGTGAAAATGTTATGCCTTCAAAAATATATTTATTATCACATTATCTCAACTTCATTAAAATTACTCCGTCCCATTTATTGTATTATTTTTTAATTTTTTTACCTCAGAAGAAAGCCTTTTTTTCACATTTTTATATTCATCTTTTAACTTTTTATTCTTTTTTCTCACTAAATAATTTGAAATCACAGGAAGATAAGTCTTTTTCTTTTTCTTCATTCACTGGTATTCATAAGCTCCCAGCACAGTGAAATATTTGATGAAGTGATGATGGAAAGACAGAAAATAATTGAATATAAATACTAAACGATTCAAATTTTTGAAATATGAGGAATTTTTAACCAAGAGTTAGGCTAGGAAGAACATGGTAAAACCAGAAGAGAGACTAAATATGGTAGACTTTTGACTTCTCTTCCATGCATAGAGGTCCCACTCAGATAGTGAATGCTTCTTGTGAAAACAAACAAGTCATCAAACCACCATCTAGGAATGGAGATGAAAGGAAAGGAAAAGTAACAGCATTTAGAACTCACAGAATGTCCCTTTGGCAAATGACCGGCTACTATTTTTAATTGGATGTGCTCCACTAGAGAAAATAGTCTACTCATTAAAACACCAACACTTGAAGTTCCACACAATCTTGCATCTTTTTTGAATTACAATATATGAGAAGGAACGACTTGTAAAATATTCCATTCCAATGAGATAAATTTTACCCATCATTTATATTGGTTGGATAATCTGTAGAGAAAAGAATGTTCCAGATACTGGTTATCTAGTTTTGATTTAATGTTACAAGAATATCCATATTTTTAAATGGATATAACACTGTTTTTATTTCCTGAGCTATAGAACAATTTCAAACACATATCTTTGTAGCTTTTTAAAAATTTGAGTTGAGATTCAAAGTAAAAGATGAGCATTATGTACTAAAAAGAACATAAGCTGTTCAAAACTCAGAGTTCTTCTGTGTGGTTTAAATTTTCTGAATCCTAGATTAGTTCTTCAAAACTAGTTTCCCTATATACTGATTAGATTTTGCTCACATATCTGCTCTAAAGACAAAATGAGAACATTTTCAACTACATTTTATAAATGTAAATATACCATCAAGAATATTATAATGATAAATATTAAAATTGATGCCGTGGCAGCCCTAGTAACATTGATTTAAAATTGTTGATTTGCTTATTAGTTTGGAAGTAAAATATAATTTTTGTCCTATTGTCTTCAAAATCTTACAATATAATTTCTGACTATTACTGCCAACCCAGTCTTTTCATACAGTTCTTACTGCCCCTTAGCCTAGAATTCCTCATTTGTTGTTTCTTCTTCCTGGAAAATTCTTCATTCAGTTGTCTTTATCCTTAACAAAATATATGATGTAGTACAAAGACTACATTTTCAGAAAGACTTTGTTGGCAACTCTCTGTACAGAACCCATCTCAGTTACATGCAAGACTTCACAATGAGGTACTTGCTTGCACATTTCATAACTGCACTTGTATAGACCTTCATGAGTCTGTGCTCTCAGGAATTAACCTGTTTGCGTATTTATTGATTTTTTAATTTTCCTCTATCATGCCCCGCTCTTTTAAAGGGAAGTTTATTGAAAATATCTATTATTCACTACTGTGTCTCTAGTCTTAGATGTGTGGTGGTAGAAGGAAATAAAAATGAAAGAAAGAATAAAGGAAAGAAAGTGAGAAAGAGAGAGAGAGGGAGTACAAGAAAGTGAGAAAGAGAGAGAGGGCATAATAAGAAATAGGAAAATCTTTAGGAAGAGTTCAGAGCATTAAGTGATAATTGTAATGTTTGTTATTGGTTTTGCTCTTGTCAGTATTATGCAAGTTTATTTCATAGGAGAGAGAATATAAATTTGTTTTTGTTTTTTGTTTTTTTTTGAGACAGGGTCTCAGTATGTAGTTAAGACTGACCTGGAACTCACTATCTAGTCCAGGCTGGTCTTGAACTCAGTGATCCTCCTGCCTCAGCCTCCTGAGTGCTGGGATTACAGGTGGGGGCCACCATGCCCGGCGAGAATATAAATCTTAATGTTTGCTGTAGACCTCATTGTTTCTAGTAAATTCCTACAAATGATACATGTAACATTTGACACTTGGTTCCTATCCAGGTGCTAATGTAATAATCAGCATCATCAGGAAAAATTGGGAAGCTCGTGACCTGAAATTTGAGGAAAAAAGTAATTTATAGAACCCAGCAGCTCTGAATAGTTTTTTGACTAAAAGTTTACAATGTATTTGTTTCCTTAAGCATTTACTACAAATATGTATTGGGATTATTATGGTGTTTTGGTCTAGAGTAACATCTATTAATATTCAATTATCAGTGAAATTATTTTAGTTTTTCATCCTTGGAGAAATTTCAAATTCCTTTGCTTTGAGTCCCTATAAGGACCAGTGTCCCCTAGTCAATGCTATATGTTTAAATAAGAAATTTCAAGAGTAGTCTTACTAGATATGAAATTTTTATCACTGTGAATAAGGCATCATAGAGATTATGGCAAAAATATTGAAGAATTTATTTGAAGAGAAATGATAAGAGTATTGATAATTGAAATCCAGAGAGTTGATTTTAAAATGATAATAAAAGCCATTAAAATAATAATTATAAGCATTACTAATATTTATTATTTTTGTTATTCTTACTTGGAAAGTTGAGAATAATGATATATTTGATCTTTCTGAGTTATTTTTGTCTTTCTCAGGCAATCTACTATATTAATATTATATATTATATATTTTATAATACAGGTATGTATGACTACTGTAAGATATCGTGAAAAATTGAGAACAGAGTAAATGTCTTAACTTCAACTTTAATGTATTTAACTCCCTTTTGTCAACAGTTTGGGTGTTCCTGATGAATCAGATTAGGCTGAATAATTAGGAAGGACTTCAAGATGTGTTTTAATATAATAGATAATGTGAAATAGGAAGAAAAGGTGCAAAGGGGAGGGGGAAGTGGGAGACGCAGGGGAAAAGAAAGAAGGGAATGGGATTAATATGAGAAAAAGAGAAAATGGAAACAAAGTCTTTGGAGATAGGGAGGGGTGGAGGGATTGAAGGGAGGGCAGGGGAATGGGGAACAAATAAAGGTGCAAATTGCCAATGATGAATGTCATTACATTGTTTATCTTAAATGTACCAATAAAGTTAATTGAAAAATAGATCATATCTAAATAGTAGAAATTTACAAATGAAATACATATTGTAAAGAGGTTTATTTATTTACTTATTTTTTTGGTACTGGGGATCGAACTTCGGTCCTTGCACTTGCGAGGCAAGAGGCAGAACCACTGAGCTAAATCCCTGGCCTTAAAGAGGTTTATTTTCAAAGGAAACGATGCTCGAGAGCATCATCTGTAGTGCTAAGTTATGATGTATATACATGTGTGATGAGTAATAAAATAATGAATACTTGAAACTCCTGAAAACTCTGGGCAACTGTCCTCAAAGTGAAGTTCCTCCAGGAAGTATCTTCAAAAATAAGTAAAAAAAACCCATGGTTTTATATCTACCTTTCTAAATCTCTAAATGCTTTATGTTATACTGGTTTGGTGTTTATCATTCTTGTACTCTTCTAGCAATTAACTTCATGATTATTTTTACCTTGAATAGGCCTCTTTCTTTTGTCTCATTCTCCATTCCAAAGATTACAGACCTTTTCAGAAAATTAGTCTTGAATAAAGCCTGCAGGAAATCCTCAAGTTACTCTTGCCCTTGATTAATTATTATTGTATTTTTCTCATTAAAGTCTATAAGGATTAGATTGAAATAATCAGGAACATTTTCCTGTATGACCTCATCAATTAGGATTCAGAGTTTAAATAATTACATTTGACTCATGGTTAAACTTTGTTTTTGGTTTTGAGATTTTAGTGTTGAAAAAGACTAAGCCATCCCACAGACAAAATAGGTGTTTTATAAATTTTCATTAGGAATAAGCAAGGAATTTGAATTATATAAAAGTTAATCTAGGCACTCTTTTGAAACTAGATCTAAGATAAAAACCTGTTGTTTTGTGTTCCAAAACGTTTGATTGGAGAATGGTAAGTTTTAGATTTTTTATGTAACTTAATTTTCTTAAAACTATATAATCACTCTCTTCTTGGAACCCACATATGGAAATAATATCAGCAGTTATTGCTTTAATTTTTGTAATTGATACGTTCAAAACAAGATTTAGGAACATGAAGTTAAGTGCTTATTCTTCAGTTGTATAAATTGGCCCGATGATATAAAAAGAAAACCTCTAGAGGCATCAGTGATAATTATTTATTCTACTGAAGTATGTTTAAATCAATAGTTTCTTTACTCACATGTATCCAATCATTTGTATATGAATATATTCCTTCCTATGAAAAATGCTAAACATCTAAGAAATAGTAACACATATCCAAAGAAGTTCCTGGAAATAATCAAGGACAAAAGCAATTCTCATTAATATAGAATTTAACAGGTAGGGTTATGGTCAATAATTAGAGAGGCACTTATGGCAAATTGGTATTTTTTGTTTGTTTGTTTGTTTTGTTTTTTGAGACAGGGTCTCACTATTAGTTGAGACTGACCTGGAACTCACTATGAAGCCCAGGTAAAGGTATCATGTAAAGGTACAAATTCTTCATGATGAATGTCATCATATTGTATACATAAAATATACCAATAAACTTAATGAAAAAAAGACCTTGTGTACTTATACTTAGTATAATTATAAAATTGAACGTTTTGTTTCTTCTGTTTATTCTCCCTTGTTGTAGGTCTCTGTCTTCTCTCTGATTTGATTTTGATTGATTGAAAATGTCTTTAACTAGTCTTTGTCAGTGTAAAAGTAATGAATTTTAGTACTAATTTAGAATATATACGAATAATCTGGGATTTAAACATGCATCCTTTCTTCATCAAATTCTAATACAAAGGCCATTGTTCTCCTCTTGAATAACAGAGAAACTATATAATTATATGATAATCATCACTTTGGAATTATATGATATTGCTTATTTATGTATTTTGGTTAGTCAGCTTTCCACCATTACCGGAGATTCCTGTAGTAGGTTTCAGTCTCCTGAACAGTGTACAACTCAGTGTTGAAGAAAAATTCAAAGGCAGAATTAAAGAGTTAGAGAAATGGGGAACCAGGACAGCCAATGCTGAGCAACCAGCAAAGGCCCTGGTCAGGCGAATGCATGGCTATTTATTGATGACATCATGATCAGATTGGGGTAATGGGGATATGTGAGGGGACATACAGTTGCCATAAACATGCTACTGATTTGGGCAAGGCTTGTAAAAGAAAAGACAAAGGCTTCTTGAATCAGAAACAAAAGAGGAAAAATACAGGGTTATTGTTAGCAAATAACCTTGTTCTGCTAGTTAAGAAGGTTCTAACTGTGGGAATGGAATTTGAGTGCAAGTTACCCTACCCCGCGACCTCAGCTACTATGTTACCTCATATTGAGCCCCACAGCTTCACAGGCCATTTCTCTGGTCTCTGCTGTAGCTGTTAACAGGAAGGTCATGCTAACCTGCATGCTACTGCGGTGCTTATGAAGTGCCTCTATGAGTCAGGTAGGCTTCAGTCAGACTTGCTTCTTAAAGTGAGCAATTGAAGGGTTAACTCTTTACAGCCCACAGCTTACAGCAGCTTATAGACTGCTTTGGGAATAATCAATAGGATAGTCCCCAACATATACATCATGAGATAATTAGCTTATAAGAGAAAACTTTTACTTTGGCTCATGGTTTTAGAGAATCCAGTCGAAGATTGGGTGGACCCATGGTTTTGTTTTTGGGATGGGGTTCACATAACAATCATATGGAGCTCATGGCAGAATAAACTACTCACTTCATGGCAAGAAGGCAAAAATGAGATGAAAGGGCTGGGGCCCCACAGTCCACTTCGAGGGCACATCCCCCAGACCTAAGCATCTCCTACCAGGCCTCCCTTCTACCTCATCCCTTTGTACCACCATGGGGACCATGCCTTTAACATATGGGTATTTGGGGGACTTTCAAAATACAAATTATAGTAATATTTGTTCCTTTATTCCATCACACATGCAGTATTTTTGTTTTATTGTGTACTTAGAGGATGAAGTACACATGTTTTGGGTATGACTGAAATGGCTTTATTTCATCAATTATTCATCATAATTGAATTCTAAGATGCCACTTACGTTGTGGTTTCTGTATCTTTTCACAATGAAGATATCTTTTCATTTTCTCAGGCTTCTGTTTTTCCTATTGCTAGATTAGATGTCAATGCCAATCACATTTCTGCTTCTTTCTATCATTTTTCTCCTTTTGCTTTTAAAATTTTCTCCTTGTCTGCTTTTCATGGTTTGTCATGGCATTATCAGATTGTTGGACCCCAGATTATAAAATTTATTTTGAATTATTCCGGTTGAAGTTTTTCAGTTTCTTGAAACTAAGGATTCATATTTTTAATTCTGAAAAATTATCAAAATAATATTTTTAATATTTCTTCTCACTTTTAAATTTTTTGTTTCTCTTCTATTACTTCCAATCCCTTTTTACTCTATTTTCTTATCTTTTAACTTCCCTTTGAATTTACTGTGGTTTTTTGTCTTATGATTTCCATGTACTTCTGATTTATGTTTAACTTATTCACTATGTTTTCTGCTGCTCTATCATAACATGTTTATTTTTTGCCATTTTTACTTATATAATTTATATTTAGTGTGCCATCATGTATATTTTCTTCATCGTGAACATATTTTAAAGCTTGCTAATATTTATTTAAATAATAGCTCTGTGTGTATGTGTGTGTGTGTGTGTGTGTGTGTGTGTGTGTGCGTATGTGTAATATTTTTCTGGTGATTTCCATATTTAAAACTCAGTGCCAGTCTTCCTGTTATCTAGTGTTTTTTTCCTCTGGTTCTCATCCCATTCATTCAGTCTTACTTCTTTTTATATCCAGGTACTTTTGTATATTGATCTTCCCCCGGAAAAGAATGCTAATTTTGTGAGTACAGGCATACATATGCCACTTCACACAGAGATAACTGTTTGATTCACTACGTGCCTAAGGGGGCTGCCATTTGGGACTACCCAAAGTCCAGTCTATTTCTTGAGGTTCTTTTGACGCATGTAGGTTATCTGTTAACCAACAGAAGTCAAACCAGCACCGAAACTACTCAGGATCATTTTGTTCCTTTCTCTTAATTTTCACTCTCCTTAATTATTTGTCTTTTATTCCTCCTGTAAGGGAAAGGAAGGGTATTTATCTGTTTGCCAATATCTGAAATTCTAACTTAATTTGAGAGAGGGCATTCTATAATACTCTTTGCTTTTTTGGGTGGGAGATTAGAATTGAGTTTGGTTATTTTTCACCTCACACGGACTGCGTGTCAAAGCCTGAGAGCACATTGGTAAATGCCAAAAAAAAGAAAGTAGCTTTGTGCCTTAGCAGTTAATCTCACTCAATATCTTTTGAGATCTATAAATCTTTTAAGGTTTTTTGTTCTAACACATTATTTACAGAGTTCAGATGATTAGGATGCCATCACACATTATAGTGCACTGTGCATTGATGACTTACTCTTATCTTTCTGTAATTATTTTTTTGCATATTATGAAGTTTGATGAAATTTCTTCTTACTTGAATTTCATAAAAAGAAAGCAAAAGAGAAAGGATGAGCTTTGTTGAATTTCCCTGTTTTTTGGCTTACTTTTAACTTTTTCTTCATTTTGTCATTATTTCTTTCTTCATTTTAATAGCTTGATGACATTTCTTCTTACAGTTTAACAATCTCTTTCCATTACATTATCTTTCTTCTATGAAATGGATGCCATGCATCTCATCATTTTCACAGGACAACAATTGATAAGGTGTGACATTTATACTTGTTTTGGAATACCAACATTGGTATTATATATGCATAGTGTGGACATTTAGAGCCATAGATTGAAAAACCTATACTATTTTAGCACAACTGCTCTAAACATTTTTGAAAATTTTTAAATTTTATTCTGGCTGACTTTATTACTGAGTTGTTAGGCATAAGGTGATATATTTCATTCTCTTCATTTATCATGAGTCTAGCAGTGACATCATCTCAAATGGGTTATTGCTGATATTTATCAATGGGTGCTTTTGAGTGCATTACCTAGTAGGTTCCAGTTAAGAATGAATGTTTTGAAGAAAGTTCATCTGAATTTGGCTTCTGGATGATCATTTATATCTTGTACGACTGTCATGAATTTTCTCAAACTATTTAAATGCTGTTTTCTTTATGTATTAAATATTAATTTTTTGTTATAGATTTCATGTATAGAAAACATTTAGACAAAATATTTGGAACTCTTTTTTTGAAAAAAAAGTACTAAAAATTTAAAGGGTACAATACATATAGCTTTTGGATTTTAATGTTATACACTTTATTATTTTCCAAAAATTTCAGTAGAAAACTCACAGCACACAGAAAGGGGAGTTCTTGCCTTTTTACAGAATGTTCTGATTCATCAGATTAAAGAGAGTTAAACTGCCATGCAGAGCAGAATCATGTTGTTTATGTATGTGGGGAAGTGGGATGTAAAAGAGTATCTTTTTAGTACAGCACAGTTTTATTTCTCATAGTTTCTCACCATTAGTTCAGCTGATATCCAGTTCAGGAACTTTATTTTCTTTTTGTTAATGTACATGAAATCTATACTGATATTTAATTAACTGCATCATCACACGTCCATATCTCTGCTCTTAATCAAATGGTTGGTTTTTCTCCTTATGTGGTGCATCTGTAACTATCTCAGCACATGTCACATAGACAGATTGATCAGTTCCAAAGACTCTTTTCTCACAAACTGTACATATCTGCCCTGGAGTACAGTCTACCTGTTTTTCAGTTTGCAGAAAGAGTAATGCAAGGTGGGCAAGGGAGCCTCTACCACAGTTATAGAATACTAGATGACCACAGCTGGAAAACACCAGCTTAGACACCACTTTATTGCTGAGAAGATAAGGGAGAGCCTCAGAGCTTATTCACCCCTGGCATGGGGTCAGGTGACACCACATAGTCACCTCCATCACTGGGAAAAACCAACTGATCCTTAACTTTTCAGTTATACTTTGCTTATTTCATGTGTCTCATTGGGTTGCCTCATCAGAAATTCAAAAGACTCCTATAATCTCCGTGGATCTTCAATTCTGAATCGTAATAACTTTCCCACAGCATTTACCCCTTTGAAGAACTGCTCATGTTTTTCTAAATTCTTCCTAGACTTCCTATGATAGTTATAGACACTTGCATTTCCATTATTCATGAAGGTATGCAAACAGTTGGAAAATCTTATAATGTGAGTCCAGTTTCCTTTTTATTTTTAATTCTTAAGCATATTTGAGTTAAACTGATCCTGAAATGCCCTTTAGACATTACTTTTCACTTGTTGGTCTGTAATGCTTTGTAAAGCACATAGACAACAGATGTGAAACTTGACTGCACCTTCTAAAAGATTTTGGCAGCCAGTAGCTGAAGTTCATTATCTAGATTGACTAAAATGAAAAATAAATCTATTACCTCATAAAGAAAGGAGAATGTAGTATTAAGGCAGGTATAGGTAAAGATATTGTAAAAATGAGACTCAAAAATACAAGATTTAAGCAAGGTGAGATATACTTATCAATATAGGATGTGCATGGACTCTTTGTCCAATATATATATATATTTAGCATAAATATATAAATATATATAAATAAATATAAACATATATATATATTTAGCATAGATAAGTAGCTCTGCTTTATGAGATCATTCCTAGAAATGTTCTTTCTGTTTTGTTATTCCAACCTTTCTTACGATTTGATCATTTTTCTGTTCATTTATGACTCACTACCAAGAACCCTGTGTTCTATGTTGTAGGAGAACGGAATCAGGAGTAAAAAATAAACAATTTTCTTTTACAGAGGTAACATGAAAGGTGAAGAACATGGCATTGCTACTCACAATCTGTTTCCAAGGACTATTTTTGCAGCCATACCTAGCTGTGAAAATGGTTGGGCTATTAAAATGGAAGTGAAATTCATTACAAAAGGAAGGGGAGAGAGGGGAGGGGAATTAGCAGCAGCAGCCACAGCAGCTTTTCTGCTGTATGGACCGAATGGTTTCATTGTGTTAAATTTGCTCCTCTGTTCTTCTTTTCCATCAATGGTGAATGAGTTTTCTGTGATGCCCCTTCACCTCACTGTCCAAGAAAACCACCAATGACTGAAGTGCTGAGTTTACCTATGTTTTCCAGAAACGTAAAGGACTTTTCTGCACTGCTGGTGATCAAATTCAGGGCCTTGTGCATAAAAGAGAAGCGCTGAGCCTCTGAGATATATACCTGGCCAAAGATTATATTTTCTGTGCGATTTTATTTTAGGAGATATTTAACCTCTCCCAGAAGCTTTCAGGAGGCCCCTTCACAGGGTCACATGCTCACTGATGGGTCCATACAGAGAATCAGAGCATTATGATTGCTTAGAACAGGTAGTATTAACTGCTGAGCTGGGGCTCGGTTATGAGCGGCTCATAAGTCACAGAGGTAAAGGGTCAGCACTTAGACAAAATTGAACTTCTATTTTTCCAGAAGGAAGGATGGATAGAAATTAACCATTGCTTACTGTATGATTCTGTTGCAAGACTGATAATAGGTACAGAGGCCCAGTTTAAAATTGCTGTGGGCATCTTATAATTGTCTTTCCACCTTCAAACAAAGAAATTAAAATGTTAAGGTGCAGATAGTTTAAAGGACTTGTACAAGGTCATATAGCAAACATGGCTGAACTGTGTCATGCCATTTTCCCAAAAGCTTCAAAACAAATAAAATTGCATATAAATAAACAAAGCAACCCATGTTTCAACATATGCTTGTGTTGATAAAGTAACAATTGTATAAGACTGTACACATGAATGAACATCTAGAATTCATTTTAACACTTTTTCAAAGGGGCCTTAATAAAACATCTTCAAGTTGTAATTTTTTTTCCTCTGGTCTTCCCAAAAAGTAAATGCTCTACGCTCTACTTTTGTATGACTTTCATCAGGGCAAGACATTTAAATTTTTCAGTGATTTAAACCAAGCAGTATTGGTTTTGCAACTGCTAGTAGTTCTATGAAGAGAAAAAGTGGGGGGGGGGAATGTGAGAGAGAGAGGAATTGTATTTGAAGAAAATGAGTAGGTATAGGGATCTGCACGCTGGAACATGTTTATGAAATGGATGGATTTAGGTTTCTGTTAGTGTAGTTTGTAAGGATAGACTGAGCACCTGAAAAGAGGTGTCATAGTGAGGAACTCAGCATGATGGTGACAATGGCAAAGGGATATTCCGTAGGAGAAAAATGAGAATAAAGAGAACTGGCTTTTTAAGACATGAGCCAGAGGGTTAATAAATGATGCCCTGGGACCTATTGGATTCATGGGAGTCTGCCTCTGATCACATTTGGGTTTAAGGTTGAGCTTCTTTCTGAAGAGTGAGAGAAACTTCAGGATGGTTTTAGCAAAGATGAAAATGAAATCCTTACATATAGGATGGACCCATGTAGTAGAAAATGGAGTAGTGAGAAGAATGACATTAGTTAAAACAGGTGAGAAACATTGAGGCCTTCGCAGTGTTTCCTTTTACTAAAGGTTTGGCCTACTTGGACGAGCAGAGTAAGAAATAGAACTAAAAGGCAAACCTGTTTTAAGAATGGCAACAACAGGTGGCAAGAAACCTCTAACGTTCATAAGGCGGAGTCGTGTGTGGACACATTTTAGCTGGATGGAAAGTGGAACTCCTGCTGCCTCATCAGGTAGTGACCCCTCCACCGCTGGAAATACTGACTCTGAGGAAGAAAGGGTGCCTGGAAATGAAATATCACCCTAACATTTTCATACAACGTGATGCTGTGTATAGGGGCAATCAATAAACATTTTCTTTCTTTCTTTCTTTCTTTTGGTTTTTTGAGATAGAGTCTCACTATGTAGTTGAGACTGACCTGGAACTCACTATGTAGCCCAGGCTGGTCTCGAACTCACAGCGATCCTCCTGCCTCAGCCTCCCTTTTGCTGGGATTGCAGGTGTGCGCCACCACACTCGGCTTAATAAAGGTTTTCTTCATCTCTGCCAATACTGTATGACTGTAATGTGGAAATAGCTGGGGATTTAGCTCAGTGGTGCCGGCGCCTGCCTCTCAAGTACAAGGACCTGTGTTCTATCCACAGTACCAAAAACAAACGGAAATTATAATGTGGAAATGTGTCCTGCGGTAGAATATTTTAACTAATAAGATATTGTAAAATACTTATATGAATCTATAATAAAATGTTATACATATGTACTAAACATGTAGGTTTAATACCTGAGAGGGGAGCATTTCATTAGTAGGATGTCACATATGTATTTCTAATCAGAAGTTGTCAACTAGGGGAAAGTTTCTTTACCAGAGGTAATTTATTGAGCAACATCTGGAAGCATTTTTGCTTTTTAAAACTGAGGTTGCATTCCTAGCTTCTGGAAGGTAGAGACAAATAAGGCTTCTTCGGACCCCCGCCAAGAGTAAAATAATTATCTGGTCTAATCAATAGTCCTGAGGTAAGAAATCCTATTTTAAATGAAAAGATACTCTGGCCACTCAATCAACATTCTTTCTTGGTTTGAAATTGTGTATGCCGTTGGTCATATATTGTGCTGATTTATAGATACGTGTGCAAAGAATGTGGAAACTAAGTTATTTCCCCAGTGCGTGCTGTAAGTAATGCATTGAAAATAAAAAAAATATCTGAGATATTAGCATAAGACTGCATTCTTCTCACTGTGAATGACTTATTCTATTTCATTATTAAAATAGGTTTCTCTTCTCAGAGGTATAGCATTATTTCAATGTGACATCTAATTGAAAATTGTCCTTGATTATAGCTGATAATAATATTGTACTTGGCTTCATAATTTGCCTCAAAAGCTAAAAACTGACAAAATTTGGTAAGCATTTTATTTAAAATTGATTAATGTATAAAAAGTTATAAATCAGAGTGAAATCTTTCAAAAAGGCCTATTTAAATCGCACCACAATAAAAGTGTGCTGAAATTCAAAAGCAAATGCGATATTAATACTAACCTTGTTGACTTCCTGACAACAAAGATTGTTAAATTCCCGGAAATGATTGTGCAGTAAATAGAGATTATTCTCATGATGAAATCTTTTGAAAAGACTTCAGAAACTGCCTAGTTTTTAACGATGAAACAGAGCCAAGAGAAAGGAAGTCAAGCCTCTTGTTTGGTATCAGCAGTTTATTTGCAAACTAGAATCCAGGCATTCTGACTCCCAGCCTAGTTTTCCTTTCAGGGCCTCACATGACTAAAGAGAACTCATCTCTTTAAGGATTTTTACAATGTAAGGATTACATTCATAGTAACTGGAATTAAAAGATTCTCAAGGAGAAAAAAATAAAGACAAAACCAAAAACTGTTAGGATCAAGTAAGACTCAGAAACATTGCTTGCTAAACATCCTCATCTGTCTGTTTCTTCCATATTTGCACATAAAGGTATAAAAATATACTGAATTTAAAAGTTTAAGTAAAAAGACACCCAACTTTGACTATAGTAAGTTGATTGTGGAAATTTTAAGCTCATGTTGCGTCTGTTAATGCTCCATGGTCTTCAATATGAACCATGGGTACAATATGAAAATCAAACAGTTCATCATGATGAATGTCCTTGTTATGGTTTATTTATTTTATTTTTACTAGTATACTTTGCTGTGCATAATGATTATGCTTATCAGGAAGAGTTGGTTCATGTACATAACACATCTTAATTATTTTTACATTCCCTTCCCCTTTCCTCCCTGTCCACTTCCTCCATCTCTTGCTCATTTTTCCCACCTGCAAAAGATTTATCTCTCTGTTAGTCCTGTTATCTATTATTTAAACCTGTTGCCACTGTCTGACGTAAACTTCTTTCCTTTCCTCCATGGCCTAACTCTTCCTTTCTTTACAAAAATTTCATCCTAGGCATCCTGTCCTCTGAGAAGTTTCCCTCATCACCCTGCAGCTTACATGTTCCTTTTACATATTCCATGAAGACCCCTATTATCAAACAGATGGCTCTCTATGCCTGTAGTTGTGCTTTGTTTCTTCCCCATGAAAGAATGCAGTTCTTGACATTTTGTTCTCAATTTGCATAAATATCGGGAATAGAATCGATACTTAATAAATATAATCTTGGTAAATAAAATTTGTATTTTTCTTTAAGTACCTTTGCAGAGGAGAACTTAATATCTTATCTTCAAATAAATTTTCTTCCTATAATGTACTTCACACAGATCTACCATTCTGTTAACAAAATATATGTCTACTTGTCTGTAACACATTTGATTGTCTCTAACATCTTTTATAAATTCATATATTTGTGTGTTTATTAATGAAACATGGGCACAATATGAAAACCAGACAGGCTCTATTATGCTCATGTCTTTCTCTGTTTAATTTTATTTTTCATTTTTATTTTTATTAGTACATCTTTGCAGTGCATAATGATTATATCTATTGGGAAGAGTTGGTATATGTATATATCACATCTTAAATTTTAATACATATATGTATATATTAATTATGTATTTTAAACATTTCATTTAACTTTCAAATATGACACAGAAGTTTGAAGAGTGGTTTGGTTCACTTTCATTTTCTTAACCTGTTTCTAATACTTTTTATACTGGGATACGACTACATTTCATCAGATTCGTGATTTGTTGTGAAGATACGTGTTTCTAATCCATTTGCCTCTGTGTGTGAGCCTGTGGAATCTATCACTCTGATCTACAGTGCTCTGATAAGCTTGCAATCTAAGAATGATCTAGAAATGATAGGATGGTTATGCTAAACTATGTAAAAAAAGGAATAAAGAAATGCTGCTTGACTATGTGATGAATTTCAGCTCCTCTGCTGAGAATTTATTATTTTTAATTATTTCCCAGTTGAGTAGAGTTAAAGTAATGTTCCCTGACAAGTTTCATTCTTGTGTTCCCCCCTCAACAATATATACAACACTGATGGCAGACTCATATTTTGATGTTGTGTTAAACACTATGATAGGTAGCGTGAGGCTAACTAGCTTCTAGATCTTTCCAGTGGGCCAACAAGCCACCCAGAGAACATGGTGCAGGTAACCAAGGTCAATGAACTGCACCCATTTCACAGCAATTTTCTCTTTCCTTTGATTAACTTTTATTCTTTCTGTGAAGTTGACATATTCCTGAACATGATTTCACAACTTAGGCTGTGGCTCTCTTGCCCTTGAAATTAGTGGTGGAATCTGGCTTCTTCTTTTGCCCTTGGCTCTCTCCTGATGGATTCAGTTTGTTCTTAAGCAGAAGGATTTGTGGAAAATATTTGTTTTACCTGGCTCTAGGCTACAATTCTCACTGCCATTACATGAAATACAGAGAGATTCCAAATGATCACCCAGTCAATCCAGGCCATTTCTCTAGGTGTAATGCTCTGGGACAGCAATACACAAGTGAAAATATATTACAGTTTAAAAGACCAATCTCAATTCTTTTAAGAAAAACAACCTAACAGAATTTTTTATATCTAGTTGTTATCCATTCTACAGCTAGTGACACTGTGTTATCCTTCAAGAAAATATGGAAAAAATTAAGTAAAGGAGGCAGGAGCCTCTATGGATCTGCATGTACACCCTCTAGACCAGTAGCAGCAACATTGTTTGGAAACTTGTACAGAGAACAAATTCCTGACTCGTACTCTAGACCTAGTGAAGTGGAAACTCTGAGGTTGGGAGCCAGCATTCTAATCTTTTAGAACAGTTCTTTGGATGGCACTGATGCTTGCTCGAGTTGAATAGACACTGATATCATGAATAGGGAATGTGCTCTCTTTACATAAAGTGGTTAGTATGGACTAAATATTTATGTTCCCTCCAAAATTTGAAAACTGAAGCCAAATCTCCAATGCAATGGCATAGGGAGGGAGGTTAGATTCATGGGCAGTGATTAGACCATGGTAGTGGAGCCCTCACTCCTGGATTTGGTGCCTTTACAACTCTTCAAAGAACTTTTCCTGTTCTCAGCTTACCCTGTAAGTTGTAAGGAAAATGTTCCACCTGAAAGACAGTCTTCATCAGAAGGCAACCAAATAGTCTCAGCCTTCCAGCTTTCCAAACTGATAGTTTTTTATTTATTATAGGCCTCCAGTATTTTGTTAGAGTAGCCCCCAAAGACTACGTAATTGACCATTAGCTATGTAACCATTGGAAGCTATGAAAGAACTCTGTGCTACTATTCTTTCAGGTAAAATGGAGATAATAATGCAATCAATATAATAAAGACAAGGAGTACAACTAATTGGTATATGCAATGCTCTAAAATAGATGTCAGTCACGTAGTAGGGAGATGGATATTGATATAGCAAGCATCAAAAGAAAGCACTGGCAAGCATTTGCAGACATCAAGGAGGAGAATAAAATGCCAACAAATTTGAAATATATTTGTGTGTTCACATTAATATAATTATTAGTTTTAGTAATTCTGCTTTTTTATTCCTAGAATGAAAAATGATTAGTTTTTATAGTTGTCATTTTAAGCTGAAGCTTGATTTAAAGAAAAAGGTAGGAGGAGAAACAAGTGTGTGTGTGTTTCTCATTAAATAAATAATAGTCTTAGAAATGGAAAGTAAAGGTATAATAATTGAGAATTTGGGGTTGTGAAATTTAAAACAATCTTCCCTTTTGGAAGTGCCTGAAATATCATCTATTGCAACACATGACAAACACAATAATTTCCTCAAAACTATTCCTGACAACATGCTGACATCCAACACATTTTCAGTGAGAGATGTTTCACTGCCTCACAAAAAACGATGTCACTTTATCGAACATTTTTAATTGTCACTATTAAGGGAAACTTTCCTATTCTTAGTCTCTAACCCTTTGCTTGAGATCTGGAGGACAAAGTACAAGCTAATTAACCTCCAGGGCCTCTGATTCTCTTCTTTTTCTGGAAGAGAGATAAGCATGTCAACCTATGAGCATTCAGCAGAAAGACACCCATGGCGCACAGCCAATGACACTTTTCTGAAGAGAAACTTCTGCAAAACAGGAGCAGGCTTTAAAAAAGGGCTAAAATCACCAACACTGTTATTTATTTACCATGGATAATGTTGTGGGGCGAATTTTAATATAGGTGACAAGCTATGGAAACCCTGTTTGATTTTTACAAAAGGAGGTGTAGATTACAGACAATTCTATAGAGATAAATGCATAATTTACAGCCACAATAGGTATGTAGCATAGTTTTACTAATAATTCTTACCTAGGAAGTTCTCATTGCTATTTATGATATTGCCTTATCTTTGACAATATTAGAATGCAATTTCCTTGCTCACCCTCTTAATCTTTCCTACTCCTCGATACCGTTCTCCCCACTCATATCTGCAAGTGTCTGGGTGTTGCCTTTGTGTTAATTAACTCCTTTAGTTTTTGGTCTTCCTTTTGTGTACTCTGCTGGTTTCTTTTTTTCTATTTTCCTGTGTTGGTTTCCTAGTGACAGCTTCCTTTCAATTCCTTTTCTCTATTTGCCTCTCCTGAGAAGAAGCCAGTGTCAAAATGTTAGCTCCATCCGGTTTCCCATTACCAGCTCTGCAAGTCCCCAGGCCCCTCCTGTATTTAGCAGTCTAGGAGTCATTATGGCCCAAACATCATTTTCAAATTGTCATGTAAATAAATTCACAAGGTTCAAGAACATAGGAAAATACAAACACCTGTGAAATAATGATTACTTTTGCCTTACCTCATGCCCACTTTGTGTGAGATTTATCCAAATTCTTTTATTGGAAACTGATATAGTTCGGCAGTAACTGTGAAATTAATTATCAGCTAGGAGGGTTAAGGACTTAAGGTGTGAAAATTGTTGGTTGACAAAGGCCATGGCTCCATTACATCTTAAAAATGAGGTAGACAATGTGAACTAGTCTCAAAACCTGTCTTATATGTATTAGTCTGTTAAAAAATATATTTGGAAAATGCCCTATTGAAAAAAGTTATTCAAATGAAAGTAGAAATAAAATCAAAATGAAACACAAAACTTTAAAAAAAAGAACCTTCTCTGATACTGAATATTTTAAAACAAGTATTTGGGCTTTACTATCAGCTATTCTTTTGAAGCAAGTTGGGTTAAGTAAGATGGAAATATGTGACTTGTTTAGTGTGATTTGGAGAATTGTCATTTTCCCAACTAGTTAGTCCTGGTAATGATATCAGTTAGTACTCTGTTCACCAATTGGGTTAAGATGTTACACAGTTTAACAAACTAATGCATTCATCTAACACAGTCATTACTATAAGCAGGGCAATGTGACCAAAGAGGCACCAACAAAATAATACCTGGTATGTAATAAACAGATGTTCTGTTCTGGTCTGAATGTTGTTACTGTTGTCATTAGTCACATTCCCCTTCCTGGAAAATATTCCTTTTCAGTCAGCAGCCAAGAGAGGAGGAGAATGAAAATGAGAGTTAGAGAAAGAAATATAGAACTCTTGATAAAATTCTCAAATCTTTTGAGTCTAGCAATATCTAAGCCAGCTCTTGATCTTGTCTAAAAGTTTCTTGAGTCAATACATTTATTTTTACTTGAGCAGTCTGAATTGAGTTTCTGATATTTGCTACCAGAAGAGTAAAATATATACACCCTCCCATTTCCAAGGTAAAGTCTTTTTTTCTTGAATGCATAACTATGTTAAACCTACAATGAGCACTAGTTGTACAGAGATATCTAATAGACACTTTGACCCAGATGGCTTCTTCATCTCTTTGGAAAAATAGGGCACACCTTGTGAATAAATTCCCATGCTTATGCCAGTTGTTGTATGTCAACATTGCATGACTGCTGTTAGTATGTAACATTTTTGGGGATACCAATCACCGCAGAGTAGATATATCACTTACACTTTAACAAAGCCTAATGATTAGGAGGAGATAACACCTCTTGGTTGTGTTATCTTTCTGTCTTCCTCAGTCTCCTCCTCCTTCTCTTCCTACTCTTTCTATTCCTATTCCACTTTTTCTTCCTTCTTTTTTTACTTTCTCATTTTCTTCTTCACCACCCATGTTGGGACATCATTAGGAGTAAAGCCAATAAACTATTTAACTAACATCTGATTAGATTTATTCTATTTCATTTTTACTCTGTGTTTTCTTTCATTATCCTTTATATACACTTCCGAAAGTTCCAATGTATTTTACCTGTACTAAGAAAGCCATTAAGGAATATATAATTGGTGAAGATTTTACTTAATTTTGATGAAGATCTTTAAAAATTGCAAAGAATACAAAGTGAGGCAGTGGTGGTGAAAGAAGTGGAAAATGAGATGAGAAATCACTAAATAAAAGGTAAAGCAAGAAAATATTCAGAGCAACACAATTTGGACCATCCACCCTATATGTCTCTCCTTCTAGATATTGCCTGTGAGCCACTAAGCTTTGGAATTTCTAAGTTTTATATTTAATCCAAAGATCAGGTAAAATAAAATTCTGGATGACATTGAGCCCACAGACAATAATTAACAGTCATTCATTCATTGATGCATGTGTGCATTCAATAAGTATTGAATTCTAATCTTAAACTAGAAACTGGCATAAACATGGAAATAGAGTAACAAATAAGTGTGAAATGGCTCCTTATCTCATGAGCTTAAAATTCTAATAGGAAGGGGCTATAAACCAATAAATACATACAGGCAGTGTTTTGTATTGTTTATAGAGATATTCACTGCATTCTGTAAATAAAAGAACTTGAAAAAATTTGTACAGAGTGGGAGAGGGCTTACTTTTGGTTTCTTGAGCTTCAGTTCACCTTGCTATATCAGGATATTTGTATTTGCTGTTACTTCTTTGAAAATTTTCCCTGGCTGTTGAGATTGTTGGTATCCTTTCTGTGTCTATTTAAATGCCACCCTCTATTGTCCCTTTCCATGTTTAAGAGGAATGAATCAGCTATAAGGCAAACAATATACATTTCTATTTGGTAAATATAAAGTATGAATATATATTCATAATTTTATGCTTTATTGTATGAATATCTAAATAATTGCTCTTTCAGCAAAGTTAGTGATGCATCTTCATTTTTTTTGAGTAATTACCCAATGGTACCTGGTCCCAAGTTTATAATTTCATGGCTTAAAAAGCAGTAGAGGTGTACACTCCTTGGCAATGCTCAGTACTGGAAATAGCCTCTGCTTCAACAAGATAGTGTTCATATTCATATCTCTAGGCCAACCTCCTGTCCAGTGATCCCAGACTTTTCCTCTCAGGTGTTTTTGTCCAGGAATTCATGTACAGTGGGCTCTGTCATTACTTGCACTTAATAACTTCTGTTTTTGATTATTTTGCATGCTATTGGAAACTTGATTCCACATTGTCAGCCTCCCCTTCATCTGGAAACACTCTGACCCGAGGCCATTTTCTCAGTATGTCCTAAGTCATTACTCATAACTCAGTGATCCACCACACTATAGAAGCTACAGTAATCTGTTCTCAGATTCCCTCACCTGAACACTGATCATGATTCCATCCTCAAAATAAATCTCAAATCTCTGAAAAATAGTTGGGCCAGATCTTGTTTCAATTTTGCTCTGTGGTTATATTCAAGAATGCGTCCCAATGCTTATTTCCTGCTCAGATATAGGTGGTATAGACCAACCTTCCCAAGGAGAGGGATCCAATGAGAAAATTATAGAAAATATACAAGTGCAGTTAGGCCATAAATATAAACACAAGCTCAGAACTAAATCATGTGCACCTCCTGTTCACTTTTAGTTGCAGTGCTTAACATGAAATATTCTACTCTTTGAATGATGTACAACCAAACTTTATTTTTAAGATTCCTTCGACTTTAGCCTAACCTATGCCGTTGTTGCTGATGGAAATCCTATGCCTTGGCTAGGTGCTTCAGGCAGTACTCATCCAACAGAGTCAGCCACAAGACTTCATAATTCACATTATGAATTTGGAATGTATCCATTGCCAAGAGGAAACTATTAAAAAGCTTAAAAAAAACTGATCTCCAACCCTTTAAAAATGTTTTCTTCTTATCCCTTTTCACTCCTGTATCTGAAGACAGTTTAACTGTATGTGATGAAGCCTCCAAGAATGCATCTGGTGACAATTTGTTTTCTAAGGCAACAACTCTTGGTGTTACTCAATGTACTTTAATTTTCATCAGTGTTGGGTTATCTCTTTATGTATTTTATTTATGCATTTCAGGACTTTAGAGTAAATTACTGAAATCCTTTAGAACACCCTTTTGAGTTATTTGATGTGTCCAAAGCTGAGAAACTTGTATTGAAGTAATATTCCATTTTCTAAGAGCTTGTACTTAATTTAATTGAATTCAGTATTTTGTTATGTAATGATTTATGGCTCAATTCTATTATGAATTATGCCTTCTATCAACATGAAATGATGTTTTCCATCTATCTATAGCTGTTAGTCTTTGATTTTCATTCTATCTAACATAAGCAATACCTCAGAATTATCTGCCAATCATTTTAACATTTTTATAACTGTATTCATTTACATAGCATGTTAGGACTGGGTGAATAAATAATCTGAAAATGCTTTTTACAATTTGTACCCTTGGAAACCATTTCCACCTATTGTCATAATCTATTATGATTTCTATATATAGGGCAAAGCATTCTGATATATACCTATAAAATCACAATTTTCTTTAGGGTGTTCTCTAACAAATATAATCATAGATATAATTAAGGTAATAAAGGTATTTATGACTTAGTTTCAGATAACTGTTAATTTTCTATTTTGTTATCCATTCTGATATGGTAGACTACTGTGCAGTAACCAATACATTAAAAAGCAATAAAAACAATCAAGATATATCATGCACAGGTACAAATTACCTTTAGTGAATGTGATAAAATGTACCAATAAACCATCAATTTTTTAAAAAAAAGCAATAAAGAAGAAAGGAAGGAAAGGAGAGACTTGAGTGGTATAACATACTAATGGACAGTTTTGCTGCGGCTGATTTGGCGTATTTTATCAGGAGAATTTCCAGGGTTCTCCTTTTTAAGTGGATACTCAGAAATGCAGGATGTTTCATGCTGTGGTTACACAATCACCCAGACAGGAGCTCATGTGTCTCAATAGAGCAATGAGGGATTGTGTCATCCACAGTACTACTACCTACGTTTCTTTGTCTACATCTCTCTCACATGTTTGTTCATTTCTTGGGAGGACTTCTTAGTTTATCTTCTCTACTATTAATCCAGATGGATCCAACATCAGTTTTTCTTTCACTGTCTTCTTGCATATAGAAAATTTTTATTGCACTGTCAGTTCTTTTACATTTTTTTTCCACCACCCAACAGCTGTCTTTCCCCCTCATAATGGCATATTGTTATCCCATAAGCAAAATGTTGATGATCTATTTCATAAAGACAGAGGCATTTTGGATTCTTTGGAAAATGCCAAACATTTCCCTAAATTTTCTTCCAGCTTTAATTGTAATGTGTTGAATGATGGTGTCATCAGAGTGTTCATGATGATTTGTTTTCTTTTTTTTCTCAAGCTCAGATGGTTCATTTTTCCACATCTACTTGCTCTGCACAGATGCAGTTGTGATCTGAGTTGACTCCATTGTGTCCGCTAAGTGTGTTCATAAAATTTGATCCAAGTTCTGTCACATGGCACTTTGTCCATGCCTCATATTTTCACCTCTGATTTCAGATGAATGCAAAAGTCTATGTGGGTCCTGCCTGGTTTATTCTGCTGTGGTAGCTTCTTATGTCCCTCTTAAGTCTTACTATCCTTTCTTGGGTCTTTTAGGTGTCGGCCTCATGCCAGAACTCGGAACTGTGAGGTGGCCAATACTCCGTGAGACTTTTTGCTTTATTTCAAGGTATAAATTAAAAACAAGAAATTAAAGCTCTGTCTTCCAAATGTAAGTTGTGAGAGGGTTTCTTTGTGCTCTTCTGAGGTCTAGCTAAAGTTATTCTTATGCAGTTAATTTAATAAATAATGAATTTCCTTCTTTCTTTTTTGTCCTTCCACAACCCCTTGTTCCTGTTTCTTACTTTTATCTCTCCAAAAAAAATCCTTATACACAATGTCCATTTTTCAAGCTCTGCTTTTGGAGTGAACCATATTAAGATTCCATGCTTTGCCAACTGGATTTTTGCTATTCCTTCCCTAAGTGTATTGGAATTGTAGTGAAAATTATTGCTTTATTAACAAAGCTCTTTTGCTCCTCCCTTGAGTTTATGGAACTATCAACCAGGGTAGTTTCATTCATTTAATTATAACATTATTCTCCTTTACTGGTTCTCTAAAATATTCAACCAAAAGCATATCAAAAGTTAAAATCTCCAGTTTTAACTCTGATCAGGACCATACATGCTTATATGCTATTTTCTGTTTTTACCTTTACTATAAAATGAGCTCCTGTCTGTATTCCTACCTATCATGACCAAATATATTTGATGACTAGAAGTTCACATTTTGATATTGACCTAGATGAAGTGATGAAATCAGTCTAGAGAAAAATAAAATACTACAGTAACAATAAAAATCTCCCTATGTCATTGGGTGATTTTTTGATAGCAGCCATTCTTTCTGGAATGAGGTGGAATCTCAGGGCTGTTTTCATTAGCATCTCTTAAATGACGAGTGATGTTGAACATTTTCAAAAATGTTTATTTGTTGGTTCTACTTCTGTGTCTGAGAAATGTCTGTTCATTTCAGATGAGCATTTTTGGATTGGGTTTTTTAATTTGAGAGGTTTGATTTTTTAAAGTTCTTTATATATTCTAGACAATAGACAAAGTTCTAAGGAACAGCTGTTAAAAAAATTTCCCTACATTATGGGTTATCTCTTCACTCTGTTGGTGGTTTCTCTTGCTGTGCAGAAGTTTTTCTCATGAGTTTCCAGTTGTTGATTCTTTGTGCTAGTTCACATGTGACTGAAGTTTTGTTCTTGAAATCTTTTTCCACACCGTTGTCATCAAGAGTTCTACTTAACCTCTCATCCAGCCAGTTTAGTATTTCTGTTTTAATATTTAGACCTTTGATCCATTTTGATTTTAGTTTAGTTCATGGTGAGAGTTAACAAATGCTGGCAGGGTTGTGGGGAAAAGGAATTCTTCCCCACTGTTGGGTGTGTAGACTAGTGCATCCACTGTGAAAATCACTGTGAAGTACCTCAAAGAACTAGGATTAAGGGTTCCATTTGACACAGCTATTCACCTGCTGGGTATCTTCTAAAAAGAATTAAAAGAATCATACCATAGCTATATATTTGCACCCATCTTTATAGTGACACAGTTGGTAATAGCTAAAAGTTGGAAACAGCCTAATTGCCCATAAACTGGAGACTGGATAAAGATGTGTGTGTGTGTGTGTGTGTGTGTGTGTGTGTGTGTGTGTGTTTTAATAAAATGGAGTATTACTCAGCTATAATGAGAAACTAGAGACAGTTATAGCTAAATGGATGCATGTTGAGGCCATACTCTTAAGTAAAATAAATAGGACACACATGTGTAAATGCTGAATAGTTTCTGGTATGAGAAGCAAAGTGTAAATAAGGATCAAAATATATAATGGATAATGTGAAATAGGAAGAAAAGGAACAAAGAGGAAGGGGAAGTTGGAGGGGTAGGGGAAAGGAAATAAGGGAAAGGAATAAATATGAGAAAATGAAAAAAAATGGAAACAAAGTCATTGTAAATAGGGAGGGGTAAAGGGGTTGAAGGGAGGGTGGGGGAATGGGGAAAAATAAGAGCCAACATACATCATGTAAAGGTACAGATTCCCAATGATGAATGCCATCATGTTGTATACCTAAAATGTACCAATAAACTTAATGAATTTTAAAAGTCCCTATGTAAAGAAATACAGAAAAATCTATTTGGAATTAACCTGGTGTTTCTTCCTTGGAAGAAAAGGATGAAGAAGAGAATTCTTTTTTCATTTTTTAAAATTAAGGTATTTTCCTCTACTGGTAAACAGGAAAAATAATATTGGTTATCAGCTCAGGTTCCAAATTGAGGTACAGTATTACAAAGACTACAAGCATCTGTTCTAAGAGACTTTTATACTATCTGATTTAACTTTTAATTGTGCTATCAGTTTAATATGTTGTGCATTTTCACAGAAAACAGGAAAGTTGAGATATACAAACCTGGATTAGTACTTAGATGCCACACTAAACTTTTAGAACCTATGGTTATATTCTTCAATAGTTTCTAACTCATAAAGAAATAATACTATCTTGCATTTTCCAGTTTGCTAAAGCAAATTAACTGTATTGTTGACTTTCCATGGTCTCCCTGTGAATGGGAAAAGCAATAAAAATGAAATAATGGTAATAATCACAGTTGCTGGAAGGTTTTCTCTATTGTGGATATAGAGAACACAGGCACTCATAAATGAAAACCTATATGATCAGATCTTCTTCACACAGGTCACTAATTAGCTTCTTTAATTAATACCTTACTCCAGGAGAGAGAGCCATATTATTATCTAGTATATTCTAGAGGTGAGTCACCCCATTTTAAATAGCCATCATCCTAGAAATACAATTGTAAAATAACAACTTCTTCTGCATGTTTAAAGGAGTCATAAAGCTCCCTAGCAGTTCTAACTACAACTAGAAGCTCCTTTTCTTGTGTGTATCACCAAAGAGATTCTGGGATAAAAACTTTATCTTTTTGACCATGATGCCAATGAACAGCTTCTTTTATTTTTTTAAAAGATTCTCATATTTCTTAACACAAGATATTTAAGCTTTGAACAACTCTTGTGCGATCAGAACTTAGGCTTTTTATGTTTGAAATGGTCTCTTATGATCATTTATTTATTCCAGCTGGTTACACCCTACTCAAAAAAGTATTATGCTTGCTGAGGAGATCAATTAGAAAGAAATCATAAGGAACAGAAACAGAGCAGAGTTTATGTCCTGGAACCTAATTCATTAAGACATTAAACTTTTTTGATAGGTTGCTTCCTATGATGGTAATTTGTCAGCAATTTCAATTCATTTCCTGAGCTGTGTTCTCCACATGCAAATCTATAATCTCTGTCTTTCTCTCTTTGTTTATCTGGAAAAGTAAAAGACATAAAATGTTATCTATGCTTTCATGGACCTATCTGTTCCAGGCAATTGAATTTTCTATTATTGTTATGAAAATTAAAATATTAGTTATCAATTAAAATTATCAATCTGGTAAGGCACTCTTTTAAGTATTATACTTCTGTTGGCACTAGTTCTTAAAAAATGTTTAGAGTCATGATTCTTATTCCTATTTATAAATATTAGTAGCTTGAGGCTCAGAAATGTTCAGAGTAGTAAGACCAATTTTTATAAAATTTGGGCTCATTTGGATGAATTTCATGACGCTATTTTCATTTTCCACATTGTTTTATATATTACCAGTATTTTTTGTCATATAATTACAATTTTTCCTTAGACACATAAATATGAACACATAAGGGCACTACTATGAAGGGAAAAGGCAAACGCTGGAAATAGATTTAGTTTTTGACTAGATTAGAAATGGGAAAACTTTGTCTCGTGGAACACACTGATCTAACCAGCTCTTTTTGTAAACAAAATTTTATCATAACAGAATTATGCTTAATTGTTTCCATATTTGTGTGGCTTTCACATTACAATAGCAGAGTTGAAAGTTTGTGATCAAGACCAGAACTATGAGTTTGAATAATTTATTCACTAGCCATTCAGAGAAAAAATTTGATATAGGAACTGAGGTAATATTCTGTCAAAGATATGTATGTAGTTAATTAAGTCACAGAAACCCAAAATTTGGTTTATTTTCTATTACATGAAATTCTTCCATGATGCATAAATCATAATTTTCCAGCTTTGCTTTTTTTTTTTTTTTTTTTTTTTTTTTTTTTTTTTTGGTATCTGGGATCTAACTTGGGCCCTTGCACTTGCAAGTCAGGTGACAAAAACACTGAGCTATACCTCAGCCCTCAGTTTTACTCTTAAAACAAAACAAAAGTACAATTATATTTTCTTTGTGAGTTCCCTCAATATCAAAAATATTGCTTAACTTGACCCCAAATCTGACAGTAATTCTGTGTAGGCATCATTGGCTTAAAACAAACTATCTTTTTTTTTTCTCATTGAGTTTATTGGTACATTTTAGGTACACAGTACAGTTACATTCATTATGGGGATCTTGCATCTTTACATGACAGGTCTTGGTTCTCATTTTTTCCCCTTGTCCTTGTCCTCCCTTCACCCCGCTTTCCCTCCCCATTTATAAATACTTTATTTCCATTTTTTCATATTTTTTCTTTCCCCTTATTACCTTTCCCCTACCCTTCCTACTTTCCCTAACCTTTAGCCCTTTTCTTTCTATTTCACATTGTTAATTATTCCATTAGAATCTTATGTACTATCATAGTTTTTCACACCAGAGAAACTATTCAGTATTTACACATGTGTGACTTATTTATTACACTTAGGAGTATGTCCTCAATATGCATCCATTTTCCTATGAGTGAATCTAATTTCTCATTCTTTATGGCTAATATTCCATTTTATAGAAAAACCACATCTTCTTTATCCAGTTTCCAACTGATGGGAAAATGGGCTGTTTCCAAGTTTTAGCTATTACAAACTGTGCCGCTATAAACATAGGTGCACATATATCACAATATGATTCTTTTAATTCTTTTGGAAAGATACCCAGCAGAGGGATGGCTGGGTCAAATGGAACCTCTTGTCCCAGCTCTTTGAGGTATCTCCGTATTGATTTCCATAGTGGTTGCACCAGTCTGCACTCCCAGCAACAATGGAGAAGGGTTCCTTTCTCCTCACAACCCTGCCAACATTTGTTATTGTGTAATTTCTTGATAGCAGCCATTCTTTGTGGGGTGAGGTGGAATTTCAGTGCTGTTTTCACCTGCATCTCTTAAATGACCAGTGATGCTGAACATTTTTTCATATATTTACTTGCTGCTTTTACTTCTTTGTCTGAGAAATATCTGTTCTTTTCAGATGCCCATTTTTGAAGCAGGTCTTTGTATTGGGGGGGCTGATTGTTTTGAGTTCTTTATATATTCTAGATAAGAACCCTTTAGGAGCAGCTGGTAAAAAATTTTTCCCACATTGTAGGTTGTCTCTTAGTTCTGTTGATGGTTTCTTTTGCAGTGCAGAAGCTTTTTAATAAGATGAGATCCCAGTTGTTGAATCTTTCTGCTAGTTCCCGTGCTACTGAGGATTTGTTCATGAAGTCGTTTCCTATGCCAACGTCTTCAAGAGTTCTGCCTAACTTATCTTCCAGCAAGTTTAGCGTAAAATAAACTATCTTTGAATGTATAGAACATATTGACTTTAGTAAAAACTGTGATGAGTTCTGCCTCTGCATTTTGCTTCTACCTCTGGATTCTGTCTCTGATGTGCTTTTTGAATTCAAAATTGCCTTCTTTTCCAGTTTTATCTTTTGAAATTTTTGTATTTAAATATTATGATGGTTTCCTTCCAGCCCACTCTTTCCTCTTGTTTCTCAAAATACATATTTTGAATCTCTGCATTCCACTTGTTATGAACATAATAATAGCAACAGCAAAAATAATCCTTGCAAAGCGTGTACCATTTGCTAGTCACTTTTTATATAAATCAACTTAATTGATACAACAACCTTACAAGGTTTTGTTATCTTGATGTAGATGAGAGTTCTAAGGCACAAAATAAATAATTTGCACCAGAATATATGTGTAAGCTCACACTAGAATGTGTGTTTTTCTCAACATTGATCTTTACTTAAATGTACACTCTTGTCTGTATTCAAACATTTTGTCTCATTACTGAGACCTCTTGGATTGACTGCCACAACAGCTATTCTATTTTCAACTTTAGGAGACTCATCTGCAACCCCTCTCAAAAGCTAGGGTCTGTGATCTATAAATGTAGTGGAATGCCTGATGAGAAGGCTTCATAGAGCCTCCTATACCCCAAGAACTTAGAGGACTCAGTTCCTCTAAGTAAGTCCTACACTGGAGGCTCGCTGCTGTGTTGGCTGCTAACTGCTGGAAATGTATCCGATCTTAGCTGCTGCATCCTATCTGCAACTTTCACCTTCTCTCTTATCTTCTCTGAGGCCTGTCTTGTTCACAATGTTCATTATGCTTTCTCAACTGCCATTTGCTAAAATGCCGATTTTTTGCAATTTCGTTCAAATTCTACCTAGGGTGCCTTGTTTTGGTTTCTTATCTTTTTAGCAAGAGTACTAACTTTACAAATCTGCTTAAAGAAAGGCAATAAAGAAAAACTGAAAGTGAGGTCTCCACCCTGACAAAACCATGGAGTCCATTCCAGGCAGGAATTCTATGACCCTGAGGCCCAAGCGAAGAACCTTGTCACCTCTGAGCCTCATAAAAACAGGTCAGAAGAGGAGTTATCTACCAGAGGGAAAGCTACAGTGCATTGAAAATGCTCAGCATATGTCCAGGACAGAGGACACCTTGGATTTCTTTATGGATGCATACAATATTTTGAAAAATGAACAAACTAAAAACATTAAACTTGCTGGAAAGTAAGTTAGGTAGAACTCTGGAAGACATTGGTATAGGAAAAGACTTTATGAACAAATCCTCAGTAGCACGGGAACTAGCAGAAAGAATCAACAACTGGGATCTCATCTTACTAAAAAGCTTCTGTACTTCAAAAGAAACCATTAGCAGAACTAAGAGACAATCTACAATGTGGGAAAAAATTTTTACCAGCTGTACCTCAGACAAAGGACTATTATCAAGGATATATAAAGAACTCAAAACAATCAGTCCCCCCAAATATAAAGACCCGATCCAAAAATGGGCATCCGAAATGAACAGACATTTCTCATACAAAGAAGTGAAAGCAGCAAGAAAATATATGAAAAAATGTTCCACATCACTGGTCATTCGAGAGATGCAGATGAAAACAACACTGAGATTCCACCTCACCCCACAAAGAATGGCTGCTATCAAGAAATCACACAATAACAAATGTTGGCGGGGTTGTGGGGAGAAAGGAACCCTCCTCCATTGTTGGTGGGAGTGCAGACTAGTGCAACCACTATGGAAATCAATATGGAGATACCTCAAAGAGCTTGGACTGGAGGTTCCATTTGACCCAGCCATCCCTCTGTTGGGTATCTTTCCAAGAGAACTAAAAGAATCATATCACAGAGAAGTATGTGCACCCATGTTTATAGCGGCACAGTTTGTAATAGCTAAATCTTGGAAACAACCTATTTGCCCATCCGTTGGAAACTGGATAAAGAAGTTGTGGTTTTTCTATAAAATGGAATATTACTCAGCCATAAAGAGCGAGAGAATAGATTCATTCATAGGAAAATGGATACATATTGAAGATATACTCCTAAGTGAAATAAATAAGTCCCACATGTGTAAATACCAAATAGTTTCCCTGGTGTGAATATTCTGCAACAATGCATAAGATTCTAATAAGATTACTGACATTTAGAAATGGGAGGAAAGGAGCTAAAGGTGTAGGGAAGGTGTGATACGTAGGGGAAGAACAAAAAGGGAAAAGAAAAAAATGTGAGAGAATGAAAAGATGAAAATAAAGTGTTTGTAGATGGGGAGGGGAGGAGGGGGTGAAGGGAGGGCAGAGGTAAGGGGAAAAAAATGAGAATCAAGACTTGCCATGTAAAGGTACATGATCCCAACAATGAATGTAACTGTACTGTATCCCTAAATGTACCAATAAACTCAATAAAAAAAAAAAAAAAAAAAACCTTACCTTAGAATAGAGATCAGAGAATCTTTTTTTGAAAAGCCAGATAGCAAATATATTAGAGGTTCTGTGCCAAGAAGCAAGATGGAGGAGATTAAATTTTTCAGTTTCATGAGATAATGAGGCAAAACCAAAAAGATGATGTAGTCACATATCAGATAAAAATTATATCATTATTAGATTATGGGACATACATAAATAAAATGGGGTGTTACATTTTGTCTAAGGATTACACTTTCTTACCCCTATTAAGGAAATGAATAATGACTACAGCTAATAAATACCAAGGTTTAATTTGAATTTACTGTTAGTTTTACTTTTTCCAAATTTCTTTTCTTCCTTTCCAACTAGAACATAAATTTCTTGGTTTGTGATTCTTTGCTTTGCCAGATTTATTTTTCTTTTGTAATTGCCCTTTATCCCTCCACAATGACTGCTGCAATTTAGTCTCATTTTGGGTGCATGTGTGGAGATAGATGTGCATAAACAGAGAGATTTAAATATATAGAAAAATAACACTAGGGTATAATGTTTATATATTTATATATACTATATGTACATATGTATATTATATATATATATATAATATATATGTGTGTGTTTGTGTGTGTGTGTATGTGTGATTTGTTTATTCTAGGTACCAAATAAAGTATCATAAATAATAAGTCCTCAATTTCTACACTTGTCTGTTGCCCATATTTTCTTGTCTATATCATTGAAAGCCAATGAGGTTTTGTTCTTTGTGTTGTTCTTTGGGGTTTTGTTTGTTAATGTGCTATGCTGTCATTAGGATGCAAACCTGTATTTCCAAACAACATTACTCAGAAGCACTGATTATTTAAAAAATTAACTCACAATTACCTAAGAGAAAAAGATCGATGGAATTTAAATCCGATAGCTCAATTTATTTCTTCAAATTCCTGGTAGAATCCAGGAATACTTTTTAAGTTGTGCTTTGAGCAAATTTGCTATGCTGGGATAGGAAAACTATCAATCACATTTTAAGGATATTCAACTGTCTTTAATTTAGCTCTGAGGGTATATATCTTCTTCACTGCTTTTTATACTTTCCTGCAAGTAAATCAATAGTTTCTAGGTCTAGAACAATACACAGTGAAAACATTTAATTAGGTTTGTCTATCAATATCATTTCTGTGGCCTCTTATTGAAAGGGTACTATGGAGATTTAAATTTAAGTAGAAATTTCCTCTGAGGAACATTCTACTAGAAGGAATCTAATCCTGATGTTAGAGAAGGATCAGCAACAATTCCATGAAATCAAACAGAGAACTTCTTAAGCAATGGCCCAGATTCTAGAATGAATGCTGATTGGTAATTTGAGAGCATGTCTTTCTGGCAGAAAGTAAAATGTCATAGATTTTCTTCTAGCTTTTCTTTTCTTTAACAGAAAAGGTGGAAATAGAAAGCCCATACAATATTTAAGAGTACTGAGACTTGAAGTGGCTACGTCCAATACATTATTGTGTGGTCAGAAGTTTTGTCAGAGGAGGAAACAGTATATAAAGTGCTTAAATTACTGAACATAATGTAGCTACTAAGTGGCAAATCTGTAAGTTATAATATACATGCATTTTATTCCAATACTAGTGTATATATCCATGAATAATTTTCATTAGTGATTTTAAAATCAGCAACTCAACCATATTTTTGAATATAATTCAATCATTTCTACTAATATTTACTTGTATTATTGTTTTTATTAATTCTACTAAAGGATAATTTGTGTTCCAAACTTCTCGGTAGGCTGGTAAGTTAAAATGTATTAATTAGTCAGAGAACAGAAGTAATTAAATAGTAAGATTAAATCTGTTTATAATACTTGGCCCATTTCCTTCAAAACAATCTGGGTATTACTTTTTGGTATACTTCTAATTTCATGTGTCTCTGTACCTGAGATACTAGTTCAAATCTGAAGTATTCTTTCCTTGTTCTATACTGGACTCCATTATTGACTCTACATTTGTGTAGTCAGCAGGGATTGCCAAGGGAATACATTAAATACAGGACATATAATTTCTACAATTATTTGATAATTACCAAAAAAGTCCAATGCAAAGAAGTGCAAGAGATTAACCACACATTAGAAGACCAAAGGATTCAGCTGAGGGCATAGATCCCAACAGTTTTCCATGCAAGACCAGCTAAAGGCTTAAAGTCCAAGACATTGTCCTCCTAGAGGCAAGCAAGTAGCCTAGAGCCCACAGCAATGTCTCTTGCTTGTCCATATTAAGGGTCTGAATCTGAAAGGTCCAAAGGCCAGTGGTGGGAATCAGAGAACCTATGCCAGTGAGATGAACGATTGTGCCACCAAGCTGAGGATTCCACAGTGGAGCCAGGAACTGATGCTCATGGTGAAGATCAGAGCTTCTCTGATGAGAACAGCAACCATTCTCAGCAATAGTGAAGTCCTAAGCTCCTCCTCCAATGGGAGCAGCCATCTGCAGCAAGCTTCCCCTAGAAAATCAACAGGCCAAGATCTTCCCCTCCACTTCTCTTTTTATGGCTATTGGTAACAATCTTCAGGTGGATTCTCCATGCCCAGACCATGCTGATTTAATTCATTTAGGTGTTACAAGTTGACCATTAGTCAATCCACAACAATGTTCTAACCCTCAACTAGATATACTGGATATTTCCAATGGAATAATTTATCACTCCCCAAATCAACCTTCCTAAATGAGACATTTGGTGTTATTTTTAAAATCTAAAGTGCTCATCCCATTCTTATGTATCAGAAATGGGGATTTTGGAAAATAATTGGATCATGGGGCACAATATTCATCCTTGGATGAGTCCATACCTCTATGTGCTATTGAGAGTGGTGCTGGAATGCAGAGCTAGGATAGAGGAGCTGCCTCACTGAGAGTCTATGTTTAAAGAGTGTATCTCTCTTGCTCTTTTTGACCTCCCCTTCTTCCTGACTGTCATGGGTTGATCAACTTTCCTATGCCAGATTCTTAAGACGTGGTATTTCTTCCTTGAAGACACTGACCATTGACAATCCTCTGAAATTATGACCCACATAAACCTTTCCTTAAGTTGTGTATGTCAGATATTTCGTCCCAGAAGTAGGAAAGTGACTCATATATCTGGACATGCTTCTTGTCCAGAAAAACAAAACAAAACAAGACAGAAACAAAACTCAGTAATTCCTGTGATGAAAAGAATCAGATTTTTGTCTTCACTTAAAATTTTTACATTTTTACCATGGATTTTTTTCATTAGTTTTGATTTTATAAATACTACATTAAATCTTATTCATCTTGATTACTGATATTTTTGGCTTGCTTTTTAATTATGTACCTGTGGTAAATGCTTCATTTGTCTCAGGCCTTTACCTGTTAGAATCAGTTACTAATTCTCAAATCCAGGCAGAGTGGGCTTAAATCCTAGGTCCACTCCCTGGCCAAATTTCCTTAAGCAAATTATTTAACTTCTCTGCACACACTTGTCACATTATTAAAATAAAAAAAATAAAAATAAAATAAAAAATAATTGTTATTATTTTTGAAGAAATAGTATATGGAAAACCTTTAGAATAATTGCAGCTAAAGTTCAGTGTCATGAGATCAATTGCTATTATTAATAGATTTTCATATATTGCTGAACAAAAGTCATTAAAAAATAAAAGTCCACCTTCATATGCAGTTATTCATGACACATTCTTTTCCAGGATTATTATTAATCAGCTTTTCCATCACTGGGATACAATACTCAGCAGCCACAAGTTAAAGGAGTAGAAATTCAATTTGGATTATAGTTTCAGGAAATATAGTTCATAGTCAGCCAGCACCAAAGCTGAAATATCATGGTGGAAGGGTACGGTGGAGTGAAAACACTTCATGGCTGCCACAAAGCAAAACAGGAGGGCCATTCCAGAGAGGAAAAGTTGAAGGCCCCGATATTATAAACTCACAAAGTCACATCTCTATGACCTATTCAGACACACCCAGAAGTGTGTATATTTTTGTAATCCCTGTAGTGGGCCAAAGTTAATCAAGTTGATAGGTTAGTCCATTTTAACTGTTACACAGGATGAATACAAAAATAAGAAGTCAGAGCAATAAAATGAAATGAAATAATTTTCCTGACATTTGGAAGATCAGCTTGGACTGGGAAGTACAGTGTAGAGTGAACCTCCTCAATTTCTATTTTTATGTAAGTATCACTTTCATTAATGTGCCTTTGAGTAAATTCAGATCTTAATTTCTTCAGGCCTGATGAATTCAAGAATATTCTAGATTGTTCCTTGCCTGAGCAATACCCTAGAGGCACAGGGTAGCCCTTTGAAAATACATTTAATAATACAAACTTTTTTGAAAATTTTGAGTTAAAATTAGAGTGATACAGAAACTCTGAACTCTTTTGTGAATGGGCAAAGCCCTTAATTGTAAGTATCTTGTGAAAATCCTCATGATAAAGATTTGAAATGGCATTTCTAATCCGATATATGTTTCTCTTGCATGTCAGCACGGTTAATTAAATGCTTTGGTAGAACCGGGTTGCCTGAGGGACCACAGAGGAATACACCCAACCATTTGTCTGTAAATGTTTCAAGGTTATCTAACATCAAAGTTTAACCTTTGCTTCCTGATATATAACATGGTAATGCCTGATACCCTCAAAACATTTTCAACAAATGAGTGAACAAAGGAAATAAATGAAGGGTGTGATCAGCCTTTTACACTAAAATGCTTGAGAAATCTGAGGGCTCTGTAATACTCAGGCTAATCATGCCTACATCTCGAAAACAGGGCTAGATAGATGATTTGTTTGTTTGTTTGTTTTTCGGCTTTGAGTTTATTGGTGCATTTTAGGGATACGGTACAGTTACATTCATTGTTGGGAACTTGTACCTCTACATGACAAGTCTTGATTCTCATTTTTTCCCCTTACCTCTGCCCTCCCCTCACCCCCTCCTCCCCTCCCCATCTACAAACACTTTATTTTCATCTTTTCATTCTCTCACATTTTTTTCTTTCCCCTTTTTGTTCTTCCCCTACCCATCACACCTTCCCTGCACCTTTAGCTCCTTTCTTC
>NW_022900944.1:25341333-25343363 GCF_012274545.1 Fukomys damarensis
TTCGGATGCCCATTTTTGGATCGGGTCTTCACACATTTGGGGGGACTGAGTGTTTTGAGTTCTTTATATATCCTTGATAATAGTCCTTTGTCTGAGGTACAGCTGGTAAAAATTTTTTCCCACATTGTAGATTGTCTTAGTTCTGCTGATGGTTTCTTTTGAAGTACAGAAGCTTTTTAGTAAGACAAGATCCCAGTTGTTGGTTCTATCTGCTAGTTCCCGTGCTACTGAGGATTTGTTCATAAAGTCTTTTCCTATACCAATGTCTTCCAGAGTTCTGCCTAACTTACCTTCCAGCAAGTTTAGTGTTTCTGTTTTAATATTTAGATCTTTAATCCATTTGGATTTTAATTTAGTGCATGGCGAAAGATAAGGGTCTAATTTTAATCTGTGGCAGGTTGACATCTAGTTTTTCCAACACCATTTATTAAAGAGGCTATCTTTCCTCCACTGAGGATGGTCACCTCCTTTGTCAAAGATGAGGTAGCTGAGTACATCTGCATTTGTTTTTGTGTCTTCCAGTCCGTTCCACTGATCCTCAGGCCTAAATCTTTGCCAGTACCATACTGTTTTTATCACAGTGGCTTTGTAGTAGAGTTTCAAATTGGGAATTGTTGCACCTGGTGCCATGTGACTGTTGCCTATAATGGATTTTGCTATTCTAGGTCTCTTGTGGTTCCAAATGAATTTTTGGATTCTTTTTTCTAGTTCTGTGAAATATAGTGTTGGAATTTCAATTGGCATTGCATTGAATGTATATAGCAGTTTTGGTAGTATGGCCATTTTCACTATGTTGATTCTTCCTACCCAGGAGCAGGGGATATCTTTCCATTTTTTTATATCCTCTTCGATTTCATTTTTCAGAGTGCTGTTGTTTTCAGTGTAGAGATTGGATGCCCATTTTTGAATTGGGTCTTTACATTTGGGGGGACTGATTGTTTTGAGTTCTTTATATATCCTTGATAATAGTCCTTTGTCTGAGGAACAGCTGGTAAAAATGTTTTCCCACATTGTAGATTGTCTCTTAGTTCTACTGATGGTTTCTTTTGAAGTACAGAAGCTTTTTAGTAAGATGAGATCCCAGTTGTTGATTCTATCTGCTAGTTTCCGTGCTACTGAGGATTTGTTCATAAAGTCTTTTCCTATACCAATGTCTTCCAGAGTTCTGCCTAACTTACCTTCCAGCAAGTTTAATGTTTCTGTTTTAATATTTAGATCTTTAATCCATTTGGATTTTAATTTAGTGCATGGCAAAAGATAAGGGTCTAATTTTAATCTGTGGCAGGTTGACATCCAGTTTTTCCAACACCATTTATTAAAGAGGCTATCTTTCCTCCACTGAGGATGGTCACCTCCTTTGTCAATGATGAGGTAGCTGAGTACATCTGCATTTGGTTTTGTGTCTTCTAGTCTGTTCTACTGGTCCTCAGGCCTATTTCTTTGCCAGTACCATGCTATTTTTATCCCAGTGGCTATGTAGTATAGTTTCAAATAAGGAATTGTTACACCTGGTGCCATGTGTCTGTTGCCTAAAATGGCTTTTGCTATTCTAGGTCTCTTATGGTTCCAAATGAATTTTTTGATTTTTTTTTCTAGTTCTGTGAAATATAGTGTTGGAATTTCAATTGGCATTACATTGAATGTATATAGCTGTTTTGGTAGTATGGCCATTTTCACTATGTTGATTCTTCCTACCCAGGAGCAGAGGATATCTTTCCATTTTTTTATATCCTCTTCAATTTCTTTTTTCAGAGTGCTGTAGTTTTCAGTGTAGAGATCTTTTGTTTCTTTTGTTAGATTGATTCCTAGATACTTCATTTTTTTGGATGCTATTGTAAAAGGAATTTTTCCCATTATTTGTCTCTCCGTGTGTCTGTTATTTGTGTATAAGAAGGCTATTGATTTTTGGGTAATCACCTTGTATCCAGATACTCTACTGAATCTGTCAATTAAGTCTAGAAGTTTTTTGGTGGAGTTTTTTGGATCTTCAATGTAGAGTATCATATCATCAGCAAATAATGATAGTTTAA
>NW_022900944.1:25343403-25352065 GCF_012274545.1 Fukomys damarensis
ATATTCAATGTTATGAATTTTCCCCGTAGAACTGCTTTCGTTGGGTCCCAAAGATTCCTGTATGTTGTATTGGCATTCTCATTTATTTGTGAAAACTGTCTAATTTCTTCTTTAATTTCCTCTATAATCCATTGATCTTTTAGGAGAGTGTTGTTCAGTTTCCATGTGCTTGTGAAGTTTCTATAGTTTCTTGTGCTATTGATCTCCAGTTTGATTGCACTATGGTCTGATAATATACAGGGGATGACTTCAATTTTTTTGCATTTATTTAGACCTGTTCTGTGAGCTAGTATGTTGTCTATTTTGGAGAATGATCCATGTGCAGCCATAAAGAATGTATATTCTGATTTTTGGGGGTGGAATACTCTATAAACATCTATTAAGTCCATGTGTTCCAAAGCTTGGTTCAGTTCTATTATTTCATTGTTGATTTTCTGCCTAGATGATCTGTCAATTTGTGATAGTGGGGTATTTAAATCCCCCACTACAATTGTATTAGTGCTTATTTGGTTTTTCATGTTACTTAATATTTGTTTTATATAGTTGGGGGCATTTATATTTGGTGCATATATGTTTATGATTGTCAGCTCTTCCTCTTGAATTGTTCCCTTTACAAGGATGTAGTGTCCTTCTTTGTCTCTCTTAATGAGTTTTGGTTTGAAATTTACTTTATCTGAGAATAAGATTGCTACCCCTGCTTTTTTCTGGACTCCTGACGCATGGAGAATTGTTTTCCATCCTTTCACTTTCAGTCTATGGACTTCCTTTTGCACTAGGTGTGTTTCTTGTATACAACATATTGTTGGATTTTGCTTCTTAATCCATTCTGCCAATCTGTTTCTCTTGATTGGTGAATTGAGGCCATTAACATTGATGGTTACAACTGATATATTTTGACTTATTCTTGTCATGTTGTTGTCCATTTGTTGACTCTTTTTACTTTTTCTCCCATCTCCTTTTAGTTTCTTGCCTTGCCTATTTGATTTGGTCTGTTGGGCCTCATGTTATTGTGAATTTCGTTGTCCTTTTCTAGGATATTGTTTAGAATTCCTTGCAGTGCTGGTTTGGTGTTCATGAAATTTCTCAGGTGCTCTTTGTCGTGGAAGTATTTTATTTCCCCATCTATTTTGAAAGAGAGTTTTGCAGATACATTAATCTAGGTTGGCGGTTCTTTTCTTTTAGGGCTCGGAATACCTCACTCCAGGCTCTCCTTGACCTAAGGGTTTGTGTTGAAAAGTCTGCTGTGATTTTAGTGGGCTTTCCTTTGCATGTGATTTGTTTCTTTTCTCTTACTGCTTGTAGTATTTTGTTTTTCTTTTGGATTTCTGAAATCTTGATTATTATATGTCTAGATGTAGATTTTTTTTGATCGTGGCTTGTTGGGGTTCTATATGCCTCATTTATCTGTATGTCTAATTCTTCCCTTCTGTTTGGGCAGTTTTCTGTCACTAATTCTATGAAGAGCTTTTTTATGTCATTTGTGTTTTCTCCTGTTTTTTCATGAATTCCTATCAGTGTTATGTTATTTTTCTTTGTATTGTCTAGGAGTTGTTGTATTGATTTCTCATGATCCCTTACTGTTTTTAAGAGACCTCTTTTTTCACGGTCACTGACTGTGATCCTATCTTCTATATCTGAAATTCTATCTTCGCAATCTTTTATTCTGTTGCGTACACTTTCAATAGAGTTTTTAATCTCCTGGATATCTGTTTGAATCTGTTTTATGGATTCCATTTCTTTCCTCTGTTGGGCATTCATTGTTTCCATTTTTTTCTTATGCTGAGTCTTCATAGCTTCTAACATGGTCTTGAGCTCATCTATTTTTTTGTCAGTTTCTGCTCTAGAGTCTCGAATCATGACTTCCATTTTCCTCATCATCTCTTTGGTTAACCGGGAAATTATTTCTGATTTGAATTTTTCTAGAGCCTGATTGATGTATTTTGTTACCTCCTGTGCTATGGGTCCAGAGAGTCCTGTTGGTTCACTATCAGACTCTTCATCCTCATTTGTCCTACTACTTGCCATTGGTGAACTGGAAATCTGTTTTTGTGTCTTGCTTAAGTGTTTTGTCATTTTTATTTTTATTGTTGGGTTGTCCTTTAATTTCTGGGTAATATTTAAATCTTCCTAATATAGTTGTGTTTTAGCTTTTGAGTTTCTAATGACTCATAGACATCCTCATTTTCATAATATCAAAGAAAACAACTCTTTAAATCAATCACAACCCTTTATCCCAATTGATACATTCAGCAGCCTAATAGGATCAGGCACAGCTTGCAAACTGACCACTTGTGGTACTCATTAATGTATCACCTTTAACTCATGTGAATTAAATTAATTTCAAGAAGCAGCCCATAGTATGTTTTCAGTGAATATACTTTTCAATATAGCATCTTTACCATTGAGGATGGGGGGGATTAGACTTAGAATGAGTGGATTAAATAAGTGAAAGAATTAGAGCAGGTTTGAAGTGAATTCAGAGGTTGTAGAATTACCTTACTATCTTTACAAAGCTATTAACTTCAGGGGGGATAGAGAGAGTGCAGGAATAAGGACAAGAATATATCCCCTTACAATAACAGGCGCTTGCCTTCCTTTGAAGGTACAGAGCCATGAGTGAGGTAAAATGACTGAAGAAAAGAACATAAAGAGAAACCCCTCCTAAAAACAAAAAAATAATAAAAGAAGAAGTCTGAGTTAGGGCAGGAGCCGGAATAAAAAGGGAGATGAGGGACAATATGGTGGAGCAAGAGACTGAGTTGGAGAGAGAGGACAGAAAAAAGAAAGAAATTTTAGGCTGGAATGAGGAAAAGAAAAAAGAGAGAGAGAGAGAAAAAAAGAATTTGAAGGGCCTCTTTCAGACTGTCTCTGTTCTCATATTATACTACATGTACAGCCATATGCAGAACCGAATCCCCTGGTCTCGGCTAGCCAATGGCAGTTCCCCATGACTGAGACTGAACACAGTCTACAGGGCCTAACTTGAGTTTCCCTACCCTCAGGGTTGAACTCCACTCAGTTCTATTACAGGTTTCCCCTGCCCTTTCTTAAAGATGTTCAAAGTTGGGAGCTCAGAAAACTACCCTTCATGAAAACCTATGCCTCTGCAGAATTGGTCTAAGGACTGGCCCAATCAGGAGATTTGAGAACGGGGGGGCTTGGGGGTGTTTCAAGGGCACCTGTGCGGCTACCTTCCTTACTGGGTCTGTTGTCGTGCAGTCCAGGAGGTCACTCACCCGCCGGGTGATCTCAGGCAGGCAGGCAGCTGAAGAGACCCCCTCCGGGGTCTTTGGGTCCTTGCTGGGTCTGTTGTCATGCAGTCCGCGAGGTCGCACACCCGCCGGGTGATCTCAGGCAGGCAGGCAGCTGAAGAGCGATGATTTGTTTTTATTCCTTTATTTTCTCCATTCTAGATGGAGGAAAGGCTGGATGTTTTACACAAATAAATGTTTCATGAAGCCATCTACACTTTTTCCATTTCTAATCAACATCCAAAGTAGTCACTTCAAAATATTTATGTGTTTTCCAGCTCCTTTGTGGATAAAAACAAAAACTGAAATAGACTTAAGGCCCTATCCAGTCCATTACTAGCTCTGTACGCTATCTTATTATGGCAGATATTTTTCCAAATATGATCCCTGAAGCAACTTATCCCTCATGATGTTCTCAGACCATGCAATGGATGTATCCTTCCCTTTAAACTGGGCCACTTTTGTGACAAATTTGATCAAAACGATAATATCAGTGCAATGCTAGGTCTTAAGAATGTCAAGCACAAACATTTTGTTCTCGTGAGTACTAACTCTGGAAACTCAGCCGTCATGCTGGGTGGAAGAAAAGTGATCACGTGTTGAAGGCTCGTGAATGAATTCCACCTGGCAGTCCCAGCTGAGCACTCAGTCTATAGCCAGTTGTGTCTGCTAGATATGCATGTGATATATCCAATTTCCAGAGGTTGAGTTGTACCTATGCTCAAGCCACACAGAGCCAAGACAGTATGTCTCTATTTCAGGGGAACAGGCAACATATGCTATTGCTGTATCAACAATACAACCAACTATTACACATAGGAATTGTTATCAGGCTTTGTGGTAATTTGCTACATAACTTGAACACTCCTCAGGCACTGTATTCTTCCCCCTTCTACTGTATTCTAACCACATTAGCTTTCTTTGAGATCCTCAGGACTTCTTCATTTTCCTTTGCTTTCACATAGGGTTTTCCCTAGCTAGAATGCTCTATTTCACTTCTAATTAACTCTCTCAGTCAATTTTGACTTTTCCTTTAAGATTTTTCTAAAGCATCAACTCTTTAAGAAAGAATTTTGGACTTCCAGCCTAGCTCTCAGCATTTTTTCCCCAGGTTTCATCACACTTTTAATTTTTCAGTTGAGATCACTGTTTGACTACAATTGAGCTACCAAAGTAAACTAAAAGCCCCATGCAGGTCAATCTCTTAGCTCATATGAGTGTATTTCAGAATCTGCTTTAATGTGTGGGATATACTAAAGTCTCCATAAGTATTTGTGAAATCGATGATGGAAATAATTTAGTGATCATTTAACATATTTACTTAATTCCTAATCTGTATCATGCAATGTTCCAGATATTAGGAATTTATTGTGAATCAGGAAGCCTGGTTCCTTTATAGGGTTTGCATTTTAATTAGGCAGAGGTAAAACTACAGAAATCATTTCAGGTAGTGATAACATGCTATGGAGAAAGGATAAATCAGAGTGAATTAAAATAAAGAGAAGGTGGATGGAATGGGTATTTTGATAGGACTGATTTAGTAGAAGATGACTAATTAGGGATCTGAGTAATGATGTATTCCAGAAAGAGGAAAAAACATATGAAAAATTCCTGTAGTAAAAGAAAATTTAAGAACTAAGAGGACATGGGATAGACTGACTGGAGAGTGGAGGTTTAAGAGGAAGGTAAATCAAGTGACTGGACTCTAAATTGTGGTCAGCTTGCAGAAAGGAAAAAAAATGTGGAGTTTCTCATTAGTTTCTTTTCTAAGTATGATGTGAATCTACCGATGAATAAGGGAATCTGATTATATTTATTTATGTGACAGAAAGTTTGTATGTGGAAAATACTTTCTGTTGGCTAGGATGGAGGGATAGAAGCAAGTGCACTACAGACTATTGTAGTGGACCATATGAGAAATAATAGTAGCTTACACCATAACAGAGGTTTTGGAAAAGTATTGTAAAGAGTTAAGAGGTTAGATCTATTCAGAATTTTGAATGAATGAAATTTGCTGAATCAATACATAAGGTTTGAGATTTCTCCATTTTGTTCTTTCTATGTCTTTCCTTCTGTATTCCTATTCACTGTTACTTGTCTCTCAGTGTTTCTCAGTTCTCTAAAACTTTAGCAAAATAGGCTGGTTCTCTGAAATTCTGTGCACATCTGGTACTTAATGACAAAAATTAAAGTCTTTGGGTTAAGAATCCCTCTCAATGAGTCATTATTTCCAGGGGTCTGAGTTCCTTAACTCTGCAATTCTTTTCCTTGTTGCAATAAACAAGAAATCCTCCTTGGGTGCTTCTGTTAATATGTCTGGCTGCATTCTCCCTCCCACCCATATGAGACTAACTGCATTCTCTTCCCCCATTACACAAGTGCCTGTGCTGCTTTACAGGTAAATTAATTGTTCATTTCATTTCATTTTCTTCAAATGAGCTCTAGTTTATTTCTCCTCAATTTGTCTTTGGCAGATTTATTTTAAAAGTCTTTTATTTCAGCTCCTAAGGTATTTATCTTCTGGGTCTCTTCTTTTCCTGTACAATGGGAGACTAATTATTCTTCTTCTAATGAAGTTCTAAATATATCCCATATGGTGGCATATGTGCATGCAGACCAAAGATGCTTTGGGATAAAACAGGTAAATTCTTCTCATGGGTTTTCCTTGCAAACTTTGCTTTGTAACAGTGATAAGTTCAAAGATTCACAGACTGTAGTTGCTATAGAGATCATCTTCTTTCCCAACCTTCCTTCTTCACAGATAGGAAGACAAAACTGAGATCTACTCAGATGGATCATGAAAGAAATGAAAGCTGAAAATCAAGAAACTTGAGTTCTATTCCTAAATCTGTCAGTGACATTTTAAAACACCTTTTATATTACTGTATTGATTTCCAGATGAGAAAACTGGTTCAAAGAGAGAAAGAAGATATAAATTCTTCAGAGAAGCATTGCTACATCTTCCATTCCAAATCAGACTTCTTCCCTTGAAAGTAATTATCTGTTTATATAAATAATATAAATCAAGTGATTAATGAAGTCTAAATCACTCCTGTCCAGTCAGAGACTAGTTATGCTTTTGTTCACCATAGTAGATAGTAGGCACTAAAGTTTTTAAATGAATGAGTCAATTAAATACAGTTTGAATTACCTATTAAGTTTACAAAAGTATAGCAAGCACTGTATTCATGTAAATGAACTTAATGTGTAAGACTCAATACAATAATCTTCACAAGAAACCAGTGATATCTGGAAATAATAATCATTGGAAAATCAGAAGATGAAGCTCACAAAGTTGAAATATACTGATAAAAAACAGCCAATTTGCAGAACTATAATATGAATATAATTCATGTGATTTAAAAATCAAATCAACAGTCTTTCTAAAGCACCAAAGTAATAATTAGCATGATGGCTATGTGCCAACCAGTAATACAACTTTTCATATTTTATGTCATTAATATTTCAAAATGACCCTTGAAGGGAAATGAAGCTTTATTCACATCAGGTAAACAAAACTTGTGACTTTTAAGTATATTTGTTGAGGTCACATAAGTAGTATATGGGTAAGAATTTTAACCCCATGTTGTATGATAAAGCAATAAAGCTTCACCTGTGTGTGTGTGTGTGTGGTGCTGGGGATGGATCCTAGGACCTCACTCATACTGGAGCTGGATAAGCACTCTCCCTCGCAGACATAGCCCTGCTTTCCCAGGCTTTACTTTTTTAACTATCACATTTTTCTATCCTGATGGGTTGAACATGTCCTTTGGCAAAATAAATAATGTCATTTTATTTCTTTCTTTTTTTTTCTCATTGAGTTTATTGGTACATTTTAGGTATACAGTACAGTTACATTCATCATTGGGATCTTGTACCTTTACATGACAGGTCTTGGTTCTCATTTTGTCCCCTTATTCCTGCCCTCCCTTTACCCCCTCCTCCCTCCCCAGCTCCTCACAATATTCCTAGGTTCCAGCTTGGGCCCTCACTGAATCACCACCTGGAAAACCACACCAATCACAGACTTGGGTGCTATAAATGCAACCTTCCCCATACCCTTCTGAGGTTAGAGTAAGAGAGCCTTTTCCTGGGTGCTGATGCAGCTGTGCTGCAGCACAGGCCCTGGTAAAATAAAAATTCCCTATGGTGGTCCTTTAAACCTGCTCATAATTTATTTCTCAGGTAGTGTGAGTTCCAAAAGTCCTGTCCTGTAAATCTTCTTAGGACTCTAATTCTGAGTAGTGTGGACAGAGCATCATTTCAAAAGAAAGATTAATAAACACTAAGAGCTGTTCGTACAGAAGAGCTCCAGAGACCAGCACCCAACAGAGTCAACCCCACAGTGTTGGACCCAAGCTGGTGCCCATCAGTAGTGGCCAACACCAGCCCCTGACAAAGTCCACTTATTGCATCTGACACGGTTCAATACCAGCTGGTGCTGGCCAGCAGTGGCAGTGCCCGGGAGCCAGCTGTGTCAACTGTTGGCATCCAGCATTATGTAGTGTCCTCTGGTGATAACGGCTAGTAGAGGTGCACTTTTCCAATTCGTGCATTCCTTCTGCATCGTGCAAAAGAACCCTCAATGGATTGGCAAGAGTATCATGGATTATCCAAAAGATCTTGCAAGAAGTAAGTAAAGATAGACAGCTAGTTTTTAAAATGTGAACACCACTATTAGAGCTATGTGAATTGGTAAAAGTCTGGTTTAGTGAGTTTGTAGTGCTGCTACCTCTGTCCTTAGCTTTACTGAAACCCTCTGGAGACTGTAAGCCCCATTTTTATCAGATATGTTCCAAACTCCCTAGCGTGTCTTTAAGTACTTCTAAAGTAAGTTCAAATACTTATCATGCTCATGTTCTTTCAATGTGTCTTTCCTTACACAACTTTTTCTTGTTCTCAACTGATGGATTTCAGAAACATCATGACAATGGTTCAGAAACATCATGTACCGATCTGCCATTGGTCATTTTATTTCTATCTAAGCTTTCTCTGTCTTTGTCTTATTTTACTAAGAAGCCAGCTCCTCTTATCTATTCCCTGAATGCCTAAATATTGCATATGTTTTAAGAATTGAGTGAATACAGTCTATGTAGTTATGTGGAATGCATTTATACTATAAATTATTTGTTAATCTAAAATTTAATGTTTGAGTCCTGAATTTTTGTTTGTTAGTTGTTTGGTTCTGGAGGGGGGTTGGCAACAGTCTATCAGGAATACTTTTCCTCATAAATATTTCTGTGATCCTGAAGGTCTGTGACCAAGTAGAATTTCGTTATTTAGCTTCTATATATAAGCCTTCAACTATATTCCATGAGTTGTTAGAAAAAGCATTTGTTAGACCAGGAATTTAGTTCTGCTGCCTTGCAAGCACAAAGTCCTGAGTTCGATCCCTGGTACCAAAAAAAAAA
>NW_022900944.1:25352174-25370356 GCF_012274545.1 Fukomys damarensis
AAGTAATTTACCTTTGAAATATTGATGAGTGTGGCTAGGAAGAGAGAGAAAATGAGATAAGGATGTACTGGGAATTCTTAACTTTAATAGTGCCATAGGTTTCATTTTGTTTCACATTTATCTCAATGCTTCATAGTTTAATAAGATCATATATCTATTTTTCACACTATACACTGTGATTCTGGAGAAAAATGCCATCAAGTATTTTCCAGGTCTTAAATTGATGACTCAGTTTTACTACATTATCCGTGCCATTTACAAATTGCTACATAAATGACTGTGTGTACAGTATTCAAATATGCTTAATTACACAATTTGGGCACTACAAAATTACCATAAAAGAAAATGAAGGGGAGGGGGAAATGGGATAAAATAAAATTTATTTTAAAAAAGAAAATCAAAAGGAAACATCACTTGTAGAGGGCTAAATATTTGCTAGAGATTGGATTAATCATTTCATATACAACTCATATTAAAATCATCAAAGGCGTATGATAACCTCTGTGTTATAGATCAAAAGAGTGAACCTGAGAGAGTTTTACTAATTTTGTTCAAGCACACACATACAGTAAGTACTAAAGTAGAGTTTAAATCTAAATCTACCTTCACCAACTCTAAAGACGGTTACTATTAACTTGGGTGAGAGAATCACTATAAAGTTAAAATGCCTAAACTCCTTCGTACCAAATTTTCTCTAATAGATTAGAAAAGTGTTTTAGAAAGAAAATCATCAGCATTTATATTTCCATTGACTAGAATTAGCAACTGTTAACATATATGGATGCATACTTTCTGTTTTTTATGGTTACAACTGTGAATTTTAAGGTAAAATACTTCTATTTATTTTTGTAAAATGAAAAATATACTTCAGAAAAATGCAAGCTATGCATAAAAGTTTCATAAAGAAGATTTAAACACACTAATTAATCCCATTGAATGATAAATTCTCATAATTACAAAAAAAACCCACCTCTTTCTCATATATATGAAAGAGAAAAGAAGAAGGAAGGAAAATAAAGAAAGAGAGGGAATGGAACTGCCCAGCATGATGGTGCACTCCCAACTCTGGGAGGCTGAGGTAGTAGGGTAGCAAGTTGCAAGCCATTCAGTCAAATCATTGAGACTCTGTGTCAAAATAAGATGAAAGAAAGCTTGTGGTTGTAACTCAATGATAATGCATTTACCCAGTACTTGTGAAGACCTGGATGTAATCCTAGGGATTACTAAGAACAACAGGGTGGGTGGGTGGGCAAGGTATTATTAGGAAAAAGAGAAAGGTATAAGATATAAATACCTTTATAAAAATGAGCTCATATCACACTGCCCTTGTTAAAATTTTTGAGTATCACTTGACCATTAATAAAGAGAAACTGAAGTATATCTGATAAAATAAATGAAATTATTTCTCCACCACAGGTGATAACTACTAAAAGATCCTTGTAAAATAAAAAATTAAAAAAGATTATTAGAGAAACATTAAACATTGCACTTAATTTTTGATGATGTACTTAATTTTAACCCATGTAATAACTATCTTGAAGGATAAAAATCACAAGGGCTCTCTGTTTTACCTGTTCTCCAAGTTATGTTTGTTGTTGTATGCTCATTCATGTGTGCAAGAGGAGGCACATTTGTGTTTAAAAAACTGGAAAGTATTTTTAAATAGTACATTTTAAAAACAGTAATTTTACAGTTTTGATAGCCTTTATTTGCATAATTTTTTGCTTTAGTATCATCTATATGCTTTTGTGCATTTCATTTTTACCACTTATCTTCATTATGACTTGTCTATTTCCAGATTGTTGGTTTTGATTTTGTTTTTAGTTGGTAGGGATTGACAAGCAGTTTTAAAAACAATTTTATGGCTTTTAAATCTGATGAATTTTTTAGTTATTGAAAATGTTACTTGTTGCAATTATAGTTGAAAGGCATTTTGACTAGGTTTAATATTCTCTGATGTTATTTTCTTTTCCACAAAATTCTAGATATTTTTTGTGGATGTGCAGCTTGTTGTGTGGCAGAAATGAGTATAGTTGAGAAGATTGAGACTAGACTGATTTCTCTTCTTTGAAGATGCTACTTTTTAGCCAAAAAGCCTAAAGAATTCCCTCACTGTCTCAAAGCTTGACACGTTCTCTAAGGTGTATTTTGGTCTAATGATTAATTTGACTTTAGACTCAGTTTGTATTTCTTTTCAGCAATATATCTTGTACTATATGTTTAAGTTGAAGGGAGGGCAGGGACAAGGGGAAAAAATGAGAACCAAGACCTGTCATGTAAAGGTACAAGATCCCAGTAATGAATGTAACTGTATTTATACCTAGAATGTACCAATAAACTCAATAAAAAAAGTTCATTTTTTGTTCTAGATGTAGTTTACTTCAGGGATGTGCTACATCACCACATCCTCTAAATCTAGTAATTATTAACTATGTTGTGCTGTTGCGCTGTTGTTTTCAACTGCATTCACTATAATTATTCCAGTATCCATAATTCAGATTTAGATTATTCTGGGCTTGTTTTGCATATTTTTCAGTTTATTAGTTGCATAATGAAAACAAGTCCCTAGTGTGTTTCCTTTAATCTACAATGTCCTTTTTGTCTTATTTCATTTTTATAATACAGTGCCTTCTGTTCCAGGCTGTTTTTAATGAATTAAAGTCATTTCTGTTTGAAAACATGAAGACATTTTAAGGAATTTGTATTAGATTTTATTCTGCATTGTGTTCTTTGACAATTGCTTTTATGATGCATTCTTTTTTATCTGTTCTTTAAAGTTTTGGTTGTAGAATAAGAGAGAGAGAGAGAGAGAGAGAGAGAGAGAGAGAGAGAGAGAGAGAGAGAGAGAGAGATAGTGTTAGTTGTACTAGAGATTGAACCTGGGGACTTTGTACTGAGCTACATCCTCAGCTCTTTTTTATTTTGAGATTGGTCCTTCCTAACTCCCTGAGAAACCCAGTATAGGCTTGGACATGTGATCTTCCTGTGTCACCCTACAGAATTCTGGGATTATAGTCATGTATCACCATGCCAGTTTCATATACTTTCATCTTTTTTCAGGGGTGATTTGTTTGTAAAAATTTTTTTCTTTATTTTGGTGCATCAAAAAGAGAGCATTTCAGAACTTTTTCCCTTTATTTGCGAATCTCATAGAGGATTCCATTTTGTGTTACATAAACGTTTTTATATCTAAGCTAACTGGATTGGTGATTGTGGGAAGGTGGTTTTGAGAAAGCAGTGATGATGGTAAAGTATAGATCTTGTTAAAATGGGTGAATTACCTTACCTTATAAAAATATTTATAGTACAAAAGTACCTTCTGTACTCTACATCAATTACAGTAGATGAGGTTATTTACCATTTTTGGTCATTTCCCTATGTAACATTTTTACTTTCCTAATTTTGTTTTTGTCTGAGAGTTTTTATAATCTTTGGATGGTAACTAGGTAAAACGAGAAGATAAGAGTATATAATAATTGGTGAGAATTCAAGGACATTTTCAACTTACCACTCTGGCTTATGGGAGTCATCTGAATTTCCATTTTCTTCAGACTCCTTCTTTCTCCAGGAATCAGTTGTCAGTGATTATTGTATGAGTCAGACCCCTTTTCTTTTCTGTTTTCTGTTGGTAAACTTTCCCCAACTGTTTAGTCTTATCATTTGAAAAAAATTATATTAAGGAAGGAAATTCTTTGAGTTTTCAAATGTTTTATTTAAATAAAAAATTTTCAAAGCCTGGGATGTAGCTCAGAGGTGCCATGTTCGTCTGGCAAGTGAAAGGTCCTGAGTTCTCTCTCTGATACCGAAAAAAGTTCAATATATGATATATCTCTTTATGTCAGGTGATAATCACTGTGATCTAACATTTTCCACTCCTAATTTGGCTCAAAAATCCCTTTTATTAGCTTCTTAGTACTATTGTGTTATTAATGCATAATTGTTTCTTTGCTCTCAGGAAATATGAGCCCCTTCTGGCTGAAATATATGCTTTCTCTTTCTTCTTTTATTTTTGTTCTTTTAAAATCTAGGTCAGTGTTCAGTGTGTACAAAATGAATGAAAAGAAGAATGAATTTACATGGAGCCTAATCTATCTTCAAAGCAAAGATACATTTCTTAATATTTCAGATTTCTAAAAATAATATAGAGATTCAAACAGTAGCAAAAAATATTTTGTACTATAAAGGAAGGAGACAGTCTCGGTGTGGTTAAAACTGGATATTGTGTTCTCCAGATAACATTTTATGAAGACACACAGACTTAAACACTTAAAAAAAAAAGTCTCCACAGACAACGACAGCTAGAATTCCTTAAGAATGAAAATTGATTTCTCTCATATATCCTGGAAAGTTCTATTTCTAAAATGGAAGATCCATACCTATGAATCAGTCACTGGTAAGTTTCTCACACATCCTGTCTTTTTAAAAAATACTTCTTTATTAGCATGTGCTTATAATGCAAAGTGATACGTTCCTCTTGAGAATCTGTGCCTATACCTGACACACTTTAATCGATTATATTTCACCTTCTCCAGGTTCTATCCTCCCATCCCCACACGCATCTCCAATTTCTTTTCCATCTATACTAAATCTACCTCTCTGTTCACACATTATCTCTTTCTTTCTGGACATTTCTCTAAATTAATATAAAAATAAAGATGGACAATAACTGCATTTAATAACACTATTAGCACAGCAATAACAATGAGAAAATACATATGACAGCTTGAGCTATTTTTCCACTTTTCTTTTGAATATGTAACTTTGGCATTGTCTGTGACTGTTTTGAAGGCAATGTGAGAGTTCATTCAAATGCATTTTAAGCTTATGATTATTAACTTTCCAAACTTGGAAGTGTCCCTGGTGGTCTCTTCAAAGTCCTCTACCTGACTTTCAGACACTGCTTGCAAACAATCATGGGAGTACAGACCATTTTAAAATAAAATCACTTTGGCAGAAAGGTTTGTTTCCCCTTCTTTTGTTGCCTCGATATACTACTAGATTCAAATGCCTAATTTAACTTCAAAGTAAATTTCTGATGTCCTTGCTTTGCATTTCTAGAGCTCCAGTAGAGTACCTGGTTCTGAGGTAAAAATCTATTCATAGATTTAGAAGAACAGTGAATAACCTAGGTAGGTTAAACTTAGAATAGGTCAGGATATTTTAAAACATCCTGTGGATTCTGATGACATGGTTATGCCTATCTAGACTTTTCATATAACTGGAAGCAAGCTTAAAAAACTACTACTACTAATTACTACTACTAATTATTAGTACTAATTAGTACCAATTATTAGTAATTAGTAGTAGTAGTAGTAATAATATTAGGTATACCATATTCAAATGTAAACATGATATAAACTCAGGTACCATTTGAAATCATATCATACTTACTTTCTTTTTTTCTCAACAGAAATATTGAAGCTCAGATTTGGCACTTAATCAAATCTTTAAAATGTAAAACTTGAATTTGAATTGAGTTATTTCTGATCTTAACATCGTTATGAAACAGTATCTCTGTTCTTAGGCTGAGCTGACTGCAAAATTTCCATTCTGCAAAGAAAATGTCTGGCATTTAAGTGAAAGTATAAGTGTGTAAAGGTGCAGGGGAAATTATTATGTTAAACATAGATTTTTGAAAAAGCAAGGACACAGAGAAAGTAAAATAAATAAAAATAGAGCAGAATAAGGAAGGTGTGGAAGTAAGTGAGTTTCAGTATAAAATAGGATAATCACATAACACTTTTGGGGAAGTTGATAACTGAGCAGAAAATGACAGGAGGTAAGGTCATACAGATACGAAAAAAGACCCTTAGAGACAGAAGTAGCAGTCCATGCAAACACCCAAAGGGAGGGATATGCTTGGAAAAGTCCAGAAGCCGTAAAGAACCAGTACAGCCACAGGTTTTTTGGTTGTTTAAGCTTAGAGGAAAAAGGAGAGGAGTATTCTGAGAAGATGTTAGGGAATGGAGGTTAGAGGATCTCACACTTCAGAGCAGCCTGTGGCTTAGGTACCAAGTAGTGATGGAGCTTGTACTCAGCTAGAGAATTTGAGCATCTAAATGAAATGCTTTCAGATTAAACTTTATAAGAATAAAGCACAAGTCTGACTGATAAAACCACTGAAAGGCAGAATTCCACCAAATTTGGTTTGTTACAAGACATGCTGTGATTTGCCGGAGTTTTAGGTAAGGAGCTTTCACATAAACTAGAGGACACTCATTTTCCAAGCAAAGTTTGGAGTAACTTAGAAACCATAAGATATCATTGCATAATGTCAAACAACAAGTTTGCTTTGAAAAGCCAGTTTGCTAAATCCAGAGAGTTGTCCCTAAATCCCTGTGATAGAGAATGAATTGCACCAAGTTGAACTTCCATCAATGCAAGTTGGTGAAATGACTTTTGGATCAAGTTAATCCCTTCCCTTTTCTGTCCATTTCTGTAGAAGCAATCATTTTAGATGATAAGGACCCTTCTCTGCCCCACTATGCATTTATCCCTTTCACCTTTAGAACATTAAGCCTCAACAATGCAACAAGAGTCTGTCAGAGGGTGACTATGCCATGTAATGTTTAAATAGACCAAGTTCCTGAGTTTGATCCCCGGTATAAAAAAAAAAATCAAACTGTTTAAAAGATTGTCAGAGTTTTAAGTAATTAAGAAAATATAGCCACTTAATATGTCTGCTTTGGTATTATAAATTCTTGCTCAATTAAAAAGTGGAGAATCTTTTGGAACATGTTCTTTGAATATTTTTCATGGTGATGGAACACACTGATAAAAAATTTCAAAACTTATCACTAAAATTTGAACATACACATAAAGTTGCCTCATCTCTATTTCACAGATTCTATGTATAGATGCCCAGTTGTCACAATGGTTCCATATTTACATGCTGGGCTTCCATTCTGTATTTATAAGATGTCATCTTTTACTAAGGTGACTATAAAGTTCATCATACTAGCCAAAGTTCTTTGAGAGTATAAGTTTGTCCTAGTAATAATTATTCTGGGACAAGAAGTTCTATATGACTGAGGACTGAGGATTGAACTATATTTAGCTTAATACCTAAGAGATCTGACCTTAACTGGTCTCTTGCGCATGAGCGAATTTCCTAAGGAAGTTTGTTTTGAGAATTAATATCCCAGGTGTCTTTCAATAAAATACTTTTGTCCCAGTTTCTCTAATTCTTTGTATATCAGGTTCTACTTCTACAGTGAAGTTTCCTATTCCCCTAGCTCTCATCAATTAATCTTTCTGGGAAACACTTGGAGTTTACACATCAACACTGGCACTAAAGTTATTTGTTTCATTTATGTGTGCGTTTTGTCTTTCCAAGTATATCACAAGTTTCCCACAAGCAGAGAAAAATTTCTTACACTAGTTATCTCCAGGAGGCCTTCACAGGAATCACCAGCAATCACAGTAGTAATATATACAGCGAATCAATTGAACATGGCGTTCTTTTCTCTCTGATGCCTACTCCCTTCTTTCTTCTTGTGCTCTAACCACATTAACCTACTTACTGCTTCCTCACCACTTTGCACTCACTGAAGCTGAAATACCCATTCATGTGGCCTCTCGTGATTTCTTTGTTTTGTTTTGTAAGTTGAGTTCCCTCTTGATTTTTGTATTCCAGTGCAAAGTTACTTCCTGAAAAATAACCTCTTTGTTCCATCTATATTATGCCTATATGCTACTCCATGACCCTTATTCCTGTAGCCTATTTTCCCTACTATGTTATTCTGCTTTATTACTTATCTCTTTTCATGTCAAATAAATACAAAGTTATTCCCCCATGACATTCAAGCCTCATAACTTATTCTTTTATGATTAACACCTAGAAATATACTAGTTATACAATCTATCCTGTGGAAATGTGTAGGTTTTGAAAGAATATGTGAGGGAGGGACTATGTTTTCACATAAACAGTGGTAGCAAGATGAAGGAATGGATGGAACAGTTTATTGGAGAAAGAATGTAAATCATACTGTTATAGTGAGGAAACTAATATACGTGAGCTCAAATCTGCTTTTGCCTTCATTCCCTATGAAACTTCTACTTGATATAGTATGCTCAATGATTACCAAGCCTCACCTAAACTCTGAGAAATTTTCTAATTCAAGAAATCTTTCAACATGTCTTTCCCATAGAGAGTTGTGTGGCAAAAGGATTTGTTCTGAAATTTTTCCTCAAATGAAGAACCAAAAACGAGCTAGTACTTACATCATACGGGTAACTTAAAATTATTATTAGATATTGAGTCAGGGTGTAAAGGAGTTTGGAAACAACATATTCAAACTGTCTTAAATACAATGCTTATCACCATTTCCTATAAGGACATTTACTCTCTGTTGATTTAAAATAACCTCACATGGACCAACAAAATGAGCATGCTTTAGGTAAAGTATTTTTAATGGAATTTCACTTTAGTGCTGTCAATATAAATAAAACTTAATTGCATCCTAGAGGATCCTTTTAAAATATGTACTGGCACATTGACCATTTCTTTGGCCATCATCTCATCCTGTTTTTTCTAGGAAAAGTCAACCTTTTCATTTTGAAAGTAATTTTTTCTCATCTGTAGTTATATTGCCAGCAATAAGCTTCTGCCTTTTCAAATGATCCTGGAAATGTAGATGTGTACAGCTCAAGGTTTACATTTGATCGAACCCAGAGAGTCCCTAAGATGAATTTATCAAATTTGAACTAGAAGGCACCCTTTGCTCCTTGGCAATACCAAATAAACCTGGGAACTAATATATGACTTTCCCATTACATGTAGAAAGACAGCATGCAAAATTAAACCAAAAAAACAGAAACAACAACTAAATTGTAAAATAATTTACCCACATTTGAATGCTCAACCGTTGCTCAACAAAAACTAGAAAACTACCTTTTCCTTGTCTTTCCTTTAGGGGGGAAAGTAAATTGTTCACGCCTTTGTACATGTTTTTGTTTATTTATTTTTTTTCTCCAGTTCATTTTTGGGATACTAACCAAACACTAATTTTGCTTAAATGTTTACATGGGGTTTTCTCCTTGATCAACTGCACTGAAATTTCAGCATAATTTTCATATTCTTTTCCATATTGTGTATTCTATTTCTTGTTCAAATGTCTATAATATGTTTCACTGAAAAGCATTTTATTTCTTTTACTGTGAGCTCCTGTTATATTACGTATTCTGCAAACTGCAAGTTTCTCTCTTTAATCTTCATTTCTAGAACTCAAAATGTCAAACATTGGGTATGCAGGAAGTGTTTTATATAGTAATCTTGAGGCCAGGGATAGTGGCACACTAATTTAATCCCTGTGCTTGACAGGCTGAGGTAACAGGATCTTGAATTCAAGCCAGTGTGGTGCATAGGAGACCCTGTCTCAACCAAAACCAGAACCAAACCAAAACAAAAGCAATCACCTGAGAAAGAGAATTGCTTTTCTTGCTGAGTAAAAAGGGCATCCCAGCAGATATCACTCCAGATACTTCGCAGAAATAAGTCATATAGTCTTGAGATGGAACTGGAACTGGGAACTAAAACTTTTTTGCTATATAAATTATTGCTCATTTCTATCTCTTTATTTTGTTCCTTCATTTATATTTTTTTAATAAATGCTCCATTAAGAATACTTTTATCTTTCTCTGCTCTTGCTTTGGGTATTTTATTATAATCTCTTAATTAAATGATATTGAAGATTATTTTGTATTTTTAAAAATTATGAATTTAGTATTCTATAAAATATTAGAATATTTCACATCTAAGTATTGTTCTATTTTACTCATTTTGCTTCATGCCATATGACTTCATGCTTACTATCAGTGATTCATTTTTAATACCTTTTTTGACTTTCATCATTCTGGGAGGCAAAGTATAAGAATAATAAGAAATGCTTACATGACAGTGGTCTTTCTAATAGATTATTTGGTTTTAGGTTAAATTTATGTGTGCATATAAAATTCCACATATATTACATATTGCATAAATGCCTATAATTTCAAGGAGGGATATTTATGTAAAAATTTGATTTAAATTGAAAATCATGCAGGGAAAATATACAGTAAAAACGTCTGCTGTTTAAATCATGACATTAGTGGAATATTCAAGTAGAGAATTCTTTGAGAAGAGATTTAGAATAGTTTGTTTACTGTGGCATGGGCAGATATGTAGACAGTTTCATCCGAAGTATATTAGATAAGATCATCCTTAGTGATCCAAGGTCAATTTTAAGTAAAAGATACCTGTAGAGTCACATACTTTCTTCTCTCGTGAAATTACATTAGCTTGAATTTATGGTGTTTTCATGTCAAAAGTTCAACCTCGCAACTATTTTAAACAGGAGATTATAATAAAGAGATCAAATATTTAATCTACATAGCAGAGAATATTGTATTTGACTACTCAGAAATGTGTCTCTTGTTTGAAATTTCCATATTACTTATTACAAGAGTTGAGTACTGAAAGATGTAGTTAGCATAAGTACCGAGAGATTGGCACCGAACTGGATGCTAAACACACTTTGTTAGCTCTCCATCACGCAGACAAGTTTTCTAGCCTGTGACTTAGCATTCCTAAGCTATTTTCCGATTCCCCTTTCTCACTTCTTGCCATTCATTTACAACTTCACACTCCTGAATCTAAACATATTGAACCCTTTACAGTTCCCTAAATATATGTCTTTAATTTGTATGCATGTTTGCACACATTTCATCAGCCTACCATATTTTTTTACCCCTCAAGAACTGTGACAAACTATTTTTTAAAGGCGTACAGGTTTTCAGGAAGTGGACACATGCTTGACTTAGCTCTTAGATCAAGCACCCTGATTTTAATCTTTGCTCTGTCACTGTTTAACTGTCTGACCATGGATAAAGTACACCAGCTCTCTCTCTCTCTCTCTCTCTCTCTCTCTCGCTCTCTCTGTAACTCGGTTTCTTTATATGTAAAATGGTGAAACCATTGTATGTCAGAGACTTATTTGTGTTTATAAAGATAGATCCTCTTGACACATTTTCAAACCCTTAGGAGATTGTTACAAATTATCAAAAATAAACAGAACAGAATTGGTATAATTCTCTCTATGTAAATGGTCCTCAGCTTATAATGGTTTGACTTATAATTGATTGATTTTTTTTTCCCAAAGAGAAAAGTGATACACACAGTAGAAAGTTCAAATTTTGAGTTTCAATCTTTTTTCTGGCATGATACTGTTCGATGATGCCAACAATGCTGGGCAACTGCTGGTAGGTTATGCTCCTTGGAAAGGAAAAAAAAATCAATATTCTATAATGTACTGTTGTTAAGATATACCATTGCATAGGTTAGGTGTATTAAGTGCACTTCCAAATTGTGATATTTCTAACTTATGCATTTATTGGGATCTAATGTCATATAATTTGAGGAGGGATTTGGAGCAAATTTTCAATGTCAGAATTCCAGTTTACAGCCTGACCGGGGCTGTCTTCAGCTGCTATGTGGCCACTGTCATCATTTCCTCCTTCTCCACATTCTTGTGTTCTTATTTATTCTTTCTGCTATTTATTATTGAATTCAATGATTACATTCTGTGCTACATAAAAAGCTAACTGAAGCTACTCCAATTCTGTCCTTGTGATTATGCATTCATTCATTTGCCCTTTCTACAAATATTTATTGATTGCCATTTGTGTATCAGATACTAACCTGCCTGCTGTCTGTGCATGGTTTACTGCTTAGCCTGAAGGCAGCACTATTGGGTTTAAATCCCAGATGAATCACTGCTAGCTGTTGTACAGCAGAAGATTATGTCTAAACTCATTCCTGCTTTCTTCAGTGTTTCTGGAATGTGGATAACATTATCCCCAAATCTCTGGAGCTCTTGTGAGCCTTAACAAGAGATTCTATTGTTACCTAAGTTCACAAGATATGTTCACTCCAATGTTTGTCGATAGCAATATTAATAATAAAATACAAAAATTTGAAAAAGTAAACAAACAAATGAAAGTTGGTAAGGTATGATAAGCTCTAGAAAGGGAAAAACCTGGGTTGGTTTAGGAAAAGGAAAGAAACTTAACTAATAAAGTAATCAAAGAGCGCTTACTGGGAAGATGACAGTTAAGCTGATAGGTAGAAGAGAAGAATGAAAATGGACTAAGACCAGTGGCAAAGCCTTTCTGTCAGAAGGAAAAGTATGTCAGAAGTCTTGCATCAGGGAATCACTGGGCATATTCCAACAACTTAAAGGAGAGGGGACAATTGCTCCCCACCATAAAAATTTAATGTAATATTTCGAGGGGATCATTATCTAAGGCTCAAAGGCTCCTGAATCATCCACATTACATAAGGACATTTTCTGTTCCTGGGTACAACAATGCCGCATGAAACAGTAACTGTGACTTGCCAAAGACATCAGATTATCTACACAAGCTATGATAAGTGTTGTAGTCAGAGCTTGCAAATGAAATAGATTTAATAAAGTTCACATATTTTATAGGATTATTTTTTAACAGTCATCCAAAACGTCAAGTGCAGAGGAGTGCAAGAGATCTTGCTACATACTAGAGACCCAAAGAATCCATCTGAGGGCCTCATTCCCATAGCAATTTCCCACACAAGACCAGCTGAAGGCCTAGAGTCCAAGGCGATGTCTTCCATGAGATCAGCTGGAGGCCTAGAGCCCCGGGCAATGCCTCATGCATATCTGTATGGAGGATCTGCACTGGGACAGCCCAAGGCCAGAGGTGGAAGTTAGAAAGTCTATGCCAGCAGAGTGGAGGCTTTGTACCACCAGGCTGAAGGATCTGCATGGGAGCCAGAACGTAATGCTCATGGCAAAGATCAGAGCTCTCCTGATGAGAACAGCAACCATTCCCAGTGACAGGGAGGACCCAAGCTCCTTCTACAATGAATGTAACTGTACTGTCTACCTAGAATGTACCAATAAATTAAATTAAATTAAAAAAAAAAAAAGGACAGCGAAGTTCACAGCAGGACAATCACCTGCTACAAGCTTCTCCAAGAAAATCAATAGTCAACAATCTTCCCCATCAGTTATCTTTTTTTGTGCTGTTGGCAATAATCCTCAGGTGGGTCTTCCAGGCCCAGACCACACTGATTCAGTTCAGCTAGTTGGTCCAAGTTGACCATTAGGTAATCTACCACGACTATGTTCAAAACCTACCCACCTGCTACAAGATACATGGAACTGTTACTCACAAAGAGCCCTTCTTTCCTTCTGACCCTTTTTTTTTAACCTGAGAATTCCACAGTGTGTACCAAGCCCAAAGTCCATTACATTTGAAATGCCTCTTTACATTTGAAGTATACAATAAAAGTATTATTGATTCACTTTTACAAACATGTTGCCCAGTGAATGAGGTAGATTCCAGAGTCTTATTAGCATGTATGTGCCTGGTCTGCAATTTAATTGCTCTGGGATTTATATATATTTTTAAATATTGCAGTATACTTCATGGCTTAAAATGTCACCCATTTACTAGCTTATAGTTCTTTCTTTAGCATCTTGGTGCATTGCGATTGGAGTGACAGCTCAGGGTTTCCCAAAGCTGAAAGCAAAGTGCCATTTGGCCTCTCATCTTGAGGTGCAAGAAAGCTACCAAGCTCACACGATGACAGTAGAACTCAGTATGTGACTGCTGCAGTGCTGAGGTCAGTTGCTTCCCACCCAGGGTCTTCTGGCACCTTCTGGACTGCCCACGTCCTTGCTGTATGCCTCTTCCATCTTCAAAGCCAGAAACAGAGCCTTCCTCACACGCAGCCTTTCTTACACTTTCTAGGAGGAGCTTTATTCCTTTCAAGAGTTCGCCTCACGTGGTCATGTCCATACATACAATCTGCCTTTCTCAAATTCATTGTGTCCCGTGACCTTACCCAACCACTGGAGCAGCTATCTCACACTTGAAGTCTTCGTCTTCACTCGAATAATGACAGAAAATTGAGAAACATACTGGAATTGTATGTACCACACATTTGGTAAAACTTTAAGCCAATGCTTCTTCTTCTGCAAATCAGGAGTGATAATGCTTCTTTGTTTGGATTGCTGTAATGAATACATGTGAGTCAATGTATAGTGCTTGCTATGCTTACTGCCTTATGAGTGGATTAAGAGGCATCAATTTCATTACTCATATAATATTATTATACTATCATTAGTATTTACAGCCACCACCATTAACACCTTCAACATTGTTAAGTACAAGTCTTGTGTAGTCTGTGGCAGCTGGTATAGCATCTATATTCACATTTCCTTTTTTCTTTTTGACCTTCACAATTATTTGTTTAAAGAACCACTTGGCTCCAATGAGACTCCTGGGGGATTTTCCTTCTTATTTTCTTCTTGGAAGATAATTCTTTGAAACAACACAATGATGTCACATGCACATGCAGATAAACACACGTATCTAATGTACCTTTCAAAGAAAAGTGGTTTGACAACTTCATTCTGTGTGTGTGTGTGTGTGTGTGTGTGTGTGTTTGTGGGGGTACAGGGGAATCACTCAACTAGCTGAGCTACACTTCCAGTTTATGTGTGTTTTCTAACTACAAAAAACTGCATTTAACTTTTGGTTGTGCCAGAATATTTAGATTCAAAGAATCCCCACTTCCTTACCCAAAATGTAGACATATGAAGGATTAATATCATAGGGAGTAGTTTGTTAGAATTAATGTATTACACAGTAACTTCCAGTTAAATCATAGCTATTATTATTATTACAAATGCAGCACAATTCATCATACCTCTTATGAAACCATCATTAAAATTTGTCGACCAAACAACTTCAAAATATTGTTTTATTTTTTAAACCTATATGTTCCTGATTGTTAAATCATTAAAGTTAGGTTTTCTGATGTCATAGGATGGTGGTTTTCTACTTTAAAAATAAATATTTAGTGTTTTGCAGCATTTTCAGTTTTCTTCTATTCTATCCCACTTATTTTAGAGCAATTTCTGAGTGAAATTGCAAATACATTTTATTGCACACCATGAGCAATTGTATATAGGTGTGCATTTTGATGAACGTGATGTTTGGAAGCATTTCTTTTAGTTTTCCTTACTTGGGCATTTGTGCTGATTGACGAAGGAAAAATATCAAGCTGATCACTTTGATTCATGACATCTGCAGTGTTTCTTCACCTAAAGCACCTTTCCCCAGACATGTGTACAAAGAAAAAGTGAAGAGATAAAGTTGTAACCACCAGCATCAGTAAATGCCTTTCATAAAAAAGAAAGCTACATAAAGGGGAAATCTACCTGCTATCTTAACATCCTCAATACCTGGAAATGAATTTGTGATATTCAATATTTTACTCTTTAGTATGTGTCTTTAAAGTTGAGCTACTTTTATTATATTTAGAGCTAATACTGCTTTTTTTTTATGGTACTGGGGATCAAACTCACCACCTTGCACTTGCAAGGCAGGCTCAGTGCCACTGAACTAAATTCCTGGCCAAAGTTAGAAGTGGCATCCCTGGGTGGGCACAAAAGCTTTTCTTTTTTTTTTTTAATTCATTAAATCTATTGGCGCATCTTAGTTATATTATATGCTATGATGATATTCATCATTAGGATTTTGTGCCTTTACATGATATATCTTGGGTCTTATTTTTGTCCCCATTTTCCTGCCCTCCCTTCAACCCCTCCACCCCACCCTACTTCCAAAGGCTTTGTTTCCATTTTTTCTGTTCTCCTATTTACTCCTTTCTTTTCTTTTCTTTCCTCTCCCTCCCCCCATACCCCTTCCCTGTTAGAACTCTTCCTATTTTACATTTACATTGTTTTGCTCTTCCTTTCATTTTGAATGACACAATGTTATTCTTAAGAATTTGAAGTGAATTCAAATAAACATACGTTCAAATGAAAGGTGATTTTTTTTTGTTTGTTATTAACATTTTGATCTTAGACTCTAGTATTTAATGTTGCATTTTTTGCTAAATAGAAATTTTACTCATTCTTTAAATAAATACTCATTAATCACTGAGTTTATGAAAAGCACAAAACTAGGCATTGAGAAAACAGATGTGTAAGGTAGATCTGTGTTAAAGGGCAGCTCAAGAGACAAACTATCTAAGATTAACACTTACTAGATGAGAGACCTTAGAAAAGCTATTTCATCTCTTTATTTCATCTCTTTTTACTTCATGTTGCATATGAGTACAATGTAGATAAAGAATACCCACCTTATAATGTTGCAATGATGAATGACCATGTAAATATTTGTAAAATGCTTAAAACCGCTGTCACACATAAAGAATCTGTGGCAGTCTCTATAAAATATTGATAAAGTTGGCACATTTACCTTCATGTAATTAAAAGTTGTTAGGGCATAAAAGGATATTAAATCACTATATCTCATGATATGTTTTATTGCAAATTAAATCATCAGTAGATAATATACTATCTAATGCCGCTGGGACTAGGAGGTGTGGAGAGAATATGGAATTCTTGAAAGAGTGACGATGCTCTCTTTGCATGTGGAAGAATGGGCAGGAATTGCAGACGAGAAGGAGTTTAAGAGAACTCAAGGAATCGAGTCTACATGTAACGATTCAACAGAAGAGACAGAATGATGACACAAGAAGTGGGAAGTCATCGGTAATGAGACCACATCAGATGATGGAAGGAATGACTGTGTGCTAGTTTTGTTTCCTCCCTCTGAGTGTAGCATAAATTGGGTGTAGTATTTTGAACAGGAATAGCTGGCGTGATCAGGATCAAGGTGTACCAGCCTAGAAAAAGTTGAGAATAATAATATCATAGGGATGAGGAGGAAAGAGGCTAGCAGGAGGGAACTGGTGAGGAGTCTACAGGCATAGGCTTGAATCAGGTGAGTTGGTTTACAATAGAAAACATTCACTAAATAGTGGAATGTTCAGCTAGAAATTAGAAGTCAAGACCACAGGCAATGGAAATGAATTTTGGTTCACAGTAAGGAAAGCAAAAAGTTCCAACATTGAGATAATATTTGAATTATCCACAACCCAGTGAATAAATACAGCAGACCAGGATGATACCAAGTCATTATCAAAGTGCTTGCTAGGCCAGTGTACTTTCTAGTAAACCACAAAAAGCAAAAATTGAATAAAAAATTCTACAGAATCGATGTCCCATAGTTAAATAAGAGGTCAATACTCTTTAGGCGAAATGTTGTTGCAAGTGTTTCTCAAACCATGTGTTACTCTTTGAGTCCTGCATGGAGAATATGGGGAATCACATTTGCTGTTCTAGTTGCCTCTAGGCAGCCTTGCATTTTGTGGTTTTCCAGTATGCTGCCATCTTATTAATGAAGAATTATTATGGTAAGGAATCTTTTGAGGCACTTTAAATTGGCAAACTGCTTAATGCGGAGAAAAGATGTTTTCAACTTTTAATCAGGGACTCCTAAGCATTAAAACACATATCATCTTGTTCCCAGTCTCCCACTTGAGCCACAATCATAATGCATTTATTTTTGAAGTATCTGGGGCAGAGGGAGAAATAAACAGTGCTCAGCAGAAAATAACTGTGCTGGATTTTTGGGAGAGCAGATATTTATGTAGATGTTAAACCTGTAAATGCAAAAACAAACAAACAAACAATATCTAGAGACTGGCAGCTATGTAGAATTTAAAGGTGAATTATGAAAAATGTCATATTCTTTTAGAATAACACTGGGAAGTAATTAACGAGTGGTCACAGAACTTCCTTGTGACAAAGCGGGAAAAAAAATTGACCCTTGCTCTCCTACAAGAAAGAGGGCGAAGACAGTTAGATATCTAGGAATTTCTTTCTTTCAGAACCTGAGGCATTACTTGTGAAATGACAAGCTTTACTTTCTATCAAAATCTACATCCATCCTTCATATTCACTGGAGATTTCAGACAGAATTATAAAAATAAAATGTATCTCAATGAAGTGAAAAAAGAACTCTAATGTATTTGAAGATAGACAGTTCTGGTGAATCTTGAAACCTGATTACTCAAAAGGTCACAATTTAATGAACTAAGGACCATAGAAGGCCTAGTTATATTGGGTTTAAAAAGGAAAACAATTGTAGTGCACACCTGTAATCCCAGCACTTGGGAGGCTGAGGCAGGAGGATTACTGAGTTCAAGGCCAGCCTGGGCTACATAGTGAGTTCCAGGTCAGTCTCAACTACATAGTGAGACACTGTCTCAAGAGAGAGAGAGAGAGAGAGAGAGAGAGAGAGAG
>NW_022900944.1:25370928-25410780 GCF_012274545.1 Fukomys damarensis
AGAGAGACACTCTCAAGAGAGAGAGAGAGAGAGAGAGAGAGAGAGAGAGAGAGAACAATTGTACTAAATTATATATTGAGAAATATGTTAGAAACAAGTGATTGATGTCAATTCCCTCTTTTGTGGATTCTGTATTTAAAAACATGATTGATGAGATAATTGCTCTGTTGTTTATCTGTTATTATGGAATAAATTACTTCAAAACTTAGCAGTGTAGAGAGAGAGAGAGAGAGAGAGAGAGAGAGAGAGAGAGAACAATTGTACTAAATTATATATTGAGAAATATGTTAGAAACAAGTGATTGATGTCAATTCCCTCTTTTGTGGATTCTGTATTTAAAAACATGATTGATGAGATAATTGCTCTGTTGTTTATCTGTTATTATGGAATAAATTACTTCAAAACTTAGCAGTGTAAAATAGCACATTAGTTATTTCAAAGTTTCTGTGTCTGTGGTGCAGTGTGTATTCTAGGAGTAGCTAAGTGATCAAGCACAAAGCTCACAGAAGCCTGAGTTCTCAACATCAACGAGGGCTGTCATCATCTGAAGGCTTGACTGGTGGGGTGGACCATCTTGCAGCATGGCTTACTCCATCAGCTTGGTCCGCATCACACAAGCATCTCTATATGACAGTGCTGAGAGCCCAAGAGAACATATTGGACTTTTAATGAAACTTTAATTTTAAGTAAACAACAAATAAATTTTACTATAGTTATACTGCCAATGTCAGAAGGAGTTATTTAAATATGCATTACTTATGTGAAATACTTATGTGAAATTCAGATTTGAGCATTTCCTAGATTTTTATTCCATAAGTATGGTGACTCTATCTCCTGACATGGAGGTTGCCCTCTCACACAAGTAATACAAAAGGAAGAAAATGTAGGAGGCTATCATGCACTTCAGGACATGTTTTGGAAGTCGCCTACCATGATTGCTACTACATTTCATTTATTAATTGCACAACATAAAGTCTGGCAAGCTCTGAAAGAGAGATAATCTCCATGCTTTGTGAAAAGGTCCGTTAAACAATTTGTACATAGTTGAGAACCACAAAAAATTATTTAACACTGAATGCATTTAAATATTCTAATTTAAGTTTTCCATTCGAACTTAATTCTTTAGATTCATAAACATATACACATTCATACATACACATGAAAACATACTTACACATGTTGATTATACAGCATATCTCCATATCTACGGTAATACAGGAAACTTCAACTGTAGACTGAAATATTTGAAAAAATTGCACTTGTAGTGAACATATATGCAGATTTTTCTTGTGGTTTTTCTGAAAACACTGCAGTATAACAACTATTTACAATTTAATTATTTTGTTAGCATTCGTGTTATGAAGCTTCCTTTACTATGACAGATATATTACATTCAATTGTGTTATGATATTTTATTCACCCACTTATTTTCCCTTCTAATATTTTTATGAGCACTACTGTTATGAACCATGAAAAAATTAGTTAATAACCTAAACTTCATTAAAACTAAATATTTCTGCTCTGCAAAAGACACTGTCACATGAAGAAAAGGTCGGCCACAGAATGAATGAGAATACTTGAGAAAGACGTACTGTATAAGTGACTATTGCATTAACTATACAAAGAACAATTGCAACTCTAATATAATAAAACAAGCCACCTGATTAAAAATTAGAACAAAGGTGCTATTTTCTTTTGAGAAATTCCAGTTGACTGTCTTGTGAGGCAGAGTGCTTGGTCTCCTCGTAGAGGGGCAGTTTGAGCTCAGGCAGTCATGAAAGTGAGGAGAGCATGTGTAAATGCAGATGAAGCTTTGCGGGCTCACCTGCCACCCACTTCCTCCTGAATGGCCTTGCTCCTCACAGGAAATGGACTGGTACCAGTCTGTAGTCTCAGGCCTGGGGCCTCCTGATAAGGGGACCAGTGGAGTGCACAACGGTGTATGCGGGTGGGTTATAAAGGGTGACCCTGGCTTCTTCTTCTCTTGTGCTGGTCCAAGGCTTTGGTTCCTGTCTGCCATGAGTTGAGTAAGTTTTCTCAACCAGACCCATCAGCCACGTTGTCCCTGCCTGAATCCAGCTGCTCACTGACTGAAATTCCAGAATTGTGAGCCAAATGAAACCTCTTCTCCTTTAAGCTGTAGGTGTTTTGTAACAGTGATGGGTAAGCTGACTAGTGTGACAGATATCCAGTGTTCCTAGAAGAATTTATTGAAGGAGTATCTTTTACCAGTATACACTTTGGTCACTTTTGGTGAAAAAGTTGGCCCGTGATCTAAGAATTTATTCCTGTGTATTTTATTCTGTGTTCTGCTTTTTAATGCCAGTACCATGCTGTCTGATTTACTACAGCCTTGTCATGTGTTTTGATGATAGAAATGTGAACAAGAAAAATCAAGCTCATGAGGTTGCCATTGAGAATAATGGCTCTATTAGTAGTTGAACCAAAGGCTCTGTGTGTCACACTGTGGCAGAAAATGTGTCTACATTTTTCCCATCCTCGGATACTTTGCAAGAGACTGAGATTAAAGGCAGTAGAATTATTAATTGAGCAGAGAAATGCAGCCTGATGTTCAGGCTTTGGCATGGTTACTGCTGGCTTCCTTTATCCAAGGGTACAGTGAACATCAGGAACAAAGGTTAGAGCCACAAGATATGAAAAGTTTGCAGTTAGTTGCAACATAAAGAAAGGCCTGCAAAGTTGAAGCTATGGAGAATGTGGTCATGGAAAAGGTTAGCATTAATAAGAAACCAAGTATTTTCCATCAAGACAATACAAATGATTTGAAGGCATTTTAGGCGTCAAACAACATGCCACCCCTTCACAGGCTCAAGGGTGTAAAACTGTAATGATATAATTTAAGATGAGTGTCCCTGTCCTTCTGTGTCCTGCTGGAGAAGGGTCACCTGGGAAATTTGTTCCCTTGGATTTATTTTTAAATTAATTAATTAATCTGGATTTTTTTTTTTTTTTTTTTTAGGTTCTGGGGATCAAACTCAGGTCCTTGTGCTTGCAAGGCAGGCGGCGGCACCACTGAGCTAAATCCCTCACCCATGGAATATTTCTCTTACTGCTAGTATTTTTTTCCTGACATATTGACTTTTTTGTATCAATACTTGTAGATTTCTCACAGAGGGGCTTTGTCTTTCTGATGTTTCCTCTTGGGTATTTTATTTCTTCTATCCTTTATTATTCATCTAAATAAAATACGTATACCATGATGACTTCAAACTTGCACCAATTCCTCTACCTCAGCTTCCTGAGTGTTGGTATTATAGGCACACTGGGTCCCTGGGATATATTTAATGATTCTCAGCAATCCAAATACTCAGAGGGCACTAAATCCATGGTCCAAATACGCTATCCTACTGTTCATGCTGACATCAGGGCATTTTATCTTTCACAATGTGCTGATTTTATAGGCATCCAAAAGGTAAGAGTTAGGGACTCAGGAGGCTTCTAGAAAGGCCTGGAAGGCTAGGCAGTGTGCCCTTAAGAGAAAAGTCCTTGAAGTTGTGAGAATGAAGGCTAAAACTTTTGATTTAATGTTTATTTTATTTTATATGGATATATCTATGTGTTCCTTTTGATTTTCCCACACACAGACAATCATTTCCCATCTCTTCAATTTTATTCTGTGTTAATTTTTAAACTTAAGCACATTTTTTATAGGTAGCATGAGTTTGCATCTCTTTTTAATTCATTCAGCCAGTACGTGTTTGCTGATTGGGGGATTTGAAGTATTTAGAACCAAGGTCATTGTTCACAGGTAAGTGCTCAGTCTTTGAAAAAAAAATGTTTTTTTATCTTTTTCTTTTGTTTACCTGTTCTACAACTCAATGTTATTTTTCCATACATTTTTATGATGGTAATTATTGTCCTTTAACTCGTGTAGGACTTTTTCTAGCATTTCTTCTATGTGCAGTCTGGTGGTGATACAGTCCCTCAGTTTTTGCTTGGCTTGTTTTAAGAATATTTTATTTTTATTTCATTTCTTTTTTTGGTACAGGGGATTGCTCTTGGGACCTTGGCAGAACCACTGAGCCAAATCCCCAGCCCCTATTTCTGCTTCATTTCTGAATGATAGCTTTGCTGAGAATAGTATGTTTATTTGGTGAGTTTCTTTTTTGTAGGACTTTGAATATGTTGAGTTATTCTCTCCTGGATAATATTATTTCTGCTGGCAAATTTAGTAGAAATTCAGTATGTGTGACAATGTTTTTCTCTTGCTAATTTTAAAATTCTCTTTATTTTTGACCTTGCAGATTTGCATATAGCATATTTCAAAGCATCGTCTTCTGAGAAAATTTGTAGGAGATGCTTTGAGCTTACTGAACCATAAATCTCCTGTCTTTTCTAATATTGGGAGCTTTTCAGCTATTATTTTATTAAATAATCTTTCTCCATTTTTTTTTCTTTCTGCAACACCCTAATGCAAACATGTATTTGCTTAAGTATGTCAAATAATTATCAGGTTTTCCTCATTTGTGTGCCTGTGTGTGTGTGTGTGTGTGTGTGTGTGTGTGTGTGTGAATAGTTATTTCAAAAGACATCTTCAAATTAAAAAATACTTTCTTCTTTTGATCCTAGTCTACTGTTAAGGTTTTCAACTTTTTCATTTATTGAGTTTTGAAAGCTCTAGTATTTGTTTGTTTCTTTATGATTTCTGTCATTTTTAGAATTTCCTATTCAGATCATGAATGGCTTCCCATTTTCATGGATTATTATTCTATACTCTCCTATATTTTATTTTTTCATCAAATTTTTATTTTGAATTTATTCAGGTACTTTGTCAGTTTCTTTTCCTTTGAATTGGGTTACTATTTGCTACAGAATCACTTTCTTTCTTAAGCACATCATTTTATCTTTCTTTTTCATAGTCCTTGTTTTACTGCGTTGATGTTTGAATCTGTAATGTATCAGTTTCCTCTAACAAATTTTCCAAGTGGCTTTGATAAAACACGTTCTCCCAGAGATGTGATGGGATATTATTTGTGTGAGACTGTTCCTCCAGGTAGGATTTAGCTTATTTACATGAAGAAGGTTCACCGGTGGCTCTCAATACTGGGAATGTGGCTACAGTTGTAAGGCACCATCAGTTTCACATAGGGAAGGTCCACTCTGGAAGGCCTGAGTGGGAAAGGCATAGTTGCCTGCACAGCAGAGGTGGAGGGTCCTTAAATTTTGAGAATTTTGTGAGCAGTGACTCCCTAGTAGGCCCAGGTGAGTGCTGCACAGAACCTATAGTAGCAGAATCAGCCCCCATGGGTTTTAGATTGGTATTGTACCTCTTTTTTAAAAATAAAATTCCATTATTAGTTTTATTTTTTACTTTTCCATGCTTTCTGCATTTTTATCAGTATGTTTGCAGTACGTAGTGCTTGAATTCTTCATAGGGAGCTGGCACATATAACAAAACACATCTAAATTATTTTCTCATTCATTTGTTCCCGCTAACCCTTTTGCAAAAGGTCTATCTCCCTATTCCTACTAGCTTTCTATTAGTTTGCTCTTTATATTTTGGCTTTTGTCATGAAAGTAAAACCATGTGATGTTTAATTTATGTGTCTGATTTATTTCACTTGACATTATGATCTCAATGGTCCTCCACATTCTTACCAATGACTCACTTTGTGATTACAGAGGCACATTTCATAATTGCTAAATCTGGGAAGCTTGTACCTTGGTAAGAGCTATGGGCCATTGACGGATGAATGACAAATGAAAGAAAGTGTGGTATACACACACAATAAAGTACTACTCTGCCATAAGAAGGTATGTTTCTTGAATAATAAAGTGATGCATATTAACCTGGTAGCTCTACAAATCAGTCTGCGACCCTGCAGGATCCACGGAAGCCTTCACATGTCCATGGCATTAACTGGAGCTTCAAAGGCTTCCTGTTTGCCTTTTAGTTGTAAGGGAAAAATCATCCTGATTCCAAGCTGACCCTAAGGGGTAACAGGATGGTAAATTCAAGGTTCTTCATCTTCTCCTTTATTAATATTCCTTGAGTTTTTGTGTCCTGCACTCTCTTTCACCCACAGTACACTTCAGTGCTCCCTGGCAAACATTATAGTTGATTAGTAGTTGTAACTCTCTGTTTCAGAACTTTTTTATGGGCACCATGGGAATCAAATTTAGGATTGCATATGCTAGGAAAGCACTCCATTACGGACCACCATCCTCAGGTGCTCAGTTGTACTTTAATACCTAACACTTCTTCTTAGCTTTTTCTACATTGTCATGTTTACATGTTGATTATCCACATCCTTATTTCAGACAGTATATTTATTAGATTTTTTAAAGTCTATCTCATTATTTATACATAGTTTTGTTGATGTACTCTGCAATCCTATGTACCACTTTTACTTTGAAATAGTTGTATTTCTTAAATGCCCTGTTTTTCTATTTTGGGAGTTCATTTTACTCTGGAATATAAACCACTTAAACAGATACCATGCAACAGGCCACATTGCTCTTCTATTTCTCCTCGTGGTACCTGGGTATGAGCTCTGAGCCATGAGCTTTAAAAGCGCAGGAACTGTTTCTTCTTCAATAGTTTTCTTTTCCTATTCTCCTACATCAATCCCTGACTCAGGGCCAAAGCCACACCCCTCTCACACAGAGTAGTTGAAAATCCCTCCATCAGTTATCCAGGGAGTTTTCTCAGACTTCTTTCCTTTTCTGAATATTTTTCCTTTATCGGTGTTTTATGTTTGTTATGGGGAAAATGTAGCAGTTTACTTTAGTAAATCAGTGCAAAATGTACTGGCAATGATTTTCATTCCTTACTAGATAGTAACATATGTGAAAGTACAATACATAAATGTTTTTTTAAAAAACTTCAACATTGCTTTTTATTCAGGATGAGTAACATACAATACAATTAAGATGTTGGCTTTTGGAGATATTTAGCTGGTGTCAACATTCTTCACTGGTGGCATGACGTTTAACCAGAAGCTAAGATGAAGTTCAGGAGTAAATCCCTTAAAGATCTCTGAAAAAAAAAGTATTCAAATTGAAGGAATCCGGAAGTTTAAAGCCCTGAGGTAAAATGATCTTGATGTGTTGCAAGTAATACATTGAGGAGCAATATACAGCTAGAATAGACTAGACACAGTGATAGATTGAAAGGAGGAAAGATAGACACCCAACGAGAATGTGCAAGCCAGGACCTGGCAATCTTTTTGGTAAGTGGGCAGAAATTAAATATCTTAGGCTTTGTAGGCCATGTGGTCTCTGACAGCCACCCACCTCTCTTATACTAGCATAAAAATGATAAAAAATATTAAAAACAAAGATATACCTATGTTCTAATAAATTATTTTCAAAAATTGCAGAGCACACAAAAGAAAAAATAGATGTATTATACTACATCAAAATTCAAAACTTCTGATAATCAAAGATCATAATCAAACAGGTGTAAAGACAACATTTGTAATGGGAAAATATTTGCATATAGTCAATCAGAAGAGTGATTAATATCTAGAATATGTACAAACTCTTCTAATCCCCACTTTTTTATTTAATGATACAAAGCCCCAAATAGCCAAAACCATCTCACAAAAAGCACAAAAAGGTATAGTACAGGACTTAAAAATATACTACAGGGTTAAGGCAACCAAACCCAGCACGGTATGCACATAAAAACTGAAACAGACCATTGGATGAGAGTATAAAATCTGCATGTAAACTCACGCATTTACAGTAAAATGAATTTTGGCAAAGGTGCTAATAAGCATACCAAAGGTTTCTCAGTATCGCTAATTAACAGGAAAGTGTCAATCAAAGCAAAAATGAGATTCCACATCACATTCATTAGTTTTGGCCACTATTTAAAAAGGATGAAAAAGAACCACTAGAAAGAAAAGAGGCAAATGAGAAGGGAGGACCAGAGGAAAGGAGAGGAGAGAAAGAAATTGGTGGGGATGTGGAGAAGTTGGAATTTTGGTGAACCCTCGAGGGGAAAGTAAAATGTCAGAGCCACTAAGGAGAACAACATGGCAGCTCCTTAGAAAATAAAAAACTGGTTTGAATATGGTCCAGCACTTCCATTTCTGAGTATATACACATACATATACACAAAAATTAAAAGCAGGGGTTAAATAGATATATTTATATTTATGAACATATCAGTATTATTTATCATGACTACTAAATTAGAGTAACTAGTGTCCATTTGCAGATCAATAGATAAGCACAATATGGGCATATGTAGATTGAATATTATTCACTGTGAAAAGGAGAGAATTCTGACAGGTGCTAAAACATGGATGATCCTTGCACATGCTATGCTAAGTGAATTAAGCCAGTCACAAAAAGACAGCTACTGTCTGATCATTCTTACATGAACTATCTAGAAAAGTCAAATTCATATAGACAGAAAGTAGAATGTTTTCAAGAAGAGAAGAGGAATTCTTGCTTAAAATGTTTAACATTTTAAAATTTATTTTTATTAGTGAATATATTTTTTCCTTTTTTAAAATTTATTGGTACATTTCAGGTATATAGCACAATTACATTCATTATTGGGATCGTCTATCTTTACATGACAGTGGTCTTGGTCCTCATTTTTTCCCCTTGTCCCTGCTCTCCCTTCACCCCCTCCTCCCTACCCATTTACAAACACTTTATTTCCATTTCTTCATTTCTCATAGTTTTTCTCTTATTTCCTTTCCCCTATCTGTCCCACTTTCCCTACACCTTTAGCCCTTTTCTTCCCATTTCGCAATATCAATTATCTCATTAGGATCTTATGTATTATTACAGTTTATTAAAAGAATCCTACCAGAGTGATATATGCACACCCATGTTTATAGCGGCACAGTTTGTAATAGCTAAAATTTGGAAACAGCCCATTTGCCCACCAGTTGGAGATTGGATAAAGAAGATGTGGTTTTTCTATAAAATGGAATACTACTCAGCCATAAAGAATGAGAAATTAGACTCATTCATAGGAAAATGGATACATATTGAGGATATACTCCTCAGTGAAATAAATAAGTCATACACGTGTAAATACTGAATAGTTTCTCTGGTGTGAGTATACATATTTTGTACATAATGATTACATTCATTGTGAGGAGTTGGCACATGTACATAATACATCTTAATTCTTATTATGTAAAATCTGCTTTGCCTCCTTTCCCCTCCCTCCCCCTTCTCTCTGTCCATCTCTTGGTCACCTCAAAGTTTCAGTTTTGAACTTGAATTCACAACGTCAATATATTTAACACTAGTGTACTACCATGTTTAAAATTGGATGAAATGGTAAACTTTCTCTTATGTGTATTTAACCACAATGTTTAAAAAACTCATTGGGCTGGATTTGACTTACAGCTCATAACTTTCTGATTGCTATCATACTGCTTTGAGCAGACAATAAGGAATTTAGATTTCTTTATAAATGTGAAAGAGATTATTGAAGGGTTTAGCAGAAGAATTACTAGATGTAAATGACAATTGGAGAAAATCTAACTCAATATTAATAGATGAAGAGAGTTAATCAAGAATATAGCAGAATGGAAAAAGATTAAATACATATATAGAAGGTTATTGCAAGAGTCCAGATGAGAGAGATCAGTTTAGCAGTTGGTACATGTTGAAATATTATCAGACTAAAGTAATACTTTGAAAGTTTTTTTTTCTTTTTGTACCAGGGATTGAATTTGGGCCCTTGCACTTGTAAGGCAGGTGATAGAACCACTGAGCCAATTCCCTGGCCCTGATGGTACTATTGATAGAACATTTTTCCTGTAACATGAAAAATGAAATAAATAGTCAATGATTAATTTCTACAGTTTGGCCAAAAATGAGCTATTTATTGAGTCCAGAAAATGTATAGATGAGTTTATTTTACTTATGTACAGTACCAACTTCCCACTATGAAACTAATGTCTACATCACCTTCAAAATATGACTTTATTCTGATAGCATGTCAACATTTCCTAGCTACTAAACTGATCTTTCTGATCTGAATCGTTGTAACATACTTGTAAGTAGTTAATCTTTTTTCTATTCCGCTGTATTCTTGATCAAGTATTCTTCCATTAATGTTGATACTTATATTTAATAATTCTATTGCTAAAACCCTCCAATAGCCTTCTGTCACTATAATAAAACCAGAATTCCCTGTTATGACTCATAAAGTTCTACACAAGGAATCAGGAAATTATGACGTATAGGTCAAATCCAGCCCATTGACTGAATTTTTTTCCTAATTATGGTAAAAGACACATAACAGAAAATTTACCATTCCATCTCTTTTTGAGTACACAGTACACCAGTGTTGTCTGTTGACATTGCTGTGAATTCAATTTTAAAACTGAAACTCTGAGAGGATGAAGAGGTGGAATAAGGAAGGAAGAAGGGGAGGGGAGGAGAAGGGAAGAGAATAAAAAAGGAAATAAGATTTGTTATGTACATGTGCCAAGTCTCCACAATAAATGAAATAAGTTTATTTTGTGCAATTTCCATAGTCATGATGCACCCAAAAGAGATGCCCCAAACAGGTAGGATATATGATTTTAAATTCTGTGTAAAGTAATTGCTTAAATCTCATAAGTAAATATATACTGACAGTAAGATATTCATAGAAAAAGTGATTTGCTGGCCTATGTTTATGTGAAGCTATGAGTCTGAGAAGAAGAGTAGGTTCCAGGAACACACACACAAATAAACACACACACACACACACACACACACACACACAGAGTAAGTTATAAGGATATCCTGGAAATAAATTAAATGCTTCTCTTGCAATACTGGTTAAATTATTATGTATTTCCAGGTAAAATGTGAACTAATAAAGCAATAAACGATCAACGATTTTGCAAAACTTTAGTTTCTGCAACAAATTTTATTAGTCTTCAATGGACTGGTGTGAAAAAAATCTTAATGTGATATGCTGAACAGAAAATGCAAAGAGAATAAGTTTGCAATTAAGGTGATCATTTTATTTTTTGGTAATGTAACTGTTTCCTGAGGTATAATTCATGTAGAAGAAAATCTGTCTTTGACTGTATGCAGTTGTGTGAATTTTGACAACTCTAGACAGTTATGCAGCTATCACCACCAGAATAGAGAATTGGACAACCAATTTAACCAATGTTGTCATGCTATTATATTATGGGAAGGATCTGTCGGGCTGTCTCTGAACAAAGTAGAGAAAAGCAACATGGCAGAATAGGGAGTTTATTTGATAGGAGCTGAGCTGGGTGGAGTTGAGGGAGGTAGTATTAAGAGATTGGAGGAGCTGGGTGTGGTGGTGCTTGCCTGTAATCCCAGAATTCTGGAGGCTTTGGCAGGAGGATTTCTGTGAGTTCGAGACCAGCCTGGGCTGCATAGTGAGTTCTAGGTCAGTCACAACTACATAGTGAGACCCTGTCTCAAAAGCAACAACAACAAAAAAAAAAAAAAAAAAAAAAAGAGGGAGAGAGATTGGAGGAGCCTGTGACATCACTAGAAGGGCCTGTGACATTCCTAGCTGTAGGAGGTAGCAAGAGTCAGGTTACTCTTTTGGTGGGAGAAGAGGCATGATGGGAAGAAGAAACCTGTCTTTTGTTGGGAGAAGCCATATTTTAACATGGAGGCTGCTGTTTTATGTGGCAACCATCTTTTCGTTTTATGGTTATTGGGCAAAGGTCTCTTCTTCTGGAGCTGCTTCAAGCTGTTAAAGGGGCAAAGGTTGGGGCTAAATCTGGATCTGGTGGGGGCACTGGTAGGTGGGGGCTTCTTCCTTCTGTTGCAGTGTCTGGTGCTCTGACATGTTGAGTTCCATGACTGTCTGGTTGGCAAATGCTCTCATTTGTTCCTGCAAGAAATTTTGAAAACAGTGAAGCAGACAGGGCCCTATCATGATTAAAAGGCATATATAAGCCAGTGGGCCCAACAAAGGAAGTAGCCAAGGCATAATTTGGGGAAGCTAGGAATAGCTTTGATCTATTCTCCAAGAATTCCATCACTCTTTGATGTGCTGCTGTAATTCTTTAACCTTTGCTTTAATAATCCCTGGCTGGTTAATAAAATAACAGCATTCTTCACTTATTACCTGGCACATTCCCCCTTGGGCCTCTGTCAGCCTTTCAAGGGCCCTTCCATTTTGTAACATGACTGCTGCTAGAGAATTTGATCCTGTACTGTATTTAAGGACTGGCTTATTTTATCCATGTCTTCTGGAATCTCTGTAGATAGCACCTGATAGAAATATGTGGGTGTAGAAATGCCCACTATCCCTATTGCCATCCCAGTGAGGACCCCCGCTCCCATTAAGAAGGAGACTAGAGGGAGAGCTGACCTTTTTCTGATTGCGTTCTGTGGGAGAACTTGTTTAGACATGTGGGCTTCTGTATAGATGGTCATGTGATGGCTAAGGAAAGATATGTAACAGAAAACATCGGAATTATTGAGGCATCAATCCAAATGCCTCTTGATTACATACGAAGTACGGGCCCTTGGACAGGCAGATCAAATGCTCTTCTGAGATAAAAAGGAGCAATCAAGGAAAGTGATGTTGTCATTTTGCCCAGTGCATGTTAGGATAGTGGTTTGTGCAGGGAATGGGAGACCCATGGCTAAGGGTCAGAACTGTGGATAAATTGCCAGTATTTGAGAGAGACAGATTAAAATCTAAGGGGACAGGAATTGGAGTGAACGAATGGGGGTAGATGGACTTACACATCCAACAGTCTGATATACTGATGGGGGAATAGTGGAGGGCAGTATTAAATAGGTGGTGTAGACCTTTGTGAGACTGGGTTATCTGGTTTACCACTTGGAGATCTATCCCTTTATAGGGAGGCGGAGTGCTGGGCCTCAAAAGTCCCTCTATGGCTAGTGCCTATTCATTGACTGCTTCTTTTGGTTGTTCTTTTCTGCTGGGTGTTTAAGGCCAAGTTAAAGTGAGACCTGTGTTAGTCAATATGAACATCTTGCTATCTGTCAAGGTCAGTTAAGTCTCTTTAGGCATTATTTTGAAACCATGCATAGAGACTCAGCTCCTGTCAGTGTCAGCCATTAGGATGGGTCACGGGCCTTGTTTGACCAAGTTACTTTCAGTGAAGGCATGGGAGAATTTTTCTCTTGGTGACCCTCCTTTGGCACACATTACATTTGTGCCCGGTGATCTCCCTGCTCAAGAGGTTGGGTGATTTATCAAGAAGTAAGGCATTGTAGAAAAGTTTCCTTCATACCTTGCATCTTTGATGACCTTGGAGGACCAGGGCCAAAATATTGGTGCTCTTCTTAGCCCAGTTACTTTTTTGGTGTTGATCTCTGCCCTTTGGTGGTTGAAGATCAGTGCCATCAGAAGTACAGTAGGAGTAGTGAGCTTAACTATCATAACTTTATGCTTTATGCTTTGGCAAACACCCTCTAATCTAAAGTATAGTTAGAGGGCTGTTGTTTTTATCAATCACAGTTGTTCTAGTAGTTAATTTCCTGTGGAATATTAACAGAAAAAAACACTGAATCAGGAGCCACACATAATAATAATATTTTAGGATAACAATCATGATGGCATTGGCTTTACAACAAATTTCGATATGTATCTTAGTATAAAACAGCCATTGTTAAATGTATTTATTTCCCTCTAAAAACACATTAAAAAAAACCCCAGAAATTCTTACTTGTTATGACCTTTGATAGGATGCCATCTAAGGAAAGTGTATGAGCCTACAAATGTACCTGTAATCATGAGTAGGTGGAGCAGAAGAGAAGGGTGAATGTCTGGATCAAAAGGTTATTATCATAAACAATATGTTGGAAGACCTGTATAGTCAGAAAAGTAATAATAATTATTATTATAATTATATGAAACCTTATGTCCTATAGTGTAGCCTGGTACCAAAAGGATCTTTTTAAAAAACTCTTTGTTTTTCCACAGAAAATATTATATTTTGAAGATGACCATTATAAACATATCACAATAACATATTTAGAACTCAACTGTTTCATGATAACCAATGTAAGCATTTTATAATAACATATTTAGTGAGGCAATTCTTTCCATGGGCTATGAAAATTATTGGGGCTTCCATTAGTGAACAAAGAAAGACCAGAATAAATTTTTCTGAGCAGCATCTTCTTTATTCACCAACAGGAGTCTATCCATACCTAAAAGTTTATATTTAATTATACATATGTCTATCTATCTATCTATCTATCTATCTATCTATCTATCTATCTATCTATATCTCATTTACTATCAGTCAACCTGTCATAACAAACTTGGCTTCAGTTGTTAAAATTTTAAAGTGTTCCCGTTTTTATTTCCTCAGTGTTCAAGAAAGTACAGAAAGAGCAAGTTAACCCTATAATTACAATGTAAGAATTTGTAATGTACAAGAAATGTTTTAAGCATACCAATTAAACATTACTTTAAGTCAGAGATGAAAGGTACATTTGTCAATTAGCCAGGAGGGAAAGATAACAAAGTTCCTGGCTCAAGGTGGGTTCAAGGTCAAGAACAGAGATTACTTATGGTGCCAACTGACATCTGAGATACAAGAGCAGCCTATTATGTCCTGCAGCCCTGCAGTTTTATCTCTGCTTTAAATGAATGTAGAAAAATGTGTAACCTTGAGATACAAAGACCTGGTTACTTTGTAAGTGAAACAAACAAACAAAAACTTGTACTGTTTTAAAAACAAATTAAGACCCAGTTGGCTTGCAGAGATAGAAGGAAGACAACAACCCATTGAAAGGTAAATAAGTTTTTTTGTACAAATAAGCAAACTTCAATACCAAAGCTAGAGGAAACTCACACACTCATTTTATAATAATTTTAAGCAATTAAGTCCAAACACTAACACATACAAGACAAGAATAAAATGGCATTTTGCCAAGAGAGGCTTCTCAGGTAGAACGACCTTTTTATAAATCAGTCCACTGGATCAAATGTAGTCACTTCAGAGTTTGGGCTGAGGTCAGGGTGGGGGAGGGAGTCGCTTGGGCAAGGAGAATGGTGGGGTGGACCAGGAGGGGTGGATGATGGAGTTAGGGCTAGAAGTACCTGAGAGCGACAACAAGTTTGACAGAGGGAGGGTTGAGAAAGAAAGCTTGCACATAGGGGATTTCCGACCATTTGCCATTGCATTGACAAAAATTGCATAATATAGCTCAGTATGCTAAAATTGAAGGTGCTATATTTGGGTCATTGAGATTTATTGTCTAATTTGTACTGAGGTCAAATTTTTTTTTGGAATAAAAAAGTGGTTCGTCTTGGCTTAAAGTTAGGTCCCAACTGTCCAAAGGGAGGATGTTGTGTCAGGAGGCAGGGTGCACATCTCAGGATGGGTGAAGAGGAGTGAGCTCCTTAGGAGGAGGGCAAAAGAGAGGACTGTCTTTGTCTCTTTCGATACTCCCCCGGCCTGTCCCCGGAAGGGGACAATGAGAGCAGTCAGCCACTGAGGCACCCCCCAAGGGCATAGTCCCTGGCTTAGTGGCCCCAGAGGGTCTCTCTGACCAGTGCTTGAATTTCCGAGAAGTCCCCAGAGGGAGGGAATGAGGAGACAGAGGACCCGAGTAGAAGGACGCTAGCTACCTACCCCTTAAATCAGTGACCCGTGTGGATGTGAGTCATCACAATGGCAAAGGTAGAAATCCCCGAGGAGGTCGGAGCTCAGCAGGTGTGGTCTGGAGGAGGGAGCTGAAAGGGGCCTGCGGGGCATCGTCACTACATCCCCGGTCTCCGTACCAGGTATGTCAGGCAGTTTCTCTGGTGTGAGAAACTGAAAGTATAAATAAGGATCAAAATGTATACTAGAAAATGTGAAGTAGGAAGATAAGGTGCAAAGGGGAAAGGGAAGTGGGAGGGGTAGAGGAAAGGAAAGAAAGAAATGGAATTTAATAGGAGAAAATGAAAAAATGGAAACAAAGTCTTTGTAGACAGGGAGGGAGGAGTTGAAGGGAGGGCAGGAGAATGGTAAAATGAGAATCAAGATATATTATGTAAAGGTACAAATCTCCAATGAAGAATGTCATCATATATACCTAAAATGAACCAATTAAAAATTGTTTAAGAAGCTGAAGGAAATACATACATATTGACTTCTTTTGTATTTTTCATTATAGGTACATTTGAGGTATACAATACCGTTACATTCATCATTGGGATCTTGTACCATTATATGACGTATCTTCGTTCTTATTTTTAAACCATTCCCCTGTCCTCCCTTCAACCCCTCCATCCTTCGCTATTTACAAAGACTTTGTTTCCATTTTTTCCTTTTATCTTATTTTTTCTTTTCCCTTCGTACCTTTCTTGAGCTCTTGAAGCATGTAAAAATATTTAAAACATTATTTTTAAATTGAAAAACGTCAGGAAGCTGAAATATGGAAAATGACTAAAAACTGTTTCAAATATGCAATTGTAATAAGAGACATGTTCTCAGCATTTAGCATCCCTAAAATAACCTCTATTTTCCACCACTGAAGACTAGGAAGAAGAAAGGACAGATATTTAGCTGTTTTACTATGGCAAAATGGATAAAAGCACAGAGATACCTATTGTGCAATTTACTTTTAAAAATGAAAGGAAAATAATGAAAAACATGCCTTATTAAAGTATCTTCTCTGAGAAAACACAATGACAAGTTCTTCCCCTGGTACTGATTTCAGATGGGTGCCAAGTCCACAATTTCTGCTCAATGAAGATTTTAATGCATGCATAATGCCACTCTATCCAAAAAAATATGACAGTAAAACGAGCACCACTGTAGTAATATCCAAACATGAAAGTGAAAATGAATGTCAGAAATAATGACGGGAGAGGGCTTCATAGCCTGCAAGTCCAGTGAGAGAAAAACTGCATTTCTGATATATTCGTTATATTATTTATATCAGAGTATCTCAGGGAAGACATTCCTGTGAAATGAGATAAAGCTTCGATGATATATTTATGTACTTCTTACGAATTAATAGCTAAAGAAATATACAGATAAATAAATGTTTTCTCGTTCGATAGAAATCCATCAATATTGGAACTTCCCACAGTTCTACTTTGAGTCCATGTCAGATCCGGTGCCCTTGCTTTCTTCATTCATACTTCCCTATGCATGGCAAGAGCCTTTCATGGGCAGACCCCTGAAATCTTTCTAAAATTGTCCTTCAAAGCTTTCATCTGAATCATGTTATTAGGGTGCTGAAAATGAATAGAAGCATTGGGGGACGATGAGATGAAAGTATGAAAATAATAAATGATAAGAATGAACTTCATTGTAGTAACAAAAACAGAGTTCTCGTGATTAAGAATAAAATAGAACTATATGTATCAATCTCTTCAGAAACTCCAGTTATATTTGCAGTAGTAATAATAATAATAAAAGCTTACTAGCTGCTTTATAAAAGTGAGATAAATGGAAACACGAAGTGTGTTAAACAGATTTCTGTCATTCTTATGTTTCACTTTTGAAAAGTTTTACCACCAATTATATTACTTGTATGTTTATGTAGTGTATTTTCATTAAATATACTATTAATTTAAAGGTTAAAATTTTATTTAGTATGTCTTAGTTCAAGAATAAAGCAATTAGTATGACACATCTATTAATAAACAGGAAATCGCATGCCAATACTTATCCAAATATAACCTTAAATAATAACCCTAAATGACCTTTGCTGTTAAATGCATTAATATTTAGAAAAAGATATAATACATGAGTTAGTCTTTTTTAGTTTGATGATTAAAAATTATCTTAGTTCTTATAGCAGTGAAGTTCTAGTACAGAAGAAAATTCACATTATTGGTTTAGAATTCCATCACTGTTCATCTGTGTTGCTCACTGTAAGTGCAGCCAGTTGGAAGCCAGTGTTATAAAATGTGCAATGTATTTGACTTCTTCATTGTCCCCGGAAAGACTTTACATTCATCTGCTACTCAACAACTTCAAAGAGCAGTTTAAAACAAAGCAGTCAGCTTCCCAGAACATTTTATAAATCTATAAGATATATCGAAATTAAAGGTCACTCAGTCAGGGGAACCAGACAGTTTATCCAAGAACAATATTTGTAGTTATGAATGTCATGAAATCTTTTGCCTCAAAAGTTAATTTCCCCAATGTATAGTTGGCTGGATGGTTAGTTTTGTGAATATAGACAAAGTTTCTTATTTCTCAATAGTAAAATGGCCACTGCTCATCTGGAGGCACCTGCCTTTTAGTGGGATGGCACAGGTCATGTTCCTATTAAGCAAATCAAGCTTAGGATTGTTGTCTTCTAGTGGCAGACATACGGAAGACATTAGCCACTCAGCATCAATTTAGAACTTAATGCCAAATATACTTGTCATTAAAAACAACTACCAGAGTTGTAACGTGGCCAGAGTTTTAGTTGTGATGTTATTGTCAGGTTATTCTATTTAAGTCCAAGGATATTCAGATTTTTAAGGTCTGATGGATACTGTAATCCAAAGTTAGAAATATCCTTTCCATATTCCAAAAAAACTTCCCCAAACCACTCTTTCTACATTCATATTTAAGATAAAGGCAGCAGCTTCACTTTACATTGAATTATTTTTTTTTCAGCTTTAATTGACTTGATTGGTTCTTTTTAGGGATACAGTACAGTTACATTCATTGTTGGGATCTTGTACCTCTACATGACAGGTCTTGGTTCTCATTGTTTCCCCTTGTCCCTCCCTCCCTTCACCCCCTCCTCCCCTCCCCATCTACAAACACTTTATTTCCATCTTTTCATTATCTCACATTTTTTTCTTTTCCCTTATTACCTTTCCCCTACTCATCCCAACTTCCCTACACCTTTAGCCCTTTTCTTCCCATTTCACGATGTCAGTAATCTTATTAGGATATTATGTATTATTACAGTTTATTCACACCAGAGAAACTATTCGGTATTTACACATGTGTGACTTGTTTATTTCATTTAGGAGCATATCTTCAATATGTATCCATTTTCCTATGAATGAATCTATTTTCTCATTCTTTATGGCTGAGTAATATTCCGTTTTATAGAAAAACCACATCTTCTTTATCCAGTTTCCAACAGATGGGTAAATGGGCTGTTTCCAAGTTTTAGCTATTACAAACTGTGCTGCTATAAACATAGGTGCACATATATCATGGTATTATTCTTTTAATTCTTTTGGAAAGATACCCAACAGAGGGATGGCTGGGTCAAATGGAACCTCTAGTCCAAGCTCTTGGAGGTATCTCCATATTGATTTCCATAGTGGTTGCACAGTCTGCACTCCCAGCAACAATGGAGAAGGGTTCCTTTCTCCCCACAACCCCGCCAACATTCGTTATTTTGTGATTTCTTGATAGCAGCCATTCTTTGTGGGGTGAGGTGGAATCTCAGTGTTGTTTTCATCTGCATCTCTCAAATGACCAGTGATGTGGAACATTTTTCATATATTTACTTGCTGCTTTTACTTCTTTGTCTGAGAAATGTCTGTTCAGTTTGGATGCCCATTTTTGAATCGGGTCTTTATATTTGGGGGGGCTGATTGTTTTGTGTTCTTTATATATTCTAGATAATAGTCCTTCGTCTGAGGAACAGCTGGTAAAAATTTTGTCCCACATTGTAGGTTGCTCTTCGTTCTGCTGATGGTTTCTTTTGCAGTACAGAAGCTTTTCAAAAGATGAAATTCCAGTTGCTGATTCTTTCTGCTAGTTCCCTTGCTACTGAGGATTTGTTCATAAAGTCTTTTCCTATGCCAATGTCTTCCAGAGTTCTGCCTAACTTACCTTTCAGCAAGTTTAGTGTTTCTGTTTTAATATTTAGATCTTTAATCCACTTGGATTTTAATTTAGTGCATAGTGAAAGATAAGGGTCCAGTTTTAATCTGTGGCAGGTTGAAATTCAGTTTTTCCAACACCATTTATTAAAGAGGCTCTCTTTCCTCCACTGAAGATGGTCAGCTCCTTTGCCAAGATGAGGTAGCTGAGTACATCTGGATTTGTTTTTGTGTCTTCCAATCTGTTCCACTGAGCCTCAGGCCTATTTCTTTGCCAGTACCATGCTGTTTTTATCACAGTGGCTTTGTAGTATAGTTTCAAATTGGGAATACATTGTATTATTAAGTTTCTTTGAAACCATGGATTTGTATATTGCATAGCTTGACAAAATTGCATCTTTATATTGAGGAAACTATTTCTATCTTATATACCATCTTTACCTTGTCATCCCAAAAGTTGTCCCACAATCCAAATGATTGCCCTGTTTGTTTGTTTGTTTGTTTTTTATTGGTACATTTTAGGTATACAGTACAGTTACATTCATTACTGGGATCTTGTACCTTTGCAAGACAGATCTTGGTTCTCATTTTTTCCCCTTGTCCCTGCCCTCCCTTCACATTCTCCTCCCTTCCCCATTTACAAACAAACACTTTATTTCCATTTTTTCATTTTCTCATGTTTTTTTTCCTTTTCCTTTATTGCCTTTCCCCTACCCTTTCCACTTTCCCCACACCTTTAACCCTTTTCTTCCTATTTCACATTGTCAATTATCTCATTAGGATCTTGTGTACCATTATAGTTTTTCACACCGGAGAAACTTTTAAGAATTACACATGTGTAACTTTTTTATTTCACTTAGGACTTTATCCTCAATATGTATCTATTTTCCTATGAATGAATCTAATTTCTCATTTTTTATGGCTGAGCAGTATTCCATTCTAGAAATCAACCAATAACAAATTTTGACAGGGTTGTGGGGAGAAAGGAACCCTTCTCCATTGTTAGTGGGAGTGCAGACTGGTGCAACCACTATGGAAATCAACATGGAGATACCTCAAATAGCTGGAACTTAGAGGTTCCATTTGACCCAGCCATCCCTCCGCTGGGTATCTTTCCAAAAGAATTAAAAGAATCATATCATAATGATATAAGCACACCTATATTTATAGTGGCACAGTTTCTAATAGCTTGGAACCAGCCCTTTTGCCCATCAGTTGGAAACTGGATAAAGAAGATGTGGTTTCCCTGTTGATTTTGTATGGACTTCTCCTCCATTTTGTTCATGGTACATAAACCAGGAGGATGACATCTGACTTTATAAGGACACTGTACAACAACATTTGAAGGTGAGATCACTTTCTGATTGAAATACTCAGAATCATTTTCTATTTTCAGCAATGAAGGATGCTGAAGAATTAGGGAAGTATATTTAAAATTATTATCAACTTATGTGTAAAAGTTTTGTTCGGTGGACTGAAAGCACATTTAAGAAGAGAGATGAAGAGGGACAGTATGATGATGAGGAGAAAACTTTTCTAAAACATCTATCACTCAATTCCTTTCTTATATATAGAATCCTTCTGACAAAAAAAAAAAGAATGGAATAGAAAAATCCAATGCTATAATGAGAAAATAAGAAGTTTTTGAAGTAAATACACTCAAATTTGAATTTTGTTAGTCTTTTGAATGCAGTTAAGGTGATTATTAAGTTGTTTGCTCTGAGCCTTCTAATTTGAAAAGAAGTGAAATTATACTTTGCACATTGTTTTTGATGAATGATCATTAAATTATTTCATAGTTACTGCTTGAAGACAGTACTTCTCAACATTTTTATCATATATTGTGGCATGCAGTGATGATATGTACATTTCTTAGGAGCCAGCAGTACATACATTCATTCATGGTGAAACACAAAAGAATGATGCTCCCAAAAAGGAAAAGGAAGGAAGTTGATTGTCTTGATAACTTGTATTGATGATTGCCTTACACTCGAATAGGTAACCATCTAGTAAAACTCAGGATCGGCCAAAAGCTCTTAGCATGTATAGTTTGCTCAACTCATAAAAGCTAAATTTTTTCGTCTCTGGAATCTTATCTATCATCTGATTCAAGATTACCTCAAAGCAATATTAAGCAAAGGACTATACTTGCATAGGTACTTTTTGCTCTTTGACCAGTAATTATGATTTGAAAAGGTTAGTGGATGTTGACACTAGTTATTTAATATTGCATCTGTTTAAGTATCACATCACCTAATTAGTAATAATTAGTAATAATTTCCTCCCACAATGAGTATCATTTTATTTTTAAAACATATCTGTTAACATTTCTATTGGATTTCTTGCTTGAGTACTGTTGACCCTGTCCTCACCTTTCAGAAACAAATGAAATCCACAAACTAAAAGTGAATTTTAAGCTACTCCACTTCACATGCTTCCAAGCTTTTTAAAATAAACAAATCAATTTCTTCAAAAGAAAAAAACTCTTCATGAGGAAACCCAATGAATAGATGGTTATCCAGATGAAAGCAAGCTTGCATTGTTTGAAGTAGGTAAAGTTTGGTATCCTACTCTCATATCTTTGATGGGATTAAATAATCTGCTATTTTCATTAATCTAATACAAATGTATTCTTATTTTTATAATATTTCCTTTTAAGAACTACCACTACTCCCGTTTATGTATCTCATTAAAGTTATCAGTCATGTTGCCTCTTCTTTCTCACCAGTATAACAACCTACCCTGGTGTATCACATTATACCATCTTCTGTTTAGCAAAATATACATTATTTTCACCAACATTGGTTACACACATACTAGGGAAAAGTTGGTCACATTTCTTTAGGATCTAAATTTATAAACTGTTTGGCTTAGGATAGTTTAACCCAGAGACAAATTTTCTGAAAATAAAATTAGCAGCCAAGAGAATTCCAGTAAATTCAAATGTGGCCCAATCTAAGAACCTCCTATCCCAAGTACTGTTTCAGTATTGGCATGATGTTAGCTAATTAATATTTATCCTGCAGTAACTTCTTTTTTTTCTCATTGAGTTTATTGGTACATTTTAGGTATACAGTACAGTTACATTCATCATTGGGATCTTGTATCTTTACATGACAGGTGTTGGTTCTCATTTTTTCCCCTTACCTCTGCCGTCCCTTCACCCCCTCCTCCCTTTTTTATTTACAAATACTTTATTTCCATTTTTTCATTTTCTCTCTCTCTCTTTTTTTTTTTTTTTTTGGTACGGGGATCGAACTCAGGCCCTGGTACTCACAAGGCAGGCAGCAGAACCACTGAGCCAAATCGTCTGCCCTATCCTGCATTGATTTCTAAAGGAAACCTGATACCTTCCCCTCCTCTTTTTTCCATCCTTTACTTCAGACATTCATCCTATCTCATCCTAAAGTAACAATTTTTTTTTTTTTTTTGGTACCGGGGATTGAACTCGGGTCCTTGCATTTTCAAGGCAGGACACCGAAACGCTGAGCTAAATCCCCGGCCCTGCAATTTCTTATAAATAATGTGAATTCAATAAAAATGTATATAAGTTTTAAAAAATAGACCCATGTATTGTATTTTGAAGGAAGAGAGACTATTTACCTTCCTAAAATATTTGTTGTTCAGAAACAAAAAAATGTATACAATTAACTGGCAATGATAGAGATTAGTAATTATGTAATTATTAACAGCATTACTACTTTTATTGCAAATCATAAATCATTTAAAATTTACTTATGTATAATTTCTTAGCAAATGTCTAAGTATATATTGTGATATTTTCAAATGAGCTTAGATATTAGAGTGGAGAAATACTCTAATATCTAAGACACACACACAATTTCTCACAAAATATGTCTCTCGACTTTCCATAATATGGAAGATAGCTGCTTTTTTGTCTCAAAAAAAACCTCACTGGCAACAGGAATTCATGCTATGAATAATGTCTATGAACTGTTTATATAGGATAGTAGTTTATATGTACAGATGGAGGGTTACTTGGTATTTACATTATTCTCTGGATCCTAAATGTCAAAAACATATCATAGTTCATTTACTGTTAAACATATTAATTTGGTGCTTACTATACACCAGTTTCTGTGTTGTATATTGAATATTCAATTGCATACGCCAAGTCAGATAAGTTTCTTTCCTCAAAGAACTTATTTCATGTATATTACAAACATTTGCATATTTAATTATTAAAAATATTCTCATTCTCAGAAACTTAAAAATTCTAGATATATGGACAACAACCATAAAACTAATACTATATAGTTCATTTCTAAGGCTCCTTTGAACATTCATTGTATGCTAGACACTGTATTAGCTTTTGGAGATACAATGATTTGCAAAATTTCCTGCCCTAACAGGCAGGTGGGCATTTAAAAAATATAGGAATAGTGTTAATATTAGGCAGCAGATTCAGAATAAGTACTGAAAGATCATGTATACGATATAGGATGTTATGCCAACTTATCTGACCGAGGGAAGAACAGAATATAAATTGAAGTATGAATCCAAATTACCCAAACAAACAGTGAATTGAAAGAGAAGAATGACCGAGCCTAAGCAATGGAGTTCCTTGAGGATCACACTATATTGTAGAAGATACAATAAGTACCAGAAAGAAAAAAATCTAGGATCTTTTCATGAAGGCTACTGCCAGCCTTGTTAAGGTGCTCAGAAAGATCAAGATAAACAATGAAGAGTTAAAAGCCACGAAACCATCAGCAAATTTTCATCTCAGGTTAGTTACCACAGGGAACACGGTTTGGCATAGAAATTATTCACGTGTTTCTTTAATTGTACAGATAAAGAAATATGCTGTGGAACTGTGATCAATGGTTTAGAGCTGATGGTTTTAATGTATGTGTTTCAAAACTCAAGTCTTGCACTCTATATAATAATATTTTCAAGATTATTCTATTTTATTGAGTTTATTGGTACATCTTAGGTATACAGTACAGTTACATTCATTATTGGGATCTTGTACCCTTACATAACAGGTCTTGGTTCTAATTTTTTACCCTTGTCCCTGCCCTCCCTTCACTCCCTCCTTTCAAGATTATTCTTAGGATATGCATAAGAGGTCAAATAATATTATATTACTATTGCAAACCAAAAGAATGGTCTTTTTTCAAATCCAAATGTTTAGCTAACTCTGTTCTACCATTACAATTGCTCAAATGCAGAATCACAATGCTTAACATAATTGAAACTGTAAAAATAAATGTTTCTGTAATACGTATTTAAATGCTAGCACATACAAACTATTAATACTGTATAAAATCAAATTGCTACTAAAGTACTATAATGATGATCTCACTTAATCCACTCAACAAGCTTTGAGATATAAACAATTGTTTAAAAGTACTTGTTAAGGATACTGGAATTCAGAAAGATTAAGTGATTTTTGTCAGTCACACAGCTAGAGGAATGGAATGGTCATGATTCAAGACTAGGCTGAATAACTTTGAATTTATTTTATTTTTTTCCTTTAAAAATCACTTTCAGCTAGGATGTCCTGGGAAACTCTGGAAAACTGTGCAGCTTGCAAGTGGAGGTTGCTTAAACTCATGGCAAGTAGGGTCTCTCTTTTCAGACCATAGGTTTCTATTCACACATAATTTACCAGGTCCTCAGTCAGGCAGAAAAGCTTTCAAGGTTGATCCTTATATTTGTATAGATTGGAGGGAGAGAGCCTGGAACTGAAGCACATGTCATGCACTTGGCATTGTTTAACCAAGATGTCAATTGTAGCACAGTGAGTAACCCAGAACCTTGGGACAAATTGTATCCCAGTGCTAAACACAAGTTCCACTCACTGAGTGTGAATTACAGTGAACTGAAGAAAGAATATCCAGACTTCTAAACAGAACATTTCACTATAAATTGCTCAAAATTTCAGAAGCTGTATGCACACATTTTCATTTAACCAGGAAATGTTTGTCCTTTAAAATATATGAAATCCTGTTAATTTTTTAGTGTTTATTTCACCAATTAAAAAAAAAAACTTCTGAAATTTAATATCTGTTATTAATACTGAAAATGTTCTCTGAACTCTATAATTAGAATATTGGAAATAGAATTTAAAGGGGAAAAGCAGATATGCTTACTTGTGTGAAAATTATGGGAGACATACTCCTGGTATGCTAGTCTTGCTTCCTAAATTTTTCCATAAGTTTTTTATCTTTGATCTCTTAAATGGGAAAAGATATCCAGATGGCTTCTTCTATCTCTTTCTATACATAGAGAATAAATATAGAAAAACAGGTCCTACAGATGTGATATTCTATCAAGAGACACTCTCCTCTCCATACACCTGTTCGACACAGCCTGAGGATACAATGAGCTAAAATCTCAAAAGTGTATTGTTCTCTGTTATATCCTCATTTCTGTCATCTCTCTGTAAGTGTTACCCTAATCTTGGAAAATAAATCCTTTTATTTGGACTTACATTATACCGGAATGATATTCAAAGCCCAGATTGGAAGAAATTACATATATTAATATTATTATTAAAATTTTGTGATGATCTTATCAACAAAATTGAGGTTAAACCCTTCACAGATAGTATGTTTTATGTCTTTGCCTAAGGGAAATCCATCTCACTTTCTAGATGTTGCTTTCTTTTTTCTTTCCTTTCAAAACTATGATTAAGAACTAATGTATTTATATCTGCCTGTGATTAGTTGAACAATTCTGCTTCTTGTTGTAACTAATTATTAGACACTTTAATTGAAAGTACCTATACTATATTTAATGCTTTTTGAGGTGCTGGAGTAAAATTATTGCTTGTTGAAATTGTTACATACTCTAATAAAAAGAACATAAATGTATTCTAGTCCAATTTCTATATTTTTCATGACTAATATGAAGAGGACATTTTAAAGTTGATTTTGTGGTTTATTCTATTATATGCTTTGGAGAGAGAGGCAAAATTTCTTTATAAAACACTGTAGCAATCCCTGACGTTAAGGGCAGGGACTCATGGTTAGGCTTTGTAAAACCTCCAAAGCTATGGACCCTTGTAGAAACACCTACACACAAAGACACACTCACACACATAAATATGTATTCTGATCTCTGGGAATTTATCCTATGGATAACTGATGAAAAAATTAGCAATGGCTAATCCACTTGTAAACCTTACATAAGCATTAAAACACATATAGGTTTTTAATTTATAAACTGAGATCATAATTTTAATTAGAATTGCTGGGAGTTGTATTTTGAAGCCTATCCACGATTCAGACCAATGTATATATTAGCATATACAATAACACAAAGATTGTGCTAGACAACTTAAATAGTCATATTCTTTTGGTTTTACTTTTTAAAACTTGACACAGTATTTGTGCATATTTATAGGGTATAGCACAATAATTTAACATGCATACAATATGCAATGATCAATTGTGGTAAATAGCATTTTCATGTCTTGAAACATTTATCATTTATAGACATTGAAAACCCTTGGAGTCTACTTACCATTTTTAAACATATCACTCATTGTTGTAGACTGAAGTTACCTTGTTCCGTAGATCCCCAGGACTCATTCCTCCTGTGTGACCTCTCTCCTCCTCTTTTCTTTACCCTTTCAGTCTCTAGACAACATCACTCCACTCTCTTCTATGAGATCGATTTTTTGGCTTCTACCAATGAGTGAGACATCTGGTTTTTGTCTTTTGCCCACTTCTCTTTCCACTGCTCTTCCAAATGGAAGCATGAGAATTTATTTGCAGGTGTGATGGTGCTAAGTGGTTACTTAGAGGAGGGTTAGCCTAGAGTCTGCCAGCCCGGATGACTTTCTGTGAGCAAGAAGCGAAGCTAGTGCAGTATGAGTAACACTTATCATTACAGCAGAACCATTCCAAGATGATGTTTTACCATTCAGATACATAATAAGGGTTTCCAAATGTCCTACATATTTGTTCAAAAAACTGTCTTTACAGATTGTAAATTTATATATAAGCAACCTGATCTCTTATTTCAACAACTTTGGCAATATTTTATCTATAACTTTTTCAACATTTAATTAGTGTCTTCCTATAGGGTATGGAGACTTTAGAATATGAAAAAGAACAAAATACACATTTTAAAGAATACACAAGAAATAATATATCACAGTTTAAAATAAGAAAGCATCGATCAAGTCACATGGTCCTTTCACCTGAAGAAAATAATATTCAAGACACTCTTGAAAAAGTATGTAATGAACACTTGTAAATATCAAATAGTTTCTCTGGTGTGAAAAACTATAATAGTACATAAGATCCTAGTGAGATAATTGACAATGTCAAATAGGAAAAAAAGAGCTAAAGGTGTAGGGAAAGTGGGAAGGGTAGGGGAAAGGTAATAAAGGAAAAGAAACAATATGAGAAAATGAAAAATGGAAATAAAGTGTTTGTAAATGGGAAGGGGAAGAGGGGATGAACGGAGGGCAGGGACAAGGGGAAAAAATGAGAACCAAGACGTGTCAGTAAAGGTACAAGATCCCAATAATGAATGTAACTGTACTTTATACCTAAAATGTACCAATAAACTCAATTAAAAAAAGAAAAAAAAGTAGGTAATGAAGATCATCAGTCTACATTTACGTGACTCCAAACTTCACTCTTTTTCATTAAAATCAAAACATTTTTCTAGCTGTTGAAGGCTAGCTCCCAAAGTTGTTATGAGTATCAAATGGCATATCATGTACAAAGCTACCAGTCCAGAGACTGACACCAAGAAATATTTGATAAATGTTAACTTGTCATTGGGAATACTCAAGGTGCTCCTTAAATTTTAATCAGGTGCCCTTACATATTAAAATTGTCAAATAGCAATCATTATGATCCTCAGCGATTAGTGTCTTTTACACAATAGATCATAGTGCTCTTTCTAGACCTTTAAAATGCAATTACAAATTAATCCTGCATTTAAAAAAATCTCAGCTTGCTAAATTCTGATCTATATTATAAAATAACTAAAATTTTCAGTGGACATTATTTACATGACTATTTTCTAGCCGGAACTGGCATTAGGTTGTTAAGTCACTTAGAAACTTAGTTCTAAATTCCAATTCCATAAGTCAAATGTACTCTGAGTAATCCTTAGAAAATACATATATACAATCACATACATTGTTTATATAATATGTCATATTATATACGTATCAGACTAACCATATGTAGGAATATATCTTTCTATATATGTTCTACATTTTCTAACTAACTAAATTTAAATGTATGTTCCTTTAATTTTATTGATGTGCATTTTTGTTATGTATTGTATCTTTAAAATACACCTTATAATAATATTTCTTGAGTATTGCATTTATTTTTGTTACTTTTCTAGACAAAGAGCACTCTCAAAAGGTTTTATTAGAGACTGATAAAGGATATATATATGTATTTGATACTTGGGATTGAACTCAGGATCTTGCCCTTTTAAGGCAGGTGAGGCACTACTGATCTAAATCCTCAGCCTAGAAATATATATTTTTAAAGGGATGATGAGGCAAAAGGGTGTCATTAATTTGAAGTCCACTACAAAACACAAGCCGAATTAATGTAACATTCCATCATGCTATCAATACAGATTTTCTTATTATTTGATATGCCAAAAGCATAAAAATACAACATATTAAAATACATGTTTACTTCTTTTAGTTTTCCAGTATTTACTGAGTATTTATCACTGAAGTTTTACATGCAGATTAGGAAATATATTTACAAACACCTTCAGTTTTGGAATTCAAAATGTCTTTAACATCTTAATATGCATTTTCAGGTTATACAAACAAGCCTAAGATTCAGAAAGAGACTAACTGAAATCAATATGTTAAGTTAATTTCTTCCTATTTCACACTATCAAAGAAATGTGAAAAAATGGAAAAAAATGGAAACAAAGTCTTTGTAACTGGGGAAGGGTGAAGGGGGTGAAGGGAGATCAGGGGTATGGGGAAAAATAAGAACCAAGATATATCATGTAAAGATACAAGATCCCAATGATAAATGTAACTGTACTGTTTGGTTTAAATGTACTAGTAAACTTAATGGGGAAAAATGTATATGCTCATAAAAAAGGTAAGTCAAAGCAATAGCTTATGACTAGTCAAAATCTAATAACTTCTTAGGAGGTAGTGTGAAATCAAGTATTTTTAGTCTTTGAGCAAAAAATAAAGCTTCCTTGTTTCTGAATAATTGAAATGAATTCTGGACTGCAGCATCCCAAGACTGAAGTCTTACAGTTAATAATTATGTTTTAAAAAAGTAGTTTGGAACAAGGTGGGAAAAAATAATAAATCCTAAAAACTACAAAGAAGCAAACAAACAATCACAAATACAGTGAACCAACTATATGGCCTTGGAAATTTACCTATGCTATATCATCGTTAAAGCCTACTTTTCTCAATGGGTTACTATGAAATCAAATGTGAAGCCCTCTTGGAAAGTAAAGACCTGTTTAATTCATAAGCCACTAATGGTATGCAGACTGGCACAGGGAAGTTAAGAAATAGGCTGCACACTAGGATACTGAGTTGTGCAGCACAAAGATAAACTTCTACTTTAAGAGTGTTGACACTGGTGCTGAGTAACCTGGAATTTAATCCCAGCTTTTTGATTTACCATCTGAAATTGACCTTAGATATGATATTTAATCTCTGTGTCAAGGACTTTTTACTTGTAAAATAGGATAATAGTATTTCAGTATTCATAAACTGGCTGCAAAATAAACACATTCATACATGATCTATAATAAGGATAGCTAGGCAGCTTTTCATGTAGCATGCATAATATGCAGCAAACATAAAAGAACAGACTTATTATGGTTGTTTTATTAGTAGTATTTTCAAGACTGCTAGGAGCCTTGAGCTATTAATACAAGTTCCACATACCTTCTGTCTTAAAGGTACATATCTTACTCTTTCTGTATTTAGTTGATGATGTGGGCTCGATTTATTGCTCTTTTAGCTAGTGACCATTTTCTATGAAGGTAGTAGCAGTTTCCCATTTTATTTTACTTTATTGTCATGTTCACAATTCACTCTTTAAATTATGGTCTCTGCCACCAGCTTCCATTAGTTTAACTTGGCATATTTTAAGCTTTTGATAATCAATCCACGTAACTATTTTTAAATTTAATCTCCAGGGATTTCTTGGTTTCCATGTTCCAACTCACTTGAGAATGGTGTTATCTGTGACAAGAAGACAGCATTTCAAATGTGAAGGATGCCCCTTCCTGTCCCCACTATCACTCTTTAAGCAGCAACCCCTCCCATCCAGTTCCCAAAGAATTTGAATGCAGCTTTCAAATCATCTGGAGATTTAACTAATCTCGATTCTATACAATTAATCTTAGATAGTGATTCATCATTGAGCAGAAATCCATTTAATTATGTCAGTCTAATACTATATTTTGACAAATTCCTTTGTTTGACTATTAATATTTGCAAACTAGTTAATAATTAGGCATAGAATTGATGAATAGGTTTTGGCTATTCACAATTCAATTTAGCTGTTTAGCTTGACACTTATTGAAGGTTTGTCTACTGTTAAGCTGATAATTCGAATGATACATGCTAATTGATTTGCATCCATCTTTCCTTCTCATTTACTGGTATGAAATGTATGGTATGGAATTGGCATGCTTTCAAGAAGTACTTTGAAAACTAATCTGTATCCAAATCTTTGCTTTATTGCTACAGATTATTAAGCAGTTCCACACTATAGACACAAAGAATGACTTGGTATTTAAATTAAAACAAGTTTAAATAGACTGCAAAATATTTGCTCAATAGACTGACTTCTCCATTAAATACCCAAATTAATGCGTATCACCACTGAACTAGAAAAACCATTTTCTAGACTCTAAGTTATAGTGTCTACTCTCAAAAATAATAAAAGTTAAATAAAATATTAAGTTAATTACATAATCATGATTGCTTATTCTCTGTTTAATACACCAAACCCAAAACTTCTTTAGCCTACTTATATAATATATACTTATATACTTTATTATAAGTATCCATACTATAATACTTTATTTGTGCTTAAAAGACAAGACTAATTTTATCTAAAGTTTATGTTACTCATTTATTCATTCAACCATTTGTTCATTCATTTAACTACTGGACTCTGTTAGCCCAGAGTCTAGTTAATGGCTGGTATTTATTAATTATCTTTTGTGTGCCAATTTTCCGTTTCAAATTTTTTCATAATACTTTATATTTTCCACTCAATCAATTTTGTATTTTCCATTTCTAGATGTGTGTCCTGATTTAGCTTAAGCAATTAAAAACATTGTAACTCCATTCACAGTGATAGGCTCAGGCTGAATTGGAAGACCACAATCCACAATAATGATATAAGATGTATAGATGCTACCACACCAAACACCATAGCATGTAACTTCATAAAGCAGAAGTTCTTAAACAAGGAGAAATGGATGCAGAAATAGAACAGGGAAACTACCATGTTAACAATTCTTACTAATGCATGTTAGCCTTTCTAGTTTACTTAGTGTTCTGTTTTTATTGACTTAAAATATTGTGTAATAAACAACCTTAAGCTTTAGTAACATAATAAACATTTATTTGGTTAAATGCAGCTAGACAAGTTTCCTGTTTATCACTTGATTTGATCATTATTTGCGGTTTGGCTGTGGTCAAATTAGGATGGCCTTGACTGGAAAGATTGAGTGATTCATCTCTGCTCCATGTGTCTCTAATCCTCCTCTTGGGGCCACTGGTTTGGTCTAAACACCTCCTGTTAAGGATGATAGGGAAAGAGTGAGCAAACCCAGTAATCCAGCAAAATTCTCTTCATATGATGCCTGCTATGATGTATTTAGTCCAAAGCAAACCACATGGGTGAATTAAGATTTGTGGAGGAAAGGAATTAGAAAAGGTAGACAGCAAAGGGGCTTAAAACCAGGAAGTGTAGAAGAATGAAGACCTTTGTCACACTCTATAATATAACACGCTTTTACAGAGTCACTATTACAGAAACAAACTGTATCTATACTGACTCTAACTCCTATTGTTTTTATTTCTCAATTACAATCTTACGGTATTTTTTCCTGTATTTTCTTTTCTGGCTGTTAGTCTATGCTCTTTAATTTAGCTACATTATGTGAACCTTATATGAACTCCTCCTTTTAACCAAGAGAGAACAGTTTAGGACAAAATGACATTTGTTTTCTTGGAATAGTCTTTCTTTTTCAGGAAAAAGCAAAATGAAATAAAAGAAGATGAACATATAATAGGATTTTTAAAAGTCTGGATTGTGGAAAAATATTTTTAATCCTGTAGCATTGACTTTACTTATTGTGAGTTTAGGGATATGTTCAAATACTTAAATGTTAAATTTTTTCAGATGTACTATGAGAGACATCACCTTAACTTGATGAACATTTGGTAGATCATATTTGCTAACATATTTGAGATTCTGAGGTCAGCATATGGCTTAATGTATTATAAATAAATGTAAACACATTTTCCCCTCAATTCTTCCTCTGGGTACAGGCAGAAACATATAAGTTACTTTTTCTATCCAGTGTGCAAACCTCAGGCTTCAAAAGAATTTAGTACATGTGTTGCCAAAGTGAAGGCTTCAAAAGAATTTAGTTCAGCTGAAAAGCTTCCTGGCACTTCAGAGCTAAACTTGTGATTTTTAATTGTATCTTTTACTACATGTTACCAAAAGTGTTTTACTTTCCAGTGCCTGTCAAGAAAGGTGTGTAGAGTCAGGAACATGAAACGGAAGTCTGACTGTCTCTTCCATTTGGCAATTTTGTCTTGCTACTAGATTTTATGTGTTTTCAGTTGCTGGTCAGGAATCTATGTACCTTCCAGCCACAGGTTCCACGTGGAGCTTCTAATAGGCTGAACTTGATGCTAAGATTTCTCCGCTATGGATGAAGTATTCCCTTTGTGCGAAGGTCATCCTTTCTGCTCCAGGTGCTAATTTGTGCTGCTCTTGATCCACTCATATTATTGATAGTGGAGTCCTTGGTACGTGTTATATTGAAATATTACTAATGTATGAACTGCAACATTAAATTTCTAATCTAATCAATCAAATGGCATATATATGAAGTTGATGCTTGGCTAGTAAAAAGATGAATTGCCATGTGCAATGAAAACTAACTCTATAAGGTGAAATATTGCATGTCTCCCACAGAAAGATGGAAGCCTGAACACTGTGTTAAGCTAATGACTACTTCTGCCATTCAAGCATATGGATTGCCTTTCAGACAAACTGAAATGAAGATTAAAGACATGTAAAATCAACTCTCTATTAAAGCAGTTACGGCTTTTTTCCAGATTCCATGGGAAAATTATGCAATCTGTTGCAAAACCAGGCACTTGTCTCCCAGATGGTGCCTAGAATCTTTCTAAGCAAATACTTCTTCCCTGCTCTGTGTAACAAACCAGGCATATTTTGGATTTTTTTTTTGTGCTTGATTATGCATCTGAAGACATTTACACAGTAAGAACCTTGTAAAGTAGTTGAGAATTTGCATTGTAAAACTTGACAATGTTGTGGTAATGTACACTTCTGAGGGGAAACCTGAAGTTATGAAGGATGATGCTGTTTTCTGAGATTCTCTGTCCTTTATTTGTTGATTGTCATATTTTTTTTCTTTGTAGAAGTATTCTGCATGCTGCTCATCAAACAGTAAGGCCTTGAATCTCTCAGATTGTTGATAATCTCTTGTTAACGGGGATATGATTGCCTTTTTGAAGGTCTACTATAAAGTAAATTATTAATATATGTAGGGTACATATATTTAAATATTATTGATGGAATTTAGTTTGGAAAGATTTCACTTTGGATGCTTGAGTTTTAGGTTTTCTTATATGCATAGCAAAAATGCTTGCTTCATACGTGTGGAATAGTGATTGTTGGTATGTCTTATTAAGCATAAAGATTGAGCATAAAGATTATGTTATCCTCCACATCTTTTCTATCATTTTTTTTTCTTGGATTGTCTTTGTCTTCTTCTTGCTCAGAACTTATTTCTGCCTCTCCGAGCTTGGCTAATTCCATGCATCTTCAAGCTTCTTTCACATGCCAGAAAGATGTTTCTCACTACTTACAATGGAAGTGCATGTCATTTACTTCTGAAGGGCTGTACCTGGACTAAACCTTCTTTCTAGACTTAGAAATGTGTCTGCCCATACATATCTAGTCTATACAGATAACATTTGTGATGTATTTATATTATCTCTTATTTTGTACCTTTTTTCCAGCAAAAATTTTGGTCCAAGAAAAACACTCACAGCTTTTTTTTTTTTTTCTGTTTGTGTGCTTGAGAAATTATTTAATTGGCTGTAAGTTAATAACTAATGAGTAAACAAATGAGCAATTTAACTGATCCATTTAAGGCATAAGAAAAACATGTAAGTCTGAGTATACATATATACTATATGAAACACATATACCACAATTCATGTTTATTATATTATAATTCTGGTCTTGATAGAAATTTAAATGTACCTAAGAAGCCGATATACAATAAGTAAATATATACACTATATACTATGTGTGTGTGTGTGTGTGTGTGTGTGTGTGTGTACACACACAGTTCTGATTTCTGATTTCTGTTCTAATATATAAAGATGTGGAGATCCTCATTTTCCCTGCCTTTTGCTAAATGCTGATCTAGGTGGCACCCTTTTTTCCCCTCATATATTTTCCTCTTCTCATTCATGCCCTTGGCCTGCAGACACAGTGTTTCACTAAATTGCTCAGGTTGACCTTGAACTTGGAAGTCCTTCTGCCTCCAACTCCCAAGTGCAGAGATTACAGGGTTTCACCATGTAGTTCAGGCTGGCCTTGAACTCACTATGTAGACCAGCCTGGCTTCAAAATCTCAGTGATTCTCCTGCCTCAGCCTCTGAAGTGCTTGGATTGTAGGAGTGAGCCACCATCCTTGGCTTGACTGTGAAATCATGGTGCTCATGCTTGTCCATGTTCCAATAGCACACACACTCCTGCATTCCCTGGCAGTCTTCCTCTGCCTCTGAGTTCATGGCAACCTCTGTCAAACATGAGTGCTGCGCTGATCTCAATGGTCAGCAGTGTGGACCAGAGAAAAAGGAAGGTACAGCCAGGGCTCCACCTTGACCCAGCTGCTTGGGCACACAGGTCCAAGCCAAGGGCCTGCCTGGAAAAGTGTTGCACAGGCCCATAAGAAATAGACGGAGACCTGCCCTGAAACCATCTGAAAGTGAATGGAGGCCAAAGGCAGAAGCCTGCTTAGACACCAGGTACTAGGGTGTGCCCCCAGCCAAATGCCCTCCCAGGCAACAGCTACTTAGGGGTACAGGCCCTAGCCAGAGGCATGCATAGATACATTCCCAGGTGTGCACATACCTCAGCCAGAAGCCCACCCAGACAAAAGGTCAGCTCAGGGATCCTGAAGGTAACCTTTCTGAATCCAGGAATTGGTGCACTGGTGAGCAGCAGAGGAAAGGCCACTCCATGGCTTACTGAAAATTGAAGACCACTGGGTGAGGAAAAAGCTTCCTCAAGAAAGGCACAGAAAGCTGTGTCCTTTTAAATGAGGAGACATGAACTAATTCTCAAAACCAGACTTTCAGATCACTAAGGCAACTCCAAGGGGAAACGAGATGGAGCAATCTGATACTCAACCACATGGACTCCCTGAACAGCAACAAAAGAGGATATGAAAAAAATGAAACCAGAAATAATTTCTTAGATCACAACAGAGATTGTACTCGTAGTACAAGACATGGTTAATAAATCTAGAGCAGAAACAGATAAAAAATAGATGAGCTGAGGAACATGATGGAATCCCAACATAGAAAACAAATGGAACCTAGAAAACAGATGCAAATAGATTTCTAGGAGATTAAAAACTCCAATGAAATTTTACACAGCAGAATGAGCCAATGCAGGATAGGATTTTAGATACAGAAGATAGGATTGCAATTAGTGACCATGAAAATAAAACTTTCTTAAAAATAGTGAGACCATGAGAAATCAATCCAGCAGCTGCTACATGATGCAAAGAAGAATAACATAAGAATAATCAGAATCAGTGAAGAAACAGGAGAGAGTGAAGATGACATTAAAAAAAAAAAAACACTATTCACAGAATTAATGGCAGAAAAGTTCCCAAGCAGGAAAAAGAACTTGGCATACAGATAAGTGAGGCATATAGGACTCCAACTAGCCATGATTAAAAAAAGAATATCTACACATAGGCATATAAGAGTTAAGATTCCAGAAACTCAAGAGAAGAAAAAAAAAATCTGCAAGCAGAGAAAATAAACAAATCACACACAAAGTAAAGACCATCAGAATCACAGCAAACTTTTTAACACAAATCCTTAAAGCAAGAAGAGCTTGGAGTGATGTATTTCAAGCCCTCAAGGAAAACAACCTCCAACCTAGACTGATGTACCCTGAAAAATTATCTTTCAAAATTGATGGAGAAATAAGATACTTTCATGACAAAGAGCTCCTTACGACATCATGAATACCAAACCAGCACACCAAAAATTTTAAATAATATCCTAGGAAAAGACAATGAAGATCACAATCCCAGGAAGCCCAACAGCATGAATCTTTCTGGAACAACAATAAATTAAACACAAAGGGGGAGAATCTAACAAAAACAAGTCATGACAAGGGTGAGTCAATACATATTAGTTCCAGCCATCAATATTAATGGTCTCAGTTCACCATTCAGAAGAAATAGTGTGGCAGAATGAGTGAAGAATCAAGATCCAGCAATAAGCCACACACAAGAAACACTTAATTCAAAAAGAAATTCATAGACTGAAAGCAAAGGGTGGAAAACAATACTCCATGTGGCAGGAACCTGAAAAAGAGAAGGAGTAGCTATCTTCATTGCACAACAAATAGGTTTCAAACCAACATTAAGAGAGACAAAGAAGGACACTACATCCTTGTAAAAGAAAAATCCAAAAGGAAGAAATGAGAATCATAAATATATATGCACCAAATATTAATGCCCCCAGTTATACAAAACAAAGACTAATGGATATAAAAAAATCAAATAAGCACTAATACAATAGTAGTAGTGGTGACCTCAATACCCCACTGTCATAAATAGATCAAATAGACAAAAAATAAACAACAAAATGCTAGAATTCAAGGGAAGTCTTGGATAGATTAATTTAACAGATGTTTACAGAGTGCTGCACCCACAAAATCAGCCTACACATTCTTTTCAGCTGCACACAGGTTCTTCTCCAAAATAGAATGCATACTTGTTCATACATCATGTTTAAGTAAGTACAAAGGAATTGAAGTTATCCCTTGTAAATTATCAGAGCATAGGGTGATGAAATTGGAGATAAAAAGCAAAAGAAACTGAAATAATTTCATAAACATGGAAATTGAACAACAATTTTCTGAATAACCAAAGTGTCAGAAAGGAAAATAAAGAAACCAGACATTTTCTAAAACTTAAGTGACAATGTTAGTAGAACATATTGGAATCTATGGGACATAAGGAAAACAGTCTTATGAAGGAAATTCATAGCAGTGAATACTCACATCAGGAAAACAGAGCCAGCTCAAATAAACAACCTGATGCAGAACCTCAAACTTTTAGTAAAAGAAGAGCAAGCCAAATCTGAAGATCATACAAGGGAGGCAATTATAACAATCAGAGAAGAAATGAAAGCAATGGAGACTAAGAGAATAATAATAAAAAAAATCAATGAAGCAAACAGTTGATTCTTCAAAAGAATAAAAGCAATTGTCAAACACTTAGCCAACCTTATCAAAAAAAAAAGAAAAAAAAAAGAAAGAAAAAGAAAAGACCCAAATCCATGCAATTAGGAATGAAAAGGGTGAAATTACAACAGACCCAACAGAAATCCAGAGGATCATCAATAACAATTTTGAGAACCTATATTCCAGTAAGATGGAAAACACAGAAGAAAAGAATAAATTCCCAATATTTATGAATGACCAAAGTTGAATGAAGAAAAGTCTGGGTTCTGATGGCTTCATTGATGAATTCTATAAGGTAGTTAGAGAGGAGCTATTGCCACTACTGTTTAAACTCTTCAATGAAATTGAAAGGGAAGCAATACTCCCAAATTTATTCTGGAAAGCACCTTAATTTCAAAAGCAGAGAAAGACACAGCTGTAAAAAATAATTATAGGCCAATCACACTAATGCAAGAAATCCTTAATAAGATACTGGCAAATAGAATGCAGAAAATCATCAAGAAGATTATACACCCTGAACAAGTGGGATTTATCCCAGGGATGCAGGGATGATTCAACATATGCAAATCAATAAATGTAATCCACTATATTAATAGAACCAAACAAAAAACCATATAATTATCTCAATAGATGCAGAAAAAGCATTTGGCAAAATCCAACACACATTAATGATAAAAAACTTACAAAAAATTGGAATAGACAGTCTCTACCTCAATCTGCTAAAAACCATCTATGAAAAACCAACAGCAAATATCATACTAAATAGTAAAAAATTGAAATCCTTGACAGTAAAATTAGGAACTAGACAAGGATGTCCACTAGCACCACTCCTGTTAAATATAGTTTGAGAAACATTAGCCACAGCAATTAGATATTAGAAAGAAATAAAAGGAATGAAGACAGGAAAAGAAGAAGTTAAATTGTTATGATTTTCAGATGACATGATACTCTATATAGAGACCCCAAGAATTCCACCAAAAGTCTTGTAGACTTAATAACCAAATATAGTAGAGTAGCTGGATACAAGGTCAATACACAAAAATCAATAGCTTTCCTGTTCGTGAACTTCAGACTCACTCAGAGATACATGGCGTAAACAGTTTCTTTTACAATAGCATCCAAAATTTAAAAAACCTAAAGAAAGAAATTAAAGACCTCTACTCTGAAAATTATAGCAGAATGAAGATGATATCAGAAAATGGAAAGACATCCCTTTTTCCTGTGTAGGAAGAACCAACGTAGTGAAAATGGCCATGCTTCCAAAACAGCTGTACAGATTCAATGCAATCCCAAATGAAATTCCAGCAGTGTTTTTCTTGGACCTTGAGAAACAATCCAAAAATTCATTTGGAGCAGTAGACCTAGAATAGCAAAAAAAAAAAAAAAAAAAAAAAAAAAAAAAAAAAAAAAAAAAAAAAAAAAAAA
>NW_022900944.1:25411259-25448966 GCF_012274545.1 Fukomys damarensis
AAAAAAAAAAAAAAAAAAAAAAAAAAAAAAAAAAAAAAAAAAATCTACACAATAAAGACAAGTTAGGGGGAAATCACAATCCCCAAACTGAGTTATACTACATAGCTACTATGATTAAAAACAGCATGGTGTCAGCAAAGAAACAGGCCTGAAAACCAGTGCAACAGATTAGAAGATGCAGAAGCAACTCGAGACACCCTAAGACACCTCATCTTCTACAAAGGAGCCAAACATTCTCCATGGAGGAAAGATAGCCTCTTTAATAAATGGTGCTGGGAAAACTGGGTTTCAATATTTCAAAGATTAAAACTTGACCTATATCTCTCACCATGCACTAAACTAAAATAAAAATGGATTAAAAAATCTAAATATTAAAACAGAAACAGTTAACAGGCTGGAGGAGAATTTACGTAGAGCTCTTGAATACATTGGTGTACCAAAAGATTTTATGAACAAAACCTTAGTTGAAGGTGGACTAGCACAAACAATCAACAAATGGGATCTCTTCCTATTAAAAAGGTTCTGCACAGCAATAGAAACCACCAACAGTGTGAAGAGACAACTCCGAAAGGGGTAAAATGTTTGCCAGCTATCCCTCAGACAAATGTCTACTATCTAGAATATACAAAGAATTTTAAAAAAGCAGACCTCTAAATTTAAAAACCCAATCCAAAAATGGGCATCTGAAATGAACAGACATTTCTCAGACAAAGAAACAGAAATAGCAACCTCATCCCAGAAAGAATGGCTGCTATAATGAAACTAACCAATAAACACTGGCAGGGTTGTGGAAAAAAAGGAACCCTTCTCCACTGCTGGTGGGAGTGTAGACTGGTGCAACCACTGTGGAAATCAGTATGGAGATACCTCAGAAAACTAGGATTAAAGGCCCCATTTGACCCACCTACTCCCCTGCTGGATATCTTCCCAAAAGAATTGAAAGAATCATACCATAAAGGTATAGGCACACCCATGTTTGTAGCAGCACAGTTGTAATAGGTAAAACTTGCAAACATCCCAACTTCCCATCAACTGAAGACTGGATAAAGAAAATGTGGATTTTTAAAAATATAAAATTGAGTACTACTCAACCATAAAGAATGAGAAATTAGCGATATTTGTAGCTAAATGGATGCACATTAAGGCGACACTCTTAAGTGAAATAAATAGGACACACATGTAAATATAGAATAGTTTCTCTAGTTTGAGAAACTGAAATTGTAAATAAGGACTAAAAGGTAACATAGATAATGAGAATAGGAAGAAAAGGTCTAAAGGGGAAGGGGAATTTGGAGGCATAGGGGAAAGGAATTAAAATGAGAAAATAAAAAATGGATACAAAGTCTCTAAATAGGGAATGGTGGAGGGGTTGAAGGCAGAGCAGGGGAATGGGCAAAAAAAAAAAAAAAAAAAAAAAAGCCAAGATAGACCATGTGAAGGTACAATTTCCAATGATGAATGTCATTCTGTCATATACCTAAAATGTACCCACTAAATTAATTTTTATGTGGAGGCCATGACCTTAGTCCTCATGACAAGAAAAATAGCTGAACAACATAATAATCAGTATCTTTTCTTAGTAACTTCAGAGAACTGAGGTCACACAATAAATCACCTCCCCCAAAATGAGAAACAGGCTAATACATAGATTATATATCATCTTAAATGAAGAAGAATCTTTGAAGCCCTCTAGATGATAGGAACACTTACACATTTTGCTAGAGGCTGAGTGTGAGCTAGCTTGTAATGTAAAACCTATGATGTGGCCAGGTATTGTGGAAGATGCTGTGATCCCATCACTCAGAAGATCATGAATTTGAGGCCATGCTAAGATACAAAGCACATTCAGGGTGAACTTGGACTGCATAGCAAGATTCTGTCTCAAAAAAAATACCAAAACATTATCATAATCAATGCTTACATTAGAAAAATAGAGCAAGCAAAAATAAATAACCATATGAGAAATATTAAGATACTTGAGAAACAGCAATAAACTAAAACTAAGAAGTGTAATTGTAAAGATGAGAGTGGAAGTCAATGAAATTGAGACTTAAAAAACTGCAAATCAATGATGCAAAGAACTGGTTCGTTGAAGAATAAATAAAATAGACAAACCCTTAGCAAGAATAAGAGAGAGAAAAGACACATCAATGCAATTAGAAACAAAACATATGAAAACACAACAGACTGTTGAAATCCAGAAGATAGTAACTATGAAAAATTATATCCTAACAATTTAGCAAATTTTGAAAAACTGGACAGATTCCTAGTCAGATACAAACTACTAAAACTAACCCAAGAAGACTTACATATATTTAACAACCCAATCACAATCAATGAGATTGAATCAGTAATAAAGAATCTATCAACTTAGCAAAGCCCAGGACCTGATGGATTCACAATTGAATTCTATAAAACCTTTAAGGATGTTATGCCATCAATGCACTCTTCAAGCTGTTCAAAGAAATTGAAAGGGATGGAGTGCTACCAAATTCATTTATGGGAGCCAGCAGCTCCCTGATCCTAAAACTAGATACTGACTAAACTCAAAACAATAGACCTATAGGCCAATCTCTTTAATGATCATAGATGCAAAAATACTCAACAAAATATTAGCAAATAGAATGCCGCACATCATCAAAAAGATCATATATAATGATCAAGTAGGGTATCATCCAAGAAATGCAAGTTCTGCATATATAAGTCTATAAATGTAATACATCATGTAAGCAGAGGCAAGATCAAAAACCATATGATTATACCAACAGATGCAAACAAGTCTTCTGACAAAACTGAATATCCTTTCATGATAAAAAACCTGAATAAAATAGGAATAGAAGGACTTGAGCACGATAAAAGTTATTTATGAAAAACCAACAGGCAGCATTTTATTACACGGGGAAGAACGAATAATATTTCCCCTAAAATCGGGAACAAGACAAAGATATCTATTTTTACCTCTTCTATTCAACATAGTACCTGAAACATTAGCTAGAGCAATTAGGCAAGAGAAAGAATTAAAGAAGTTACATATGGAAAAAAAAAAAAGAACTAAAATTACATTTATATGCAGAAGATGTGATACTCTACCGAGAGGACCTAAAAAACTCCATTTAAAAAAACTCTTAAAATTAATAACCAACGTCAGCAACATAATAGGATACAAGGGCAATGCACAAAAATCATTATCATTTTCGTACACCAATAATGAACTCAAGAGAAGGAAATCATAAAAGTACCATTCACAGTAGATTCAAGAAAAATGAAATTCCTAGAAACTAAAATAACCAAACAAGTGAAAGTCTTTAAAAAGAATACTACAATAAGTACTTGTGAAAGTATGAGTTGTGAACTTTCAGACATATACTCTATAAGATTCACAGGTGTACTCTATAAGATTCAGTCTACTGGATTACAAACGAATTCAACTTATGAACACTCTTCAAAAAATGGAATTAATTTGTAAATCGGGAACATCCTATAAAGCACTCCGTAAAAGAAGACTGAAGCAGACATCAAAAAATGGAAAAGTCCTGCACTTAGTTAGGCAGCATATTTTCAAAATGGCTATATTCTCAAAACTATTGTACATATTCAATGCAGTACTACTCAAAATACCAACAGCATATTTTATAGAACCAGCAAAAACATCCCTAAAATTCATATGGAACCAGAAGAGAGCCAGAGCAGCAAAAGCAATTTTGGGCATTGATAGTAAACCGGGAGGCTTTGCGATACCTGACTTTAATCTATGCCACAAAACAATAGCAATAACAATGGTATGGTATTAGAGCAAAAACTGATACATGGATCAATGGAATAGAATAGAGAATACAGAAGCATCCCCTACAAACTCAGCTATTTGCTCTCTGACAAATGGACTGAAAGCATATATTGGAGGACAGCCTATTCAAAAAGTGGCACTGGCAGAACTGGTTCTGTTTCTAAGGGATTGAAACTAGACCCGTAATTCTCACCATATACTAAATAAAATGAAAACGAATCAAAGACCAAACCTTAAAACAGAAACATTAAATTGACTAGAAGATAACATAGGTAAAACACTTGGAGACATGGATGTAGGAAAGAAGCTTTTAAACTGAATCTTAACTACACAAGAAAGAACAGCAAGAATCAACAAATGGCATTATATCAGACTAAAAAGCTTCTGTGGAGCAAGACCATTAGAGTGAAGAGGCAACATACAGACTGGGAAAAGTTTTTGCAAGCTACTCCTCAGAAGAGAACTATTACCTAGTATATATGAAGAACTAAAATAAATAAATAAATGAAGCCAGCTAAAATAAATACATAGTCATGCAATGAGCAGGAGAAAGGAAAAGATACTTCACAGAGGAAGAAAATACAAATACGACATACATGAAAAAGTGTTCAACATCTCTGGCCACTCGGCAAAAGCTGCAAATGGTATTTTCCACTCTGTGTGACATTTTAGATCAGAGGTCACCACGCATTTGAAAGGAAGTAGTTAAGAATGTATTCAAGCATAAGTTAATGTTTTAGGCTAATGAAACTATTCTATACAAAATTGTAAGGATAGATAGAGTCATTATTTATTTCTGAAAGCTCCTGAAAATGTACAACACAAAAAGTAAATTTTAATGTGAATCATGGGTTATTATAACAAGAATAATATACTGACATTGGCTCATTAATTGTAATGAGTATGCTATAGTGATGGAAGATATTAACATGAGAGGATCTTTTGCAATAGGGAAATTTATGTGAGAATGCAGGGCAGCGATGAGGTAGGTATGTCGAGCTCTTTGTATTACCTGCTAAATTGTTCTATAAATCTCACACTGGGCTTAAAAATAAAGTCCATTAATTATTAAACTAGCACATCCAAAATGTTGACATTTCAGTTGCATAGCAGTTCCAAATAATGAAATATTTTAGTCACAATTTTGCTCTTTTACCTTTCTTAATCCTCCCTTAAACAAAAGCATTCTATACAGAATTGCCAAATCAGCAAATGACGTGAGAACTTTCTGCTTTTACTGTCCATTGAAAACTTGTTGGCACTGCACTGAGAAAAGGCATATTTTAATGCTTAGAAAATACAGCGATGTGTTTGTCCTAAAGATAGAAAATATCTGTCTTCAATATTGATTCTAATGTCATTTATACTTTCCTGCATTGCTTCTATTTCTTGAATCTATATTTTTTAGAAACAATTTTTTAATGACTTTGGTAGTACAATGGCATGGAAGCTATGGTTCTGGAGAAGAAGGTTCATGGTCAAGGTAAAGTACCTTATAAAAATAACTCAATGTAATGCATCACATTGCATGAGTCTCTATGCACATATATATGTATATGCACATAGACGATTCAGTGATTTCATTATGCTAGTCTTCAAGTAATTGGAAATAGTCTCTATTGAAAGTGTTCATCCTATTATGGTGTATAATACAGATTTTCTATAATATGGAAAATGAAATGAGAAACTAGTCTAAACTATTCAGTTTACAAAAGGTAGTTGGCCAATAAAAGTTTTATGCCAGCCTCTTTGGATGATTTTCTCAATCTCTCATGACTTTAGATAAATAGTTATGAGACAAATTTAAGAACTAAAATTAGTCAAGTCACTGATGTGTAAAAATACTCTACGTGTTTTACCATAGCAAGTATACATGTGTTATATTTAGATGTAGGAATGTAAATGTGAATGTCTACATGAGACTAGAAAAGGGAGTTGAAAATAAAGATCCTAAAAATATCCCACAAAGAAATTAGATTTTGGTGGATGAACAACAACTAAATCATTAGGAATTTTTTAATGTGAAATTTACAGGATTGAGATATTACTTTGGGTCATTGACCCCAGGAGTACTATAATTTGGGGCTTTTCTGGTGTAGAAAGGGGAAGGATCAGGTTTGATGGCAGAACTTTAAATTAGAAGTCTACAGCTTTCTAATTAGAATAGATAACCATTGAGCGGTAATGATTTAATTCGAGTAGGTTAACAGTAGAGAGGAAGAAAGAGATTTTTCTTCAGGCATCTGAAGTAAAATCTAATGGATTCTGGTATGGATTGAGTACTCACCTTCTATGTCCAAAAGTAACACTTACGTTTTACTTGAGTATATTTGATGATTTTTCAGAGTTAGATAAAAACTCTAGGTGATTTTTGTTTGGCATAGGACTGACCAATAGTGTGCATACTTCAATCAGATACAATTATGGGGAAAAAGTGAGAACTAAGATATATCACGTAAAGGTACAAGATACTAATGATGAATGTAACTGGATTGTACATCTAAAATGTACCAATAAAGATTCAGTTTATAAAAAAAAAGAAGCATTATTTTTCTAATAATAGGCCTACTTTATATGTAACTACCAGAATTAAAACACTTTAAATATTTGAAAATCCATTGAATGGAATAGTTTATGAATGAGTTACATGAAAAATCAGTGGAAAAAATTAAGATTAAGAAAACAAATACTATGAGACTTTATTAATATATGAGTAAATATTTCATGATTATTTAGTATCAGATTGGAGTTTTTGCCTTAATAAATATGATATCTGACATTTTCTGTACCTTGATTCATAAGATTTGTTATTGTTAGTCTAAATTCTATTTAGTATTCCTAGACACAAGCTCTTTGGGATTTCACATTAGACAAACCTTTTTGCTACTACAATATCTTATATATCATATACACACTTCTTTCAGTACTGACTTCAAATATAACCCCTTTCTCAATATTTTATAGTAGTATCATGGCAGGATCATGCATAGATGTATCTGTTTTATTTCTTCTTTCTTTTTGAGAGCATGGATGTTTCCTTATAGGAAAAAATATAGGCTGGTGATACAGCTCAATAGTGGAGCGCCTAGTTATCATGCTCAAGGCCTTGGATTAGATCCCCAGAACCACAAAAAGGAATAAATAAATGCAAATTTAAAATAAATTTTAAACAGGATAAACTTTACTCATGATAAATCTGCATGAACACAATTCCATAAGTGCTGGGGATGGAGGCACTTGTTATTCTACCAAAGAATTCATTGAATCTCAAATTTTGTAGGTTTTGAGTCCCCAGGTTCACTTTGAACATTGACTTTGGCATTTGCCAAGTGTTTAGATTTGCTTGAAAGAATTCATTCTTTAATCAAAGTTTTAATTTAAGTCTTGAGACACACATTACACATATAAATTTGTTTTCTCAGAAACTTCTGAAGAAATAGATCATTCTTAGATTTAAACAATATTGTTAGTATGATTTTAATGGATTTCATAATTAAAAATATATCCAATGATTTCTCTATAGTTCACCAAGCTTTTTTTAAAGAAGGCCCAGCAATATATATTTTAGCCCTTGAGACATATATTCTCTGGCATAAATACTCAACTTCACCTTTATATTTGGAAAGGAGCATTACATACAATAAGACTTTATTTCTCAACACTTGCAGGATGTGGCTTACAGGCAGTAGTTTGTCAACCTCTGGTTGAGTGGCATGTGTAGTATACATTACAGTATGTAAGACTTTACAGTGTACAGTAAAATAATTTTATAGAGAGTTTAGGTTAATTAGCCTTCTTATTCATCTTTTAGTTGATGTAATATCAGTGCCTCAGTTTGTGTCTATCGCTATATATGCGATAAATATCTGTTAAAACAACTAAAAGTGATATGGTTTATAGAACACAACTTTTCTTCAGAATAAACTTCATTGACTAAAGAGAAAGAGAGAATAAGAGAGTTGAGAGAGAGATCAAAAAGCTTAAATCTGTGAACTAAAACAACTAAAAGTTAGAAAAAAATGCAAACAGAAAACATGATTTATGTAATATATTTAATTAATAAGTGGGAATCATAATGAAATCCAAATTTTGGCTCTAAACTGTTTTTGTCACCAAATAAAAAAGGAAAACCTGATCAGTTATATTTTTGTTGGCAGATTGTTGTGAACATAATAATTACATTCATCCTAAAGTAAAGAATTTTATTTTCAAAAGAGCTTTTAATGATATATTTTCTTGGAAATTTGTAGATATTTCTAAGTTTTACCTGAGAGAACTTTCTCAGTACAGATAATGTAAGATATGGTAAAACCGTGAAATTTCAGAGAAAATAAAATGACAAATCACATAGATTCTTCCTTTCAGAGCTTTCATAATATAAAAACCAAATCATCATTTTGACTGTTTCAATGAAGACCCATTGACTTGTATTTTATCAGGCTCTTCTACTGTTTGCCTTCAGGGTAGCTGGCTTGATACAAGAATGTTGGTGACTGATTTGAGCTGAGAGTAGCACACAATTTTGAAAATAATTAGAAAATAAGATAACATTAAGAAATTTGTTTCTAAATTTTTTTGACAGTGTTTAATCAGTTCTCTCTTTCTCTTGTCCCCACTTCTGGAGAAGATGTTAAGAAAGCTAGCTGCTCCTTCCTTTGGTGGTAGCAGGAGACTGAAACCACCAAGCCCCTTCCTTCCAGAGAGGATCTTACCTTTGGTCTCACAGCCTAACCACAATAAAATCCCTTTCTCAAGCTTTTTTGGAGTTGCTGGAGGGGTTTGTGTTGCTCTCCACAGAATTTCAATTATCAAGTGATAAAAATTGCCAAATCTACTTGGTTTGTACATGTGTGGTGTCATTAATCTCATCATCCAAACCCAACCTTGGGTGGGGGTTCTCTCCTGCTCTCCTGTTACAGTGAAAATAATAGATGTGCTTAGAACAGTTGATCTGTACAGACTAGGAGAGATTCTGAATTTCTTTCTTCCTCTAATGAATCTAACCACCACCATCAGTGTCATCACTGCCAATTCTGCAATTATTTTTTAGCATGACGAGAGCTTTGAATCAACAACAACAACCAAAAGGTTCTAGCATCACTTTGTATCAAAAGAAGATGTAGTGATTGAGCAGAGCTTGAGGCATTAACTTAGCCATGCAAAAGAACAAATATTATAGTGTATCATACTGGAAGAAAAACTTGGACATTTATCACTATGTCCCTGAAATGTCCTTTCTTTATTCCTAAGACCCTTGACAAGTCAAGGGAACATTATAACTGGGCAGGACCTGGGATGTCCAGAGAAATATTATTTGAGGGACTCGAGGAACTGGGCACATTAGTGTTAACTCTACAGATTACTTTCCTGCCCCAAAACTAAGTTAGCTGTTCCTTGGAAAGCTAGTCATACAATAGAAGAAGGCAAGCTAAAGATGTCACTGCTGTGCTTGGCTGTATACATCCCTCTCCATTCAATAACTGAGTACCAAGAAGAGCCTTGCGGAATGCTGAAGTCCACCTGGACACCACTGGACATTCTGAGCTCTATGACAATTTTTCCATCAGCCAGATGTCCCAGACCTTCTTTTTTTTTTTTCTTTTTACTAAGTCTATTGGTACATTTTAGGCATACAGTACAGTTACATTCATTATTGGGATCTTGTACCTTTACATGACCAGTCTTGGTTCTCATTTTTTCACCCCCCCCTCCCCTCCACATTTACAAACACTTTATTTCCATTTTTTCATTAGCTCACATTTTTTTGCTTTTCCCTTATTACCTTTCCCCTACCCTTCCCTCTTTCCCTACACCTTTAGCCCCTTTCTTCCTATTTCACATTGTTAATTATCTCATTAGGATCTTGTGCACTGTTATAGTTTTTCACACCAGAGAAACTATTCGATATTTACACATGTGTGACTTATTTATTTCACTTAGGAGTATAACCTCAAAATGTATCCATTTTCCTATGAATGACTCTAATTTCTCATTCTTTATGGCTGAGTAGTATTTCATTTTATAGAAAAACCACATCTTCTTTATCCACTTTCCAACTGATGGGCAAATGGGCTGTTTCCAAGTTTTCCAGACCTTCTGATGAATAACTGGTCCAGCCATCACCATTAAACATTTCAGATACCTTCAACAGACTGTCCTGTACATCCACTGCCACTGGCTCTATCCTTTTTTGTAGAAAGCCTCCATTAACCCTATCTTTTTATGTTAATATTGTCATAAATCTTATGTCTCATAAGTCATCTGTAGTATTTGCTCTGCTCTTTTGGCAACCTATTCTATTACCCCAGCACAACTGTGATGTTGATGAAGGAAACAGTTTTATGATGGAGAAATGCAGAGAAATTGACAAGTGATGGAGTGAGTGTATGTACACAGTATCATGGATGAGGTCATATGAGAACACAGCAAAAGAACAAAAAAAAGACTACACTCAGGTTGCAAGCCCACATGGTTTGACCTAGAAATCCAGGAAGAAGAATAGAATTTACTTGATAGTATCTTTTTCAGCTATGTTGATCTATTAATGGGTTTTTTCAGGTAGAAATAGCTAAGAAGAAACCATCACAGTAGTAAATGCCTGTAATTACAGCTACTCAGGAGGTTAAGGCAGGAAGATTCCAAGTCCAAGGTTAACCTGGAAAATTTAGCAAGGCTGTCTTAAACTTCACAAAAGACAATCAAATAGATGCTGGTGATGTAGCTTAGTGTTGCCTGGGTTCAGTCTCCAGTAGTGAGGGGAAAAAGAAAGAAATAGAAAGAAACTAGAATTCAAAATATTTAGCAGAAACCTACAAACAGGTTTTAGAAATCATCTATGTAATGGTAATAGAGATTACATTCCCAGATAAAGTTGGGGGAGAGTGGTGAATAATTTTATATGTTGTACTTCTGTCAGGAAAGATACTAAAGTATTTAAAAATGTGTCAGAATCCCTCAACAGCAAAATAGAGTTCCCTGAAAACTACAGACCTTCAACACTAATACAGATTATCAATACTAGATTGCATTCTGTCCAAAAAATCAATTGTTTAAACAGACTAAAGGGGATTGGAAGTGCTGATGTAAAATACCATTGATTAGTATTATATTTTATTTATTGGATGGATTCAATTAAGAAACACTAAATTCTGAATATTGCTGATAGGATTCTTAAACTGTCAGGCTGTTCAACCATTCTGGTCAAAGAGGCTAAAGGGAAGAACAAGATTTATAATTTCATGGTTCAATGGCATAATGAGTACTATTAACTTAATTAGTTATTTTTAAAAGAACACTGCATGCTGGAAAGAATAGTGATTCTTTGGGGGCATGGGGCTTTTCAATTTCACCTAAGATATTTTCATGAATTAAAGATGTCACAAATCTTTAAGTTAAGAATTCATGCATACTTATCTCCCAAGTGTACTTGGACTTTAAAACATATTGCCCTTGGGAGCTTTTTCTAAAAGGCATAACAGACATGACTGTATAAAAAGAGAATCATTAAAAAGTAGTTTAGACACATTTCATTTATACCATCCTGTATAAAAGAAGTGAGTTGGTTTTAATGCTCATATTTGGCTTATAAAAATGTCTTTAAAAATAAAAAAATATGCCCTTCTAAAGAGATAATTTCCAGGTGTCAGGTGGAGCATCTTGTCATGCACCGTGTCAACCTGATGATTCCTAGGTGACTTAAAATCCTCACATTTTCATTTTAATAATTAATGGTAGAAAATGCATGAATGAACAAGGAAAGAATTTGAGTAAATAACAGTCATATTTCCTTTGTACAAGACATATCTTTGTCATAGATAAACTGAACATGCACCATCTATATTTTTTCTAATACGGGAATTGAACTCAGAACCTCATGCTTGCCAGGAAGGTTTGGTGCCTGCTGAGCTATCCCCCAGGTCATGCCATGTACTCTTATAATTCTCAAAAGTACAAGTCTCAGAAATAGAATTTCAGATAATATTTACAAGCTCTTCAAGGCTATTAGACATATTGCCTTTGTCTATCAAGAACAGTATTATGATAAGAATGAACTCTAATAGTATTTCTTTGGTTAGTAGTGGAGTTGATCTACTTATTTTTCTGTATTTTGGGCAATAGAAAAAGGATAAAGGACACACTTCAAAATGGAAAAAATAGTTTATCTTTTTATTTAAGTGCATTGCTGAGCAAACATTTATTGTACCAATAAACATCCCTTACTATGATGAGGTCACTGAAGTTCTATCTGAACTCTGGAGCTCTCGGAGATTCAGAGTTCATATGCTCCAATCTGTTGGCAAGTCATAACTACACAAGTGAAAATGTCTCCAATGTGGACACAAAAGATACCATCCTTGGTCACATGCTGTGGAAGCAACGTATACTTCTGATATTTACCAAGACACAGGAAAACTGTGTAACTTCTTAAAAACTATTTTGAGACTTTTCTTCTTCCTTTAAATCTGCAAGTCAAATCAGGGTTATTATAGGCCCATGACTCTTTATTGTATATATTTCATCGAAGAGACTCTGCAGTAGTTTCTGCTGATTTCACCGATAAAATGCAAAGTCTTTTAAATAAAAAAATGTACGAATAATTCATTGAAATCTATGAGGTGTTTATGTTTCTAACATTATATGAATTGTTTTACATTGTAAAATGAATTTTCCCAAGGTAATATCTTGCATACTGTATTTCTACAGCAGGATTCATTAATTGCTTGGGAGTTGAAGTACAATTTTACAGGAGATATAGCTTTTATTGCTCAGACAAATAAACAAATACAGAGAGTTATTTACTGAAGGCCATGTTCATGATTCATGAATAATATGGCAAGAAAGTGTCTAAAAGCATTAAACTGTTTAACAGTACTTTCTATTTAGTCTTAAATATTTAAATTGAATTGCTTTATTATACTATTCCTTTAAGTTTTATTAAGCATATGTAAAATGCAATTGTTCTGTCAGTTTCAAAATTTTTAAATATTTTATCTGCTCTCTAGTTCTTAAAAGCAAAAACAAAAAATATTTTTGTGTACACCGTACTATAGATTTTGAAGAAGAAGTAATTACAAATAGTAGTTCTTTATGCTTTTAGCTTTCTGAAACTGTCTTCTTTTAAGGCGTATAGCTGAAAACATCAGGTCAAATGGATATTTGACAATGATATTTATAACCTTTTAAATTGTTACCATAAACGGATAAAGTTGATGCCAAAGTACATTTAGTAAAATTACCTATTTGTAATCATAGAGGTAATTGTCTCATATTTCCACTCATAAATTCTTCTTATATGAATAAATCCAAAAAGTGTGGCTTTCTTCACTATAATTGCTTTAAATTTCTTAAATAATGCTAAAAACTGGATAATGGAAGGTAATTGCAAAGAAGAGAAGAATGACAAAAATATACTTAAGAATCAAAGCAGAATTTTATTGGATTTATGTGGTTGGTGTGCTTAATACATCACCTGCTATTTATATTGTGAACTGGAGACTTAAAGAATGTCCAGAAAATTTACTGGCTATTAAAATAAAACTATGGGTCTAAGCAAAGATATTCTAATATTTATAGCTATTCATACATAGTAAGTAGAGTGCCTGAAAATCTCCCATTCAATAGATTTTGAACTCTATGCATGAAATCTTAATTTTCAAATGTCATTCCCAAATCTTACAAATGTAGCAATTATTCTTGCTAATCTTTCACATTAAACTGTAATTCAGACTGATGCCCCTGTTAAAAGTTTTCTTTACTTACTTAGAAACCACAGTCACACAAATAAAAAAAAACTTTCGTGTGAAAATATTTAATTTTCAATCATTCTTAGGATGGATGTATTATCTTGAAAAGATCATATCTTATAATAATAGTCATGTGTTTATCACATTCATAGCTTAACTTCACACTCTATGTGACAAAAAATATTTTTTCACTTGCATGAGTAAAAAAAATACTATGAAACATTGTACTTAATTTTGTCTACCAAAGATAGGAATTGTGAAATACTTTGGATTTATCATCTTTCTAATGTTGGTTTCCAAATTTTTGCAATAATGCATCTTAACTATGAGTAAAAGTTTTTGAACCCTAAATTTTTCCACATCATTTGTAATTATGCATAGCTTCATTAATCTGTAAAAATTAAAAAATGGTATTTTATTTAATGTAGAAGTTCATATAATTCTCCTTGAAGATAGCTGATGTTACTAATTCATGAATATGGGGCTGAACCATGTTTTATATATTTCTTTTTTTTTTTTGCTCTTACAACATAACTTTAGGGTTTAAGATATTTGCTAAATTCTATTTATTCCAACAATAGCAGAGAACATGAGAAGCTGCATTTAAGAGGCATTCAGGCAAAGCTCTGGAAATAATGATTGTACTTCACTGCCCAGTTCCTAGCCATATAATCAAATACAACAGGGGGAGGGAATTAAAATTTGGAAAGAAAAACCTGACGTTTCTTTCATAATAAATCAGTCAAATATATACATTAGAACTATGAATCTCTCTACTAGTCTATACCTTATGAAACAAACATACAAGTTATAAGCTATATAATAGAACTCTTATAGTCCTTTAAAAAGGATTTTAGTACTTATTTGAAGACCCTAACAGATAACCTTGCACATCCTTTGGAGTACATAATCAAGCTATCTTGTCCTAACCAAAGCCAACAAAGCAGATTTGGGGGATGTTGCACTATAAAAAATAGGGATTGAGGTTAATTATTCATACACAATAAAACTAGTTTATAGTGTTCACTGTGCAACAGATTGGGATTTCCTGCATTGTGTTTTTGGTTGACTTAATTTATAACAGAAAGAGCTGCTTGTGTTTTAGTCTCTCTAAATTTCAGAGTTGTTTAGCTGAAGATGCAGAAAATTTCAATTGAAGAATGTCTTTTACAGTCAATTATACCCGTGACTGATGAGAAGTGGCATCAGCATGTTAACATCTGTTTACTCTTTCAGTACTGAAGAATTTTGTGCCTGGATCCAGATTGAGTTGGTAAATAGCCTGTTTGATTATTGGTAACATTTGCACCAGTTTTAAGTGAGCGCATTGTTATTTATGACTGGATTTCATGTTGCCCTCATGCTTCTCTTCCTGAACCATTAGAATCTGGAATAAATGTGCAGGACTGGTATGCATGGAAATGATCAGGATACTCCACTTTTCTAACTTGCTTTTGTGGGAAAGATTCTGAAATGCCTATTATACTTTACATTTAAAAAAATATTGTATAATACTGTGTGTGATACTGAAAACAAAAGCCAGGTAACAATGAGTAAAAGCTGAGATCTATGTGTATTTTAATATATTCATAGAAAATACAAATTCTTCAGAATGAATGCTCTGAAATTAGTCTCTCTCTATATATACACACATGTATATACATGTATATATATGTACATGTATATATACATGTATATATATGTGTATATATGTGTGTGTATGTATATGTATGTATGCATATATATATATGTCAGTTTAAATTTATATATGGGTGAAGGGAGGGCAGGGGTAAGGGGAAAAAATGAGACCCGAGACCTGTCATGCAAAGGTACAAGATCCCAATGATGAATGTAACTGTAACTGTACTGTATGCCTAAAATGTACCAATAAACTCAATGAGAAAAAAAATAAATTTATTTGGTTAAATGCTGTAAAGATTGTCATACTGTACTATAAAAACTCAGGCTAGCCATTCTATAGATTATTACTTCTTTTCCATTTTTCTCTTTAATGATCAGAATTGAGCCCAGGACCTACTGTGTGCTAACCATGGCCTACATCACTGAGATCACTCGGGCCCCTGAAACACTCCACCTGTGAGGTACAAATCCTTACAAGCCGATTTCAACATTTATATTTTTGGTCAAAGAGATGGCATATTTATCATCCTTACTTAAGGAAATTACTATATGTATTTGAAGTTTGTCTTTGATACTAAAAATTGAGAAGCTGGTGAAAGAGTTAGCATTTTGGATTTAACAAATTACAAGAAATGATTTCCCATGCTATTGAATATCTTTTAAAAGATGGTAATACTTCCCAAAATGAAATAAAATAATTTATATGAAATCTGTAAGTTTACTCCATGGTTTAAAATTAGTGTATACTTAATCAGTAAATTTTTCAAATATAATTATCTGCATGCATATATTTTATTAGTATCAATTTGTGAAATTGCCTGATTTATTTTTAAGGTTTGTGATACATAAAGAAAACTGATAGATTTAAAGGGAAATGACATATTTTTCCTCTTTTTAGTTGTTTTTATTTTCATTTCCTAATAGTTTTTGAAAAGTGATGTAGTTTTTAATCACTCTCTCAGTATAAAGCATGTCACAGCTACTAAACTTAGGATCCCTGGTTTTTATGTTACCCACTCAAGGCATCCACAATTTGTGTGTAACTCTGACACAATATTATTATACTAAACCTCAGGTTTATTACTTGGTGCCTCAGACTTACTTTGTAAACTTTTAGTTTACGAGTCTCTGAAGCAGTACCACCTTTTCTGTCCAGTCACCTAACATGACACTTTTTACCCTTGGCAGCATCCGTACTTCTGCACATCTACTCTTGTCCCAAGTCCCTCCACTTTCCTGGAGTCATTTTTTTTTTCCTGCTCCTATGGATTAAACTCATGGACCCTCGCATGCTAAGCAAGCATTCTAGCACGCACTTAACCACCCCCAAATTATTTTACAAGTAATTACTACTGTATTTGGAAGAAGGGAGTGTGGAGGATTCCTTGGCTCTCTTCCTGATGACATCAGCCATGTTTTGCTTTTCAAACCCCTACATGTAGACATTTGCAGGACTCGCATGGATCAAAACACATCCTGGAGTCATAGATAAATTTCATGGATGTACCTGCATTATTTTGAAATTGTTGTTTATTTTGAAATGGAGAACTAACTAAATTGAATAAACATGTATATTTTACATATGATGACTACATCAAGAGTAGACAATTACTGAATTATTAAACAACAAAAACTGTGATTCTTTGATTTTGGGACATGAATAAACAGAAAGGGAAGGAGAGAGAGAGAGAGAGAGAGAGAGAGAGAGAGAGAGAGAGAGAGAGAGAGGCTCCATTAATTTAACTCGTTTTAAGGAATGTCCACCTAATTTCCATTTTTCAGTTTCTTTTTACATTTTAGGCATACAGTACAGTTACATCCATCATTGGGATCTTGTACCTTTACATGACAGGTCTTGGTTCTCATTTTTTCCCCTTGTCCCTGCACTCCCCTTACACCCTTCTCCTCTCCCCATTTACAAACACTTTATTTCCATTTTTTCATTTTCTCCTATTTGTTTCCTTTCCATTATTACCTTTTCCCTACACTTTCCATTTTCCCCACACCTTTAGCCCTTTTCTTCCCATTTCACATTGTCAATTATCTAATTTTTACAACTAATAAATCAATGTTATTTGCAGGGGAATCTATGAAATAAAGTTTTTAAAATCACATCAATATAGCCTTATAAAGGAAAATGAATATTTTGTAGCAAGCTAGTAACTTTAGCCTTCGTGATTCAAGCTGTTTTATTTCTACATCAATTACACATTTCCTTTATATTCTAAAAAATACACCTCAAAAATGTAACTTTACTTGGTTATATATTTCTGGTTTATTTCATTGGTTTGTGGTTTCTCTACTTACTGTGAAAAGATAAATTTTTTCCAACTCCGTACTTCACCTTGCAAATACTATAAAAAAATCTTAAAGAAAATGTCTGTTAATTCCAATTTTTATTTTTATTCAGACTTTATTTTCCATTACAAATAAGAGAAATTTAGCAGAAATATATTGGAAATGTAATAAGACAGCATAAACAATTGCAACAAGAAAAAAAAAAAAACCTCTGGGAAAATTAGTAACTACCACCATATACCCCAATTACCCCTAAGGTTTGGCTCTTTGCACTTCCTTGTAGTCTGTGCTTCTTCCTGTTTGTTAGTCAAGCTCTTTCTTGTAGCAACAGGTATTTATCTCACTGAAACATAGACTATTACTGAGCTTTAGCTTCATTTCTCAGATCCAGAAAAAGAGACATCTTTTCTCACCAGAAAACTGTAAAAAAGATTGCAACAGACCATGCTTAAATCTCATGCGCCTCTGTACAAGCACTACAATTAGGACGCATAGTATAAAAGCCAATTTCAGTTAAGAAAATGTGCCAAGGGAACCTATTGACAAAGAAAATACAGCCAAGGACAGAATAACATAATAATCATAATTATTTTCTATTGATTTCTTTTTTTTCCTGTTTTTTAAAAATAGGGTCTCACTATGTCATTGACACTGACCTGGAACTCACTATGTAGCCCACCCAGGCTGGTCTCGAACACACAGTGATCCTCCTGTCTCAGCCTCCTGAGTGATGGGATTACAGGTATGTGCCGCCATACCCAGTTTATTTTCTTATTGATTTCAAATAGAACTTATGTTATGAAAAGCTTGTTTCACTTAACTCAAAATAAAATTAATTATCAGGAAATTCCAAAATTCTCCCTAGCATGAGAATTAAATCAAGGGTCATATTAAGTTAAATAGTCCTAAAAGAAAGGGGAAAAATATAATATTTAAACATAGACTCAATTTCTATATTCACTATGTAATCCACATACTACATTTATATAGTAAATATAATCCATGAATAATCCATATACTACATTTAATTAATGCTTTGGAATTTGGGGTCATAACATGTTTTTATTGCCTAAATAATGTAATCATTCTAATTATCAGAAATAAAGGCAAACAACAACAAAAGAACATGTGAAATGTAATCCTACATGAAATAGTAACAATACATTTAATGTCACTGAATGAGGAGACATAAAGACTGACAATGAAGCTACCTGTTTTCTAGGTTTAAAAGATTTGTAAAAGTTTATACGAGACATAAATTTTTGCTTTGAATTAATTTTACTTATCAGACAGCTAAAGCTAATGGTTAAAAACATGGAATACCTAGGCAACCCAAGGGATTTCTCAAGGTGAGGATTTGTGAAGGATGTTTGCAGGTATAGAACACTACATGAAATAAACCTGGTTTTATGTTTCTATTTACATATTAATCATAATTCAACCATGGCATAATTAAAGAAGCTCAATACAAGGTTTCAGAAAAATACCAGTTGCATAAACAATAAGTACTGGGCTTTTGAGGATTGTTACAAAATTTATTTAAAGTGCTGTCACAGTTCTTGTCTCTTCATTTTACTAAAGCACAGCTCCCATTTTAATGATTGGTTTATTATTTCTCATCAATTGAAATGAAGCTAGTTTTGGCAGTAATGCTCTTTCTTTCCATTATAAAGTCTCATGGAAAAAATTCTTGAGGGCTTGAGATACTGCAGTTAGTGGGTTTTTTCAAACAAAGGAAAAGATTAAACAAAATCTCTATCACGTGAAAGTTAAAAGTTATTTGTGGGGGGTTGGTATGGAATCCAGTTAAATTGACATGTTGCATTTTTTAGAGGTTCAAAATGATAAAATTTAAGTATTTAGAAATTCAATAATTGAAGAAATGGTCCAATGGTATTAAATTAAACTGTTTCATAAATATAAGACTTACATTCTAAGCAAATATCAAGTTATTAACTGACCACTTCAAATTGACTTTTTATTTAAAGGAGTCACTATACTTGGGGAAGCAGAAGCTAATTTTAAAATACTAGAATTAGAAACATTTAAAATATTAAACAAAAGAAGTTAATCATACAAAAATAGAAACATTTCAATGTAATATCATGCGACCTCACTAAGAAAAGAATTGCGAGCTGATTATTTTCTAAGTGTGAAAAGTTTTTAGGATGGCCAAAGCTACTATCCTTTTCACTTCAACTGTGTTTTTTCTTTCTTTCTCATCATATTCTCCTCTTTTATATTTTAATCATATTTTTGTCTTATTTTTATATTTTACTTTTTCCTCCATTATACTGCTTTCCCTCTAAATTTATCAATTGGTATATGTTAACTGCGAAATATCATATGTGTCTTTGTACGTATATCAAAATATATTTAGATTTTATTAGAGAGAATGTCATAAGTAATGCTTGGTTATGAAGTGGCTTGTTCATTTTTTTTCTTTTTTTGGGTTTTTTGAGACAGGGTCTCACTGTATCGTTGAAACTGACCTGGAACTCACTATGTAGCCCAGGCTGGTCTCGAACTCAGAGCGATCCTCCTGCCTCAGCATCCCAAGTGCTGGGATTACAGGTGTGTAATGCCCGGCCGGTTGTTCATGTTTTTGACGCAATTCATATTTGATGGAAATTCAAAGTTTCCAGTCAAGAAGTCATGTATTAGTCACTTTGCTGGTTCTGAACACCTGACATGCAACACTGATAGGCAGTAGGTTTCAGTCCATGTCCACAGGCTCCAAGGCAGAAACAGTATGGCAAAAGGCTTTGATGTAAGAAAGATTCTCAACATCTGTCTGCAAGAAAGAAGAGAGAGAAACAGGGAGCCGGAGCAAAAATACACCCTTTCAAGTCATGCCCCAAGTAAACCCAGCTCCAACAAGGCCATAACTTGTAACAATTCAGTTCTTTACCTAAAGGCTCATCAGTACTGCTGAGTATAGTTCTCCAAGAGTTCAATCACTTTCCAAACACAGGAAACTTTTGGGTAATGTTCTCGATTTAAACCATAACATTCTGTATCTGGCCCGCAAAAGGCTCATGTGCATCTCATCATGCAAGATATATTTTGTCCATCTCCATGAGTCACCAAATCTTAACAGTTTTAGCATTGAGGTAAAGTCCAAATCTAAAGTCATTTGTGAGGCTCAAAGCAAACTCTTACTGTGAGAGCTAGAAAGACAAAAAGAAAGTTACATACTTCCTGTTAGGGAATTGATCATGTTAAAGTATGCTGTGATGCCGCCTCACAGGCTGCATTCTCCTGGTACATCTTGGCTCCTAAAATGATCTCATGCCCTTATCTCTGTTTTCCCTTCCCCCCAAGGCCATAGTGGTCCAGGAAAGTTGAAACCTGTGTCTGCAGGACTGGGCCCATAAAAGCAATCTGGCCTGTGATAGGTTAAAAGTAACTCACTCCTCCTAAATAAGCAATAGCCCACCCCCAAACTGATAAAAGGACCTTCCTTTCATGGCCTGTGAGGTTAAAATTACCTCCCTCCTCCTAAATAAGCAATAGCCCACCCCCAAACTGATAAAAGGACCTTCCTTTCTTTGTTTTTCTCTCTCTCTCCTTTTGCTTCTTCTTCCTCCTCCTCCTCCTCTCTCTCTCTCTCTCTCTCTCTCTCTCTGCCTTCCTGACTCCTGCTCGCCTCGCTACAATAAAGATCTCCTGACGGACCTCTGGGTGTGTGAGTGGCCTAATTGGGAAGGGGCACCCTAAAGGGCACGCGAACCCCCTTTCATTTCCAAAATGCAGTTACTAAGGGTTAACATTTTTATTACAAAAGGGAGAAATTGGATAGAAAGGAATTGGACCAAAGGAAGACCAAAACCCTTGACGGCAAACAAAAAGTCTTGAGGCTTCACATTCAGCACCCTGGGTAGGTTGTGGTGAGACGTTGCTGAAGGAACTGGTAAATAACACACAGACGCAAAAGTGGGTAAAACAAAAATGTTTGCTTTGTTAGCAAAGGGTCGGCCTGCACCAAGGGCTGTGCCGTATGACTGATCCCTGGCTGGGTTACAATCTAGCTTTTATAAGAGTTTTCCAATCATGACCTCATTTTAAGTAGTTCAATAAGATATTCCAGTTCTCTCAGTTCTCAACACAGATGTACAATCATGGTCACAAGACAGTTTAATCTGAACTCAAACGTAGCATCTTCTTTGTGGTTAAGATGTTTATCTTTAGGATTCACCTAGTTAGTTACTCTAGCTCACAAAAGTGGGGGTCACGGTTAGGAAAGCAGGACTGGTGACATTCTTTTTATGCTAACTCTATTCTAGTCATATGATTTACAGAAAGCTTAGGGTTTAGGGTCTAAGTGTACTTTGCTTGTAAGGTATGGCGATTGTTATTTTAGTTAGAACATCTGGAATCACCCTGGGGATGCAGCTAAGCACCTCCAGCATCTGTTAAACTTATAACATTTTAAACTGGGGCTACATGCCTTCAAGCTTTGTAGTTAATGATGAAACCTCTGGTATTGTTGTCCTAAGAAACAAGCAAAGCAAAGCAAATTACAGAAGCGAAAGACAGTGATTCTCTATATTTGCTTAACATTTTATAGGTTCTAGACTATTTACAGAAGTTCTCTTTATCAATGTGATCTCCAATGATTTTGAATAATCTCCTTATAGCATTGTTGGTTGAAGTCTGCATGATCTTTCTTTTGGGCTGGCTCACTCACTATCTCAGTGTTTCTTAGCCAATGCCTATGTTCCTAGTACCTCTAACATCTTGGAGTTTTTACTGAATCTCAGGTCATTCTCACAGATTTACAGTTCTTACTCTTGGGAGCAAATTTACTGGCCTCCGAACCTTTCTTTAAAATCTGGATGGCAGTTTTTATGACCCCACAACTCTCACATTCTGGACGCCTGTAATACCAGCAACACAAGGCTGATGTCAAGAACTGCCATCTGAGCAGTAGTAAGCCCACTTTGAACACAGCTTTAGTGGCTCCTGAATGCATGAACGGCTGAAACCTTTGAAGTGACTCCTTGGGAACCAATTCTGTGTGTGGTCCTTCTCAAGCAGGGGTCCCGGGAGGTGTCACCAAATGACAGTTTTACACTTTTTTACTTTTGAGCTTGGGATGGATAGGATCTTGCTGATTTATGAGATGTCTTCCAACCATTTTTTCCATTGTTCTGATGCAAAATACTTAGTTTCTTTTTAGTGCTTATTCTTTCAGCAGCCAAGTTTTCCATCTTCCCAGAGTTTCAGGTGCTTCCTTTCTAGCTGCACTCTAAACTTTTAAATTCATTCTAAATTTTTAAATTTTAAATTTGGCTTTTGTACCTGCTTCCCACCACCAAAAGCAACCAACAGTACCCACACCATAGAATCAGTGTTTGGCTGCCTGGACATTTCCTTTGCAGATTACTTAGCCTATAATCTTTAACTGTAGCCTTATTATAAGTCTTACCTAATGGGAATGATGTATACATAACCCTTGCCAGAATGCTGGATGCATGGATTCTAATACAGTTCCCTATACAGTTCTTATTCCCATCTGAAACTTCCTGATGCTGTTAGCATTCCTGTTATCATTCTGATCTTCTGAGTTTTGACCAACATTTCATATCAAGCTAAGTTTACAATATTCTGGGGCTTCTCTAGGTGCCATCTCCAAATCATTCCAAAAATCCTCCAACAAACCAGTTTCAAAGCTTTCTAAAGCTTTCTGATTGATAAACAACAGTCAGAGTAATATCCCCACTCCTGGTACCAATATTTGCATTAATTACTTTCCTGTCACTGGTGTAAAACACTCAAAACCTGCAACTAAAAGGAGAAGTTTGTTTTGGCAGAAACAGAATGGCAGAAAAAGTGGAAGAAAGATACTCAAATTATGGTATCCTGGGTATAGAGAGAGAAAGGAAGAGCCAGGGATGAGAATACACCCTTCTAGGTCCTGCTCCCATGACTTAACTACAACCAGGCCCCAACTCCTAAAAGCACGTTTTACTACTGAAATCATTTATGGGTGTGACCATTGATGAGCATAGCAACCCCACAATCCTATCATCTTCCAAAAACATGAGATTTGGGGTGGACATTTTAGATATAAAAATGTAACAATGGTGAAAAAAAATAATTGTGGTTTATTTTTAAGTACACTCCACGCCAACCTCAATCTATCCACAGACCCCCCCATATTAACTACTATTGATATCAATATCAGAAATCATATCATCAATTTCAGAAAACCAAAAGTTTCCGGATTTATAGACCTGCAAATTGCCTGGAGCCTGCATTTTTAATTTTCTTTCAAAAATACAAATTTATATGATCCATTCCCAAAACAGAGCTTGGATCAACAATGCTCTTGAAAACTGTAATGCTTTCTTGTCATAAAAACCACTAAAGAGGAATGCTTCCTTAGCATCCTGGATGATGTGAAAGGTTTTTTTTTCACTTTTACCTTCTTCAGAAGAAGAACGGAAATACTAAAAAAGACAGAAATTGAAGAAATAATTGCTCAAGCACACATTCTTCAAATGTTCAAAGGTTTGTGTGTTGCTATCCATAGAAACCTCAGTAAAAAAAGTGGAAGGTATACAAGTGAAGGATGTTAACTTATAGGAGATATATTAGACATACCTAATGCTAACTCTGTTAGACAAAAATCTCAACCTTGAGGAGACAGAGGGGATGGCATACACACAGAGTCTCTTATAGTTTCTGACATAATGGGCTCTCAAATTCTAATTGTGGTCATTATTATTATTATTATTTCTGATTTTTCCACTTCTGTAATTTGTCATTTTCATGCTTATCTCACCTTGTGAGAAAGTCTTCGTTAACACAACAATCATGGGTATCTTTTTACATACCTTGTGTATTTTATAGGTTTTAGGAGAAGTTTCAATAGTTACAATAATGAGACATATTTATGCTATAGAACTGCACTCTGGTAAAAGTGATAATACCAAATTTCCTTCTCCTACAAAGTAAAATTGCTTGACTCTGATGTAGAGGGGATTATGAGAAATTCTCATAATAGGAAGAAAGTTATGATTCTTTGCCATGAAATTGTGAAGTTATTATTGAAGATATTCATAAGATAAAAGGACTCCAGATGTCCTTCAAATACTAAGTCAGTATGCCATAAAGTACGAGAGGAATAAAATATGTTATTTACCCACAGACGCTGAAGAAAGAGGGCACATCTTTTGACTGTTTTGATCTTTCAAAGCAATATTATCACTGACTTTCAAAGTTTAGAATAGTCTATCATAAATTCATTACTAAAGCAATTCTGAAATTTCCTGAGTTCTAAAACAGGGGAAAAATAGGATTACACTGAGTGAAAAAGAAATATCCATTTCAAAAAAAGGAGAAGTATGTTTCAGCTGGCGTAGGGCATTCCTCCTTCCTTTTCCACTGATTTACAAGTAAAATAAATGTGAAGATATGCAGTAGGCCATCCTGAAATTAAGAGTAAGAGAAAAAGGTAGGACAATCAAAACTCAAATAATGGCACAAAAGTCAATGAGTTACCTACTTATTACTTGGCTGAGGCTGTGAGGCAGATTTAAACCACAAAAGTAGGATGACAGGATATATTTCCTCAGAAATAAAATAGTGAGCTAGGAAAGTGGCCCCCTGTACCGTAGAGCTCTTTGGAGCCTTCTGTTCTTTCTTAATGCAAACCTCAGATACAAAACTGTTTCCTGTGCTGGCCAAGACAGCAGGAATATGATGAAGTGGTGGCAGGGTGCTGCCTCTTTTACCACATGGCCCTGTGAAGACCCACTCACAGGAAGCGTGCAACAGTGCAAGAAGGCTAACCCTCTCCCTTTCCAGCAAGAAAGCAGGAAAAAAATCAAAGAGCTAGGAAGCACACATAGGCATAGCAGGTCGTAGAAAGAATGGAGCCAGAGGAAAAGAGTTTTTGAACTTGCATACAAAGCCTGACAGTCACCTCCAAGGTGCTCTTGTGTGAAGTTGACTGGATTTGAAAAGGCAAAGGCTTTGAGATGTGAACCTCAAAATAGACCACCAGTGTCCCAGATTGGACCATGGGTGGTGAACATATGCAGTAGATTGGAACGGTAATGCAAAGCCTTTGAAAACTAAACTGACAGTAGAGCCACCTCCTCCAGGAACTGGGTCAGAACCAGGAGTAAGAATCTGTGTTTATGATGTGATAACATAGACATGAAAGCTATATAAAGTCAACACTCACCAGAAGATTTTAACAGGAAAGCATAATAATGTAATATTCAAAATATCCAGGATATAATAAAAAGCCTCATGACATGTGCAAAGTAGGAAAATGCAAACTAACATTACTTACAAGGTAATTTTCAAATAATTCTGCATGTATGTATTAAAATATATGTGTAAAAATATGTGTTCTAAACTATCTATAGTGCTATGTATATGCACATTGTTTTCAAATTAACTCATTTAAATTAAATTAAAATACATTCACTACATGAGAAAATGATCACAAAGTAGATATTGAAAACAATTATTATTTCTTAATAATATTATTTTCCTCTTTTTAATCTTGTAAAGGTATATTAGCTCTGAATAGTGTCATATGTATTTTTTTCTTTATTTTTGTTTCTTTTCATTAAACTATTTATTGAAATTAAAATTATAGCCCCCAAATTGTGCTAAACATTTATATGGAAAATAATGCAATATACATATGCTAAAAATTAACCCAATACTTAAAAAATGTTTATAATGGAAAGCAAAACCTTTTTCCATATGCAATCTTACCCTCAGTGTAATTCTTCATTCAGCACATTTTCTTTTAGCTATTTCATTTTGTAGTCTCTAAATTTCTTAAATAAGATTCTTTTATGGCCTTAATTTTATATAAAATTTATTTATTATCCACTAGTCATGTTATATATTTACCTTTCTGCTGTTATCCCTACAAACTGCTCATCCAATAAATATAGCATACTATGAATTTTAATTAATCTATTGGTTGTTTTTCAAGCTTTCAAAACCCTTTCCTTCTTGTTTCTTGTTCTAGAAACTCTACTGGGCTCATTCTCTTTTGCTATACTTGTACATGAAAAATTTGAAACCCTATCTTTAATCCCAGTTCCCCTTATATCTACTAATTTATTTGTAATTATTTCTTTGTTACTATGATTCACAATTATATTTATGAAAAATATAAAATTGGACTTTTACTTCATCAGTAGGTATTCTTTGCAAATTTAAAATAAATATACAGCTATTGTTCTCAGAATCTTTAATAGTAAGAGGAAGAATGTTCAATAATATTCATATGAAATCAGATTATATAATTACATTATCTTCTTGATTGGAAAAATAATAAAAGAAAATGATTTCTCTCTTAAGTAGGTACCTGAATATTGTTTGGATTATGATAATAAGTTGAATAATCATATGTAAACCTGATTTTAGGAACAAGAAATTTGCACCATATTTCAGACCATTACATGATACAGTTTCAGAGAATTTATGTATATTATTATGAAAAACAGTTCAGAGCTTTGCCATTAAATATGTGGTCCTCAGAGGGTCACTAGATAAGATATAAGATGTTCAGTTAAATCTGAATCTTGAATAGCTAATCAATACTGTTTCATTATGTCTGTTCCATACAATATATAAAGCATACTTATCCTTAAAGTACTTCTTTATTTGAAATTCAGATTTATTCAAGAATTTTGTCAGCTAACTCTAGCAGCCCTGTCTTCACATCAGCAGTATTAACAGCATCTAGAGATTTAATAGAAATGCAGAATCTCTGAGTCCCACTTTAGATTCACTAAATGAAAATTTGTTGACTTGCCAAGGTATGTAAGGTACTTCAGGACTCATCTTGACAGAAAATAAAAAACAAAGAAATATCCATGGGGGAGTTCTTAGAGAAGCCCAACAATAATAGAGGAGATAACCTAATACTAGAAGAATTGGAAGCCTCTGGCTCCTACACCTCTAGCAAACTTTCAACACTGTTTGTCTACTAGCAATAGTGACATGAAACTCCTCACTACAGACTCAACACTTCAGTTCCTATTACCCAGTATAACATATCCAGCATTCAACAAAATTATCCAGAGACAAAACCAACATCCAGACCAAATCATATATGATGCAGATTTTATAACCGTCATAAAAATGATATAAAATAGCTATGATCAATATCTTAAGAACTCTAATAAGAAAACACAATATAAAATACAAACCATCAATGAAGGAAGTAAAAGGAAATGCTAGATATTAAGCAAGATAGCTGGACTTTCTGTATGTACATGAAGTTTGAGAAATACTGGACTAGAATATAGCAGGCAAGGAAATTTCATACAAGTTCTAGCTATCTCATCTAGTATCTCTCTAAAGGTGAATACCACACGACTTGTCCTTAAGTGTCCTATTCAAAGAAGATTTTAATCTTTTGAGCCAGGAATTCACCACTCACTGGATATTTTTCAAGTCATGAAAGAGAGAAAAAAAAAGATTCTTGTCTGGCTGATACTCAAGGGGAATGTAATGTAATGTACTTATGTGCATGTAGTTACTGAGATCTTGAGTTATCTCCTACACTTCCTAATGGCATTAGCAAATGGAGACTGGGATTATTTGGAATGTAAGAACGGTTCTAGGTTCTGTACAGTATGAAAGGATGATAAAAATGAGTTATAGCAATGCTGAAAAACCTTAAGTTAGAGTGATCATTGGATTCTTTAAGGATAACAAATTTCAATTATTCTAACTGGAAATAAGTACAAAATGACACTCATATCTTGAGAGTAGGAGGCAAATCAAATGTGATAAATTTTTACTAGTTTAATTCTCTCCATTTCCTCATCATCACCATCCTCTGATGGTGCCTTCAAAGTGAGAAAGCAAGTTGCAACTCACAGGGAGAACTGATTCCTGCTAAGTTCTATAATTTTGGAATCTCAGGAATCATCATTTCCAGTTCTCAGATGAGCAAACTGAAATTCTGAGAGCTCAAGTAACTTACCACAGATCATACAAGTGTAACTCAAATTATATTCAAATAAAGTTTCATGAATTAATGAGCAAATGAATAAATACATTCATGAGTGCTTTGTGCTATAATGCATTTGAATATAAATTAATATATTTTAAATGTATCTTATGCAACAATATAAATTAAATGGTATAAAAATTCATATTTGTTATCCAAAGCTTTGTGTGTTTAAAAATAGCACTTTACTCTTTCTACAATAGGTTATTTCCTCAAGAAATTAGAATAATTTCTGATAATTGGAAAATTGATAAAGTCCTTTGAAAGTCAAACAAGTTACAAGCTAAAAAATAAAAATACAAAATGTGTTTTTCAACTATAACTATCTAAAGTGTATTGTGCAAAAACTCAATGTTGCAATGAGGCAATCTCCTTAGGAAATGCTACAACAAACCCAATTTTCTTTTAGGAGAATTTTCACCATTTTAAATCTCATTTTCTTTTATTTTTTTCTAAATTTTTTTATAATACAACTCAGGAGATTGGTGACAGAAACAACATAACAAATTTCCAGGCTGCATAATTTATGACTGCATACTCATAGAACAGTTTTAACCTCCACTCATATTTACATTTGCCCTCTATTTCCCAGATTCAAATGGTCTTTCTAAGGAGATTGGTTTCATGCAGAGACAGGATAGTAATCAGAAATTTCCATCTTACTCACAATAAATCAGAGTGATTTCTGTCCAAATTTGTGGCCACCATTGAAACAAAATGCACCTCTCACTGAGAGATGCATTTGTGCTATTAACTGCTTGAGTTTTGATTTCCAATAAAGATATCTTTTCAATTTGTTTAATGTTTCCAAAACAGGGGGTGTGGTTTCCTGGCATATAAGAACAATTTAACAGCTAATGCCTTTCCTGGTACATAAAAATATGCATTAGATATCCTAATTATAAAAACTGTAATACAGGAAAGGAAAAACGAAAATGATAACAGAAGTATATTTCTTATCAATATGTCTAAAAACTGAATTGCAAACACAATCATCTTCAGATTTAAACTCTCTTACTGAAGGAAATCACAATATGAATATTCCTCCCCATCACTTTAAATAAATGACTTATGTGAGGGGATTGCAGCAGAAATATTTTCAACAATAGCAAAGGACGCACACATTACTTGAAAATTTAAGTCACAAGAAATTGACATTCAAAAGACCCAGCGCAGAGAGTCTGTTATCTATTTAACTACATAACGGATTCAGACACAACTGCTGGCCCAGATGCTTCACTAGAAAACAACAACACCCAGGCATCTGGATGGAGCAATTGCTGCAAAGTGGATGAGAGAATTTATGAGGAATCTTAAAAACACAGGGAGTTTACCTTTCCACAGAGAACCTGTGGGCAAGTCACCAGAGGAGCACACACTGCACATCTTGGGGTGTAGGTAAATGCAAGATATCCTTTGGAATACTGGAAACCAAAATTCAGATACACTCAGAATGCAACACATTCTTGGCATTTCTTTAACACTATTTAGTAAAATGCTCACTTGTGAATGCACCTTGTAAATGTTTTTATTAGTAGGAATTGATCCAATTCTTCTTGTTTTTTATCTAAAACTACTTTTTATTTTTCCCCATATTATTTTTGAATATGTAATGTTGTAGATAAAGTTATGAAAGAAAAATCCCAGATAACATCATGAAGAGGAAGAAATAATATTAGAGGATGTGCATGCATTGGTCTACATTATACCCTCACAGCTAATATTCTGAGATTAAATCACTCAATACAGCCAGCTGGAGTTTCAAGTATAACAAACCAAACAAAAGGCACATTTTCCCATAAGTTCTTAAGTCATTATCTAGATATAGCCCTTCTGGCAAGTAGAAGTAAATTATAGCTAGATCACCATTTGATTGTCACTTTTCGGTTATATCCACATTGCTTTCCTTCTTTACCCTAACAACGAAAGCAAGTATGTGGACTCCAGAAAAGTTCAATTAGACCTTCACTAGAAGATAGACTAGAGTGATAAAAGTTTTCAAAGTTGAATTAAGTGTAGTCAGAGTGAGAGCTGAACAGTGCTGAAGCTGTGGTTTTGCATATATTTTAAAGCATCTCTAAATGATCATATTTAATAAGAAAGAATAAGACTGAACAAGATAAACTCTGTTTTTTCAAGATGATTATTGGACTGGTAATTGTTTTTTTTTTTTCTTTTCCTTTTTCATTTTGGTACTGGGGATCAAACTCAGGATCCTGTGCTCGCAAGGCAGTAGTGGTGTTACTGAGCTAAATCCATGGTCTTGTGTGAGACTTTTAATGCCATGATTCTTGGGCTCTATCTTTGCATTACTGAGTCAACTTTTACAGACCTGAATTTTTCATCCTTCACATAATCAGGCTTTCCACATTGTATTAACCGAAGTTTGACAGGCACTAGTCCAATAAGGTTGAGATTTCTCACTTCAATGCAGACTGATACCCAATATCATAACCCAGAGCCCAACACTTTTTTGGTGGGGCTTACCTGGGATCGAAATCAGGACCTTGTGCTTGTGAGGGAACAGTGGAACCACTGAACTAAATCCCTGTCCCACAACACTTTTATTCTACTTAGACATTTTAGGTTTTTTTGTTTTGGTACTGGGGATCGAACTCCGGTCCTTGGGCTTGCAAGGCAGGTGCCAGAACCTTTGAGCTAAATCCCCGGCCCTACTTATACATTTTAAAACTGTATCAATCAAGCACATTTTTCTGTCTTGATCTAGGTTTTATTTTTCTAATTAAATAGTTTTTATGTATAAATTACTTACAAAGTTTGCCTTGGCATAATTTATTTCATGTAAAAATTCAAGGATTTTTAATAGTTTATAATTCTGTACTATGGACATTATATAACATCAATTAGAACTTTTACTCCAGAAATTTCTCTCTTTGTTCTTTCCCTGGTTTGAATCTGTAATCACAAATGGTAATAATTTAAGGTCCTAGGAAAATCACTAGATTCCCAGAAGGAAAGGAGAGTGAAAGTTTGCAGAGCTATTTGAAGAAATAATGACTAGAAACTTCTCAAATTTCATTCAGTACAGAAATCAATAGATACAAGAATCTGAGCAAATTCTACATAGAAAAAACTAAGTAAATCCATGCCTAAGGTTACTACAATAAAAGTCATGAAAAAAAAATCAAGGAAAATTTTATAAAGCCATCACAGTGAAATGATATAATTTCTATAGAGGAGATTGGCTTTCATACTTTTTTATCCAAAATCATGGAAGGCAGAAAGAACTGCCATAGCATTTTTCAAATGCTGAGAGAAAAATATTGTTAGCCATTGGTTCAATATCCAGAATCATTATCATTCGGAAATCAATATGGAGATACCTCAAAGAGCTGGGACTGGAGGTTCCATTTGACCCAGCCATCCCTCTGTTGGGTATCTTTCCAAGAGAACTGAAAGAATCATATCACAGAGAAGTATGTGCACCCATGTTTATAGCGGCACAGTTTGTAATAGCTAAATCTTGGAAACAACCTATTTGCCCATCCGTTGGAAACTGGATAAAGAAGTTGTGGTTTTTCTATAAAATGGAATATTACTCAGCCATAAAGAGCGAGAGAATAGATTCATTCATAGGAAAATGGATACATATTGAAGATATACTCCTAAGTGAAATAAATAAGTCCCACATGTGTAAATACCGAATAGTTTCCCTGGTGTGAATATTCTGCAACAATGCATAAGATTCTAATAAGATTACTGACATTTAGAAATGGGAGGAAAGGAGCTAAAGATGTAGGGAAGGTGTGATACGTAGGGGAAGAACAAAAAGGGAAAAGAAAAAAATGTGAGAGAATGAAAAGATGAAAATAAAGTGTTTGTAGATGGGGAGGGGAGGAGGGGGTGAAGGGAGGGCAGAGGTAAGGGGAAAAAAATGAGAATCAAGACTTGCCATGTAAAGGTACATGATCCCAACAATGAATGTAACTGTACTGTATCCCTAAATGTACCAATAAACTCAATAAAAAAAAAAAAAAAAGAAATGAATGGGGTACAAATCAATTTTGAGGGGAAGAAAATCTGAAAGCATTTATTTTAGCAGATCTAGTTCTAATGTCTCTAAGGAATAATTAGGGGGAATTTTGAAAAAAAATGTAGAGGATCAGAAAATGCAGTTGGACCTCCTGCTTGTGCCAGTACCTGGATCCACACTGCAGAGGCACAGGTGGTCATAGAGGCCATAATACTGAGCTCCAGAAGATAGAACAGAAGTGAACAATTGCATTAAAGGCACACCAGACCTCTGCAGTTAGGAAGTTGAAGGGATTACCACCTTCCATTAGAACCTGGGCAATCTTTAGGGGAAGAGCAGCTAGAATCTGCAATAGAACTTTGCAGAGTTTAACCCTGCAGGAGGTCCGGGAGCTCCCCTTGGGTCTTGCAGCCAGAATTCACACTGAACCTCAAGGGTCTGCTGTCAGCTAGCTGAGACTAATTGATTTAGTTCTGTACATGGCTGCCCACATTGTCTATTGTGACAGCAGAGATATAACCTGAAGGAAGCCTTTCAAATTTTTTCTATTTTTAATTTTTAATTTTTTATTTTCCCACTCTCCAAATTCTTCCTTTTTTCTTTCTTCATTTTCCCCCTCAATCCCTTCCTCCCCCACATTGTTCTTCATTTCCTTTTTTCTTCCTGTTTCTGCCCTAATTCAGATTTATTATTTCTTTTTCTTTTCTTTTCTTTTCTCTTTTTCTTTCTCTCGATTGTCATTAGTTTCAAAGGAGAGTGAGTACAATATATAGCTTCCCTATTATTTTTAAGTTATTCTATTCTTGTCTTTGTTCTTGCTCTCTGTCTTTCGCTCTTGTTTCCAAGAGTTTGTGAGATGATCCTGCGTCCACTGGTTTCAATTGAAACCTTCTCCTATCCTCCTGCCTATCCATTCCTCTCCTTCAGTTCCAACGAAGGGTGAAGTTGCTGTATTGAAGAGTCTATTCACTATAAAGGTGTTTTGGGCTGGTTTTGATTTTAATTTAATTCACATATTTAGAAGTCATAGATTAACAACTGCCACAAATTGTTAGTTTCTAAGCTGTGCTTGATGCTGTTGTGTTGTGATTGTATCAATTGGGCTAAATGGTTGTGATTGATTTAATCAGTTGTCCTTCTGATATTATGAAAATAAGAGTGTCTCTGAGTCTCTAGAGACTCAAAACCTAAAAAGAAGCTATATCAGGAAAATCAAAGTACTAACCCAGGAATTAAAGCAAGTACAATACCAAACCAACAACAAAATAAAAATGAGAAAATACTTAAGCAAGACACAAATACAGACTTGCAGCTCAGCAATGGCAAATTCTAGGGAAAAAGAGGTGGAAAAGTTGGATAACCACCTGGACACCTTGAACTGATAGCACAGGAAGTAAAAAAAAACAGATGAATGAGGCTCTAGAAAAATTTGAAACAGAAATGATTTCCCAGGTAACTACACAGATGGTGAGCAGAATGAAAGACATGAGTAGAAACTCAAGAAGAGAAACAGATAAAAAAAAAATACATGAGCTCAGGACCATGATAGAAGCCTTCAATGCCCAGCATAGGAAAGAAATGGAAACCTTGAATGCCCTAAGAAACAACCTACAATGTGGGCAAAATATTTTACCAGCTGCTCTTTAGACAAAGTACTATTATCTAAAATATATATAGAACTCAAAAAAAAAATCAAGCCCCCCAAATATAAAGACCCAATTAAAAATGGGCATCTGAAATGAACAGACATTTCTCAGACAGTAAATAATACATGAAAAAATGTTCAACATCACTGGTCATTCAAGAGATGAAGATGAAAACAGCGCTGAGATTCCACCTTACTCCAGAAAGAAGGGCCACTATCCAGAAATCAACCAATAACAAATGCTGGCAGGAATGTGGGGAGAAAGGAACCCTCCTCATTGTTGGTGGGAGTGCAAACTGGTGTAACTACTGTGGAAATCTATATGGAGATACCTCAAAGAACTAGGATTGGACATCACATTTGACCCAGGCATCCCTCTGCTGAGTATCTTTCCAAAGAATTAAAATAATCATACCACTGTGATAATGCACACCATGTTTATAGTGGCACAGTTTGTAATAGCTGAAACTCGGAAATAGCCCAATTGCCCATCAAGTGCACACTGGATAAAGGTGTGGTTTTTCTATAAATGGAGGACTACTCAAACATAAAGAATGAGAAACAAGAGTCATTTATAGGAAAATGGGTGCATATTAGGGCATATTCTTAAGTGAAATAAATAGGACACACATGTGTAAATGCCAAATAGTTTCTCTGGTGTGAAAAAGGAAAAGCCTAAATAAGATTTAAATTGTTTAACTGATAATTTGAAATGGGAAGAAAAGGGCTAAAGGTGTAGGGGAAGTTGGAAGGGTAAGGGAAAGGAAATAAGGGGAAAGTATGAGAAAAGCAAAAAATAGAAACAAAGTCTTTGTAAATAGGGAAGGGTGGAGCGGGTGAAGGAACAGCAGGAGTATGGGGAAAAATAAAAACCAAGATTTGTCATGTAAAGGTAAAAGATCCCAATTGTAAAATATAACTGTACTGTATTCCTAAAAAATACCAATAAACTCAATGAAAAAAATTAAACTTCTGTGTCAAGAAATAGAAATTAGAGCAAAATAAATTGAAAGCAAGTAGAAGAAAGGAAATAATAGATACAAAAGGAGAAATGTATGAAATTAAAAACTGTAAAACAATAGAAAAATCAATAAAAGATCTTGGTTCATTTCAAAAGCATTAATCATACAAAGTTTAGCATGCTTGACAACCAAAAAGAGGATTGCATCAATCAGCCATATCAAGAATAAATCAGAGGGCTGGGGATTTAGCTCAGTGTCTCTCTGCCTGTCTTGTGAGCACAAACAAGGTTCTGAGTTCAATCAATGGTACTGAAAAAAAACATGAAGAAAGAAAGAATTAGAAGATGGCATTAGGAATATGGCCCTTCAGTGGATAATAAAGGGATAATGAGGACAACTCTATACTCATAAATTGCATTACTTAGAAGAAATTATTTCCTACTTCTTTAAAATCCCTAGGCACTAAATCTCACACAGAATGAAGTAAATTACCTAAATCACTTTAAACAATTAAATTCTAAATTTCAGTTATGTCCAGGCTCAAATAGAGTCACTGTAGAATTCTACCAGGCATCTGGAAGAGCTAACACCATTTTTCTCAGTATATTTCAGAAAATAAAAGAGGACATTTTCAAGCAATTTTTTGAAGTCAGTATAATCATTGCATCCAAACACAGCAAACATAGTAATGGAAAAAAAAGAACAAGAAAGAAAGAAATAATGCACTGAACCAACACAGACCCATACTATTCATGAATTCTGATACAAAATATTTTCAACAAACTATTAGAAAATAATGTTGAACAGTATATAAAACAGTATATAAAAATTTTATTCCAAGGCCAAGTAGGATCTTTTCCAGGTAATTACAGCTGGTTTTACCTTAAAAAATCAACATAATTCATCATATCAATAGCTAAAGAGAAAAAATAATTTAAGGGAAAAATTTGCATATCAGCACAGTAAAAGCGTTTGGATAATTCTTACACCAATTAAAGACGTTTAAAAACATAGCCTCTCCTCAGTTAAAATAGAGGAAATCTACCTCAGCTTGACAAAGAGCACCTACAAAAATCTTCTGGCCAACATCATTCTATCAAACTACATATAGAAAGTCTGAATATTATTCCTCTAAGATCAGGATCACAGCAAAAAAAATCCACCTTCAACATAGTGAATGGATCTTAACTCTCTGCAGTAAGGTAAGAAAAAATATAGAGTAAAAGAGTGAAGAGGAAGAATAAAAACTTATCCTTATTTGTGGTGGACATATCCATCTAAATAGAAAATCCTAAAGGATCCAAAAAGAAAAAAATTCTAGAAGTAATAAGTGGGATCATCAAGGTCACGGGGACATCAGATAAACTTATATAATCAGTTATTTTGCTATATATGAGCAATGAATATATGGAAATTAAAGCCAGTTCCTTTCAAAATGTTTAAGGAAATGGTAATGTTAATTACTCTGATCTGATTATAACATGTTTCATAAATGTATCAAACTGTATCTCATAACTATGTATAATTAATTAACATGTTTTAAAATGAATAATTTACAATTATTTCAAAGAAAATGAAACATTTTGGTAAAACATAATATGTGCATTCTGTATTTTAAAAATTAAAAATCTTTTTCAAAAAATAACAAAGGACATCTTGATGAATAGAAACGTTATGTTGTGTTTATGAATTAGATGCCTCAGTGTTAAAGACAAGTCTCTCCAGATTGATCTAAAGGGCTAAAATATTTGTTCCTACAAAAATGCTTTTCAGATCGTGTTCTAAAATTTGTATGGAAATGCTTGGGTCTTAGAATAGCTAACAGATAGGTTAGAAGAGTAATGTGGTAAAAATCACTCTATTGAATATTACAGAATATACAAAATATAAAATAATCAAATTAGCACGATAGAGGAAGTAGTAGACACATGGAAAAACTGACACTAGAGTACCCAGAGAAAATCACGCAAATATTTTCAATTGGCCTTTTTATTTTTTAATAACATATAGACAGTCGATTCAACAGAGTTTTCCAAAACTATTTTAGCATAAACATAAAATGACAATAATCCAGGTTTGTACCCAGTAAATTATGTGCACTTTGCATGTATTATTCTAAAGATTTTATTTTCAAATACCCATGGTTGCTCCTATGTGTGAAACTCAGAATATACATAAAGAACAAAGTAAAAGAAAATATGAAGCAGGGAGATCTTTTTTAAGTGGGAAGTGGAAGAAGAGATCAAAGAGGGTAAGAGAAGGAAAGGAAAGGGATTTAAACAGAAAATATTAAAGAAAAAAATGGAAATAGAGAAATAGGGCTTTTGCAAGTGAAAAGTAGAATAAAAATTGGAGAAAGTAGGGAGAAATTAGATGGGAAAGGGACAAAAAATTAAGATGTGGATGTTAAAGAAGATAGGCCTAATACTACCGAAACTGCTATATACATTCAATGCAATGCCAATTGAAATTCCAACACTATATTTCACAGAACTAGAAAAAAGAATCCAAAAATTCATTTGGAACCACAAGAGACCTAGAATAGCAAAAGCCATTATAGGCAACAGTCACATGGCACCAGGTGTAACAATTCCCAATTTGAAACTATACTACAAAGCCACTGTGATAAAATCAGCAC
>NW_022900944.1:25450245-25475050 GCF_012274545.1 Fukomys damarensis
AAAAAAAAAAAAAAAAAAAGAAGATAGGCCTAAACTGACAAGTTATGATGAATTTATAAACATTGTAAAGGAGGTTGGGTTTTCCCTGCTTGTCCATGAAGAATCCACTGAATTGTTTAACTTGCAAAATGAAATGATCAGGCTTCATCTACATCTTTAGAATCCATATTCTTTTGTCTTTTGAATGCATCACGCTGTTATCCCATTAGTATTACCAACTATTATTGTATCCTTAGCTATCCTAAATGTGAAAGTAGAAATGTTACACATCGCTGTGATCACAACATAATCAGTTTTCAAATGACACAGCACAAAATATTGTAGTGGATATTTAAAAAGTCTAGGCATGAAGGGAATTAAAAATGAGCTAAATAAAATTGATTGAAATAAACTGTAGCTTAATAAATTCACTATGTATAAATATGTGCTTTTAAATAACAGATAAGGGGCAACAATCTATGACCGGTCAAGTGGAATCTAGAAGTCAAATAAAGCTAAGCCAGGGTAATCATGGTAAAGACATGTCTGATGGTTAATTTGGAAATTAATGCCTCTGACATTGACTTTACTGCAGAGGAGATAGAACCGTACTTGGAAGATGGAAACTAAAACTGGACTTTTTTTTTATATTGCAAAGAACATTGACCATAACTGAAATTTGCTATTGATTTGTTGAGTTGTTGGAAAAAGTGTCATGGAGATATATTCAAAGATTACATTGCGGCATGTTGAGTTAATGTAATGCTACATAAATAATTTGAGAGACTTTTAACTGAATAATTTGTGCAACAGAATTATTATTATTACAAAATCTGAATGGATAAGCTCATAGAAAAACAGGGAGTCCTGAAGTTTGTCAACTGAAAGTTTTGTTATATTATTTTTACTCAGTGTTCATCCTGCTTATCATGAAAGACTAATTTCCTAAACTTGTCTGCAAATCTTCTGAATGTTTTACAGTTTGCTAAAGGTGATATTAATTCACTAATGAAATCAAAGTTTCCTCCCACGCAGTGACATTTGCTGTTTTAATGCTCAATGTTTGCTCAGGATCTGGCACAGATTAGGCCTTCAGTGTACACTGGTATATGTACATATGAATGAATGAGAAAATGGAGAAATTTTTACTGGAAATACAAATTAGAAAAAATAATAGTGACAGATTATTTTTTAACATTTACCGTATTTTGCCGCTACCCACACAGCATAGGATCTGAAGCCCGGGAGAGCAGTGGGAGATGGAGAAAATTGAAGAATGACAAGAAAGAAATACACATACCAAGATTAAGCTTGAAAGCTGGACCAGGTGGAACCGGAGTCCAGTGCACTCATTATTTAGAGTGTAAGACAAGAGTGCTACATGACCCAAATGGTCCAGGTCGAATGCAACATGATCGTCTCATGATTGGGCCATGAGCAGGAAGGGAATAAGGGAAGAAGGCTACATAATGTAACTGTCTCCTGGGGCTGTACCATTCAGGTCGACAATCTTAGTCAAACAGATTACGTCTTGTTTGACTATCTAGTCTGTGGAGGAGAAAGGGAGTAGGGATAAGATGAAAGACCATCTTCAAGCTCATCCCGCAGCAATATTTAGGGCTTTTTGTTTATTGTTAACTGTTACATGTGTTGTTATATTGAATTCACAAGCAAACATCTATTCCGATATTCATATCATTTTTAAGTGAAAACATTGAGATTCTGACTAATAAGGATCCTTCCCCAAACAAGAGGATTAGACTAAGAATTTGAGGTCGGCCAGTCATCTTTCCGTAACTAAAATTCTCTATGGCAAATAAAATCAGGAAAGAGACTGTAATCTATGATGTGAATTAAAAAAGCTGTAAAACAACATTTGAGTTATAAATAATTGTTTGACTTATGGGACATTGTTTTATCTTCGGGGAGAAAATCAGTATCTCAAATGTAAATTGAAGAATCACAATAATTTCAGAGAGTTAATAAACTAGATAATTAATGCACGCAAAGTTGTTTTAAATGTATAATAATAAGGATGGGAAGAAGGTTTGAAGGGAGGGGAATTGGAAAAAATAAGAATTAAGATGTATCATGTACAGGTACAAATTCAATATAATAAATATGATTATTATGTGTATCTAAATTGTACCAATAAACAATAAAAAAGAAAAATATTAACTTCCTTCTTAGAATTAAAAAATAATAATGGTTTTATATCAGTCATCATAGCAATGATAATACTGAAATTAATATGTTGTGGTGACTTAGGGACTTACCAATTTGTTGTTTATTATTTGGTACTAGGGATATAACTCATATCCTTGTATCTGCTACTTATGTGCTAAAGCACTAAGCCTTACATGTAGCTCTAGGAATTTATAATTCAACTCTTGCCACTTATTTTTAGTAAATAAATGAGACACTAATATTGTTTCTTTATCATATAATCATACTCCTCTTTTCATGTAAAAAAAAGAATAAAATTTAAAACTGCAGTTGATAATTTATTCAACTTCCATGGAGGAACAGCTGGTAAAGAAAATTCTAATTTTAATTATTACTGAGGTTTGAGGACACTCTATTGCTATTAATTGTTCAAGCTTTCTTCAGGTCACCCTTCTGTATTTTAGTCCTTACATATATATATTCAATTTTTTTTCTAGACTAATATGGCTCATTTGAGGAGATTTATCTACTTTATCTTGGGTTAATGCTATGATTTCAATGTCATTTTGAGAGACCCATACATTGTTAGTCATTAAATAGTTCTCAAAGCTTTTCACTGTTAATGAAGATATTTTTCACATATTCTCTTAAATTAATGTCACAATTCATCATCTCATAATCTCAGATTTTCAGAGAACAATTAGGTAGCAGTTTCTAAGAAGGGCTAAGAGGTTTAAAAAGTTGGCAAACAAAAAACCAATTGAGGGACAAAAGTCATTTCTGTGACTAAGATACTTTGAAAGTATACAGGGAATTAAATATTTAATTCATGTGAACCACCAAATTTTTGAGATCAATACATTGCCTTGGAAAATGTGTTAATCGGTGTTCAGGATGTGATACAAACAGTTATGTTTTTACTTTGACAGGCATGAAATATTGAAAATGATTGATGGTGGTTGCAGAGAGAGATAAATCCATGGGTGGATTTTCCATTACCATGTAGAATTATTTATTATTTGCTGATTGTCTTCTATGGGAAAGAATCTGTGCTGGTTGATGGAAGAGGAAATGGGAAGAAAAACAAATGAAATTGCTTCATATTCTTAAATCACACGTTGTAGAAAGAGGAAGAAAACTAACAATGCATTTTCATTCAGTGAGACACAATTTCTCTACTCAATCAAAGCTATCACTAGATGAGTTCTCAAATTTTGTTTAATGGTGCAAGCAAGAATTGCTACTGATTTCATGTCACTGTCACTTCAACTGCAAAATTTTATTAATAATGGTAGTCATTTTAGAAAAATGTTAAGAAAAATGAAATAACCCTTAAAAAGCTGCCTATTACAGTGTCTGGTACCTGAAAAGCCTCTGTAGTTATTGACTGTGTTAGTTTTTTTGGTCATAGGTGCATAATCACTACCCAATGCATAGTTGAAGTGGATTGATATGGTAGAAAAAGGTAACATCAAGGCATATTTAAAAGTGGAAGGGGAGGCAGACATCTATGAAGATTTATCCCTTTCTGCTTTTGTAGAAATCTAAGCTAACAGAAGTTTTGATAGATTTGGGATAACTTAGGTTAGGAGAAGAAAAGAGAGTTAAACATTTTTCATAAATTTTTATTGCTTCTATTTTTACTGGTACAAGATTGCAAAGCATAATGACAAGGACATGTAAATTACACATGCTGATTAACTAATTAATTATTTACACATTTTATTTTTTTAATATGATTTTCTCACCTCTGAGCCCCCTTCTTCCATCTCTTGGTTCACTTTCCTTTTGCCATAGATCTCTTTTTTTATTATCTATATTTTATTTAGCTTTTTAATTATTTATACTTTGCATTTCTCATGGAAGATAAACAATATGCTATTTAAACTTGTGTATTTGATTTATTTCCCTTAGCATTATGGTCTCAATAGGAATTCATTTTCCTACAAATGACTCATTTATTCTTCTTTACAGTATAGTAGTTCTCCTTTGTGTATAAATATCACACTTTCTTTATCCATTCATCTTTTGATGGACATATAGGCAGCTAGCAAGATTTAACTATTATGAGTTGTGCTGAAAGCACAATTAAATATTTAAGGCATTAAAAATACAATGGAGTGAGGAAAAGGCAGATATTTCCAGTTCTATGAACACTTTAATCACAGAATAGTAGCAAGGCCTTCATGCATCTGGCCCATATGGGTGCTTAGGAAACCCAATCACTAAGGACTAAGTCACAACTATTTCTCCATTTTTAAATGCACCTTTCAATTACCTCAGCTTCCGACTTCGTGAATAGAACAGTGGCTGCTGCAATGTAATTACCTTCAGTACTGCTCCATGTTTAGACAAGGAGGAGGACCAAACAGTGTGTATCTATTGAGGATATGTGTATATGTCTGTGCATGCATGTGTTTGTGTGTGTGTGTGTGCAAAAACACAAAAAGCATTGAGGTTCAAATCATCACCAACTTAGAGGAAAGAGATTTCAGAGTAAGATTTAGATCAATTTTAATGAAATAAAGTTTATTATTTAACACACTTGATATTGCATTGTACAGTAAAGGAATAGAATTGAACATAACAACGTAAGGGGCCTGCAGAGCTGCATGTCTGAACTTCAGAGATGAATGAACAATGTACACAATGTGCAGATGAAAATAGCAGTTTACTACTCCCTCGGCAGAGTAAACTGAGAACACTTTATATATATTTCCATATGCCACAAGCTACCTAAATTATTGTAAAGTTTGTTTTCTTCTCAGTTATAGTTATTCTTCTTAGTCACAATTTGTAAAAACATACTCAGACGTAATTCTAAATATTGGCTTCATCATACTCTGTGCAAATTATGTTCCATAAATGACTCTGTCCTTTTGAAAATATAAGTTATGTAAAAGAAGAGAATGCTAGTGTCTTAGTATAAGCTTTTAGTTAGCTTGGAAAGTACTTTATAATAGGATTAAACGTACTTTAATATAAATCTTAATTTTGCCATTTACCAGCTGGGTGGTCCTATCTTAGTCCTGAAGTATTTATTTCCTCTGTATGCAATCTAAAATACTTTCTTTAACAGCACCATTTAACATGAATTCTTTAAATAGCTTACTTATTTAGCTGTGTATTTCTTGTGTTTGCCCACAAAAGTAAAAATTATCATTGTTCCAATTTTTGTATATAATTATACTGTGTTGCACACTTCCTTCACCCCAGTTTTAGAACAAAAGAACAATATTTGTTGATTCAATGTATGAATGTCTCTGATTCACACTTTAATCTCAGTAAAATATCGTTGCTAAAATGAGTTTCATTAGTCAATTCTGAAAGTGTATACTAAATATAAAGTGACAAATATAGTACCTTTGAATTTTCAATAAATGTAGACCATATATCATTTTTGTCTTTTTCTTTAAGTAAAAGAAATTGCCAGAAGCAGAGCTCCAGTACAGAGAAGAAATAGGTAGAATAATTTTTTTAAAGAATAAATCTGGCTCTCATGGAATCAGATTTAATTTTGGAGGAGAGATGCTAATAAAACCACAATGTAGCTCTTACAGACAACACATTCTGCTTCAGCAAGTAGAGATTACTAAGAGGATTGCAAACCCAGTATGGCAGCTGCTGCTCCCATGGGGCTGTGGGCCACTTGAAGGAAGAATAGTACAATCATGGAACTGAATTTTTTTAAAAATTGCAAATTGTTGAATTCACAAAGCCACGTGGCTACACTATGACAGCAAAGTTTGAGCAGTGATTCTCCAAATCAAATGACCTTAAAGGAGACTCATTTTAGAGCACTCATTTCAATGCAAAATTTCAAGCCTTACTTCTGAATTTCATTTGCATAAACGTGGAGGTAAGGCATAGTACCCATGACTTAAGGGATCCATTTAGGGTTACTGGTGGCAGTTACCCATAATCCACTTGGAGCTTGTCTTTGTGCCCATTCCTGGAGGTCACTTCTTGCTCTCCTCTGTCTTCCCTGGTGACGTATGTGACCCTCCCACACTCCTCATCCCCATTCACCTTCAGTCTTGTTTGTGGCTTTGTCCGAACTTCCCGGAACTAAGACCATATTTAGGAATTAAAGATGCTCCTTTAATTTTCATTGATGTTATCTTTAAATGTGTGCTGGTTTGTAATTCTCTTATCATTCATTTCTATATTTACCTTTTTTATATTTTCAGAGAGTCAGAACTTCAATGAAAGAATGGGGAATCTTGGTGGCTTCATCACTAGATCTAAATTAAATTTGGTGTTATTTCTTTTTCATTGGTTTCAATATTTTCACAGCCACCTCTACAGATATTTTAGAAGATGTGGGGTATAGAAACCTTCCCACAGTTTCATTTTCAGATGATAAAACTGATAACCAAAAAAGTCAAGGCCAAAAAGTTAATCATTACTGTTTCCTTTTCTGTACCTATTCAATGTTTGACGGGCAAAGAAAAAAATGGTCATGGTCAAAAGTTTGTGATTTGATCAGTAAAGGAAGACTTACTGACACCTCATTTTCTGAGAGGAATCATATTCTGAAATTTTATGAGAATAAAAGTTTTCTGTTATCAGCCAGCTGTACTTGCAAAAACTGAATCACTTTAAGTATACCATTCACTAAATTTTTGACTGGAAACGGGAAAAAAAAAATCTTAAAATGTGATGAAAAGCCTGAAATTGAGTTACATAATAAATTAATATATGATTATTCATAAATTAGGAAACCTGAAGAGAAACAGTTGCAGCATTGACTCAGTAATGCCACGGAGACTGCAAGTTTTTCTGTCGTCAGGTCTAATGAGGTCTAATGTGATCAAAAAATACAGTGAATCTGTAGTTTGGAGAAAGGGGACCAAGAAATGGAGGGAGGTAGGGAGGAAGAGAGTAAGGGAGTGAAATAAGAATTAAGATGTGTTATAGACATGGACAAACTCCCCAAGAGGAATGTCATCATTACGTACTGCAAACATATAGTAAAAATAAACCAGCAAAATTTAAAAAAGGGAAAATAAAGTGGAGTGAAAAAAATAAGAGAAATGCATTACAGTAAAAGACACATTGGCACTAACGCCCCTCACTTTGAACACAAGCATCCCATCATTCGCGTGACTTTCTACAGCAGTTCTGGAAATCCTCTTTCGCAAGTGTGTTCATGAAATGTGGTTTTAAGAATGGGTGATTTCTTCCAAGTGCCATCCAAGGGAGAAGCAGGCTCATAAAAACATTAAGGTGTGTGTTCATCCACTTTATTTACCTAATCTTAAAACTGTGCAATGTCTGGCCCCTGCCCAAAGTCAAAATGACCAGGAAAAGTAGATGCTGAATCAATTTAGAACATCCAAAACCACAATAGTGCAACTAATAGCACAAAAATGGACTTTCAGAGGTGCTTCAGAGGTTGCAAGGATTACAAAATAAATATATTCAAAGGTAGGAGGAGTGTTTTGAGTAGGGTTAATGGCAATGTATTATTTATTGTAACAAATCTCTAATATAACCATTTACTATATTTATTTATTATAGCTCCTATTATGCTTACATGTTGATTTTCCATTACCAGGCTTATAAAATTCCTTTTGACAAGATCCTTGTCACACATACATACACATGGCTTCCAAAGATAGAATGGGAAAGTTAAGATACCTTTTGGAGATCTTTCTTTATTTAGAATGGAAATACTTGATACATACACTAAATAGACATTTTGATGCCTAACATATTGGTGCTGCAGAAAAGGATTAGAAAACAAAGATCACAAATTTTCAGTCTCTATGGAGAGAATCAATTTGTGCCAGAAAGGAAGGAAAATGACTTTGGTCAGCCAAAAATATATCTGTCAGAAGAGGATACGGACTTGCTACGGGTGGATGAAAATTTTATATGAATCCAGAAGTTGGTTATAAAGACATTTCCATTTTGGAAATAAGTACAGAATGCTTTCTTCCTAATGGATATCATCTGGGAAATTCTTCCCTTCCTTAGAGCATGGAGAATATAAAACTACCATCAGACAAGAAGATTAAGTAATAGACTGAAAAAGAGTCCTGAACTTAAATAAAACAAAGCTTTTACATTTTGACTGGAAAAGAATTTGAGGAGGGAGTATAGAATAAATTCTTTATAGCTTTCAGTCTTATATTGAGCTGCCATTGAATAAGATAAACAGTCTGCTAGTGTGTGATGCAGAGAAACACAATGTGAATCAAACCAGGCAATGTTATTGCTTTCCAAGGCACTGGTTTGACTATACTGAGAGTACTATATCTGGTGTTTGTCACTATTTCTTAGATGGGGTATAATTTCTTTTGAAGGACTATTGCACTAAGTCACTTAATGATACCAGCTTCTAAGATTTAGGATGTAAAGAAAGAATGTTAAAAGTTATGCATTTGTTCACTGGGAGGTAAAAGGGAGTTTAAATCCTATTTAGCCTTTGAAATTTCCATCACTGGCAAACAGTATTTTTCTACCTCATTTTTTTTCTTTATTCAATGCCAGCTCATATTCTACTGCTGCTTTTCTTGCTCATTGCTTTAACTACTGCACTTTATGGGAGGGTACAAGTAAGGCAAGGAGTCAGTGTTGCTCTGTGAATCATCTGTCACAAGCAGATGAAGTGCGTGTTTTTTCCCTGCCTACAGGGAAATGCAGAAAGTCCATTTCGCACCAAGAAGGGGAAAAATTATTCATAATACCAGGTATATTTATTATGATATAAACAGGAAATTTTATATTTGCATGTTAACTGCCATAGTTGGATGGTATAATCACTTTGACCACATGAACAATTGCAACCAACTCTGTAAATGTATTGTCAGCCAATCAGCACAATAGGGCAGACTCAGGCTAATTCCGTGCCTCTGTTACTTGTTAATTATAACAAGTTAAGAAAGGTATGTAACCACACTGAACTTTAGTTTTCTCACTTGTTAGCTGGGAATAATAAGAGTGTTCAGGAACCGAGGTTGTAATTGAATCTAATAAATTGATGCTTGGAAAATTTTTAGTCAGACCATAATATATAGAAATATTAACACATTAGCTATGATCCTGAGAATATGGAGAAAGCTAAGTAAATAAATATAGATATCTAAATAACACTTTTCAGACAAGAGAAATGAGAAGTCCATGAATAGTTCATGCATATATAAAAGAGTAAATTTTATTTAAAGTGAATTCTTAGATGTGTAGGTATTGAAAGTTTGAATTTGAAAAACTGAATACCCAGAAGAAATAGTCTTTGTATAATAGGGCTGAACGTCTCTCTGCATTCCAGTTGCACCCATTTCTCCATGTAATTAATGCTATGCTATCCACATTATAACTGTTTGGCACTGTGGTTAAAGAATATGGGCTATGATATCGTGAATTCAGATAGCACAACTAGTCTTAACATTTAGTATTCCTTTGGCTTTGGAAAAATTATTTACATTCTCTTTGACTAAGATGTTTCCATTGTAAACTGTGAATGACTATACTGACTGTTCTGCAAGGTTGATACTTAGAATTACATGAAGTTATTTTGAAAAGCACTTGAAGGAGCATTTGACATATAGTAAATAGTCAATGTAAATTAATTTTTATTACTGGTGAAAAAGTAAAGAACATTTCATCAATTATAAGAGTACATATGGCATAGATCCAAGCAATATATATCTTATCTTAGAATGAACATTCAATTCAAATCAATTGGGAATAGAGTATATAATCTTTCTGTATATATTAGCATTTAGTGTCAAGAATAAAAGGGACTTAGAAAAAGTGAAGTCACCCCTTTCCATCTAAAACTGTATAGAAAAGGAGGTTTCAGGAAAAAGAGTTGCCAAGGGGAGGAGAAGGTAATTTATTTCTTTTCAAGATTGGAGTAGAAAAGGAACCACAAAATGACACCAATACTGAGACTTGACAATAGGTTTTAAATATAGTAATTGTTTGGAAATGTTTTACCACATTATGGACTAAGCCGTCTTTCCCATGCTGAACAGCCACATGAAGTTAGTGATTCCTTGTGGGAGAGTACTGGCCAAGAAAATTTATGCAATCACAGAAAGTATATTGGTCACAGCAGCTATAGGACTGCCTTAGGATTACCTCACCCCCACCTCCATTTGCACAGAGTTCTTCAGTCTACATCTAAAATAATTTTCCTGGTCTCCTTCAATCTATAGGAAGTTTTCTGTTCATAGCTAATGTGAAACAAATTCACAAAGAAGATTCAAGCTAATGCATTCTCACGTTCTAGTTTAGGATTTTGGGACTATTGAAAATGATGGGTTTTGTTATTCTTTAAGAATGCGTTTTGTTGTCCACACATGTTGTCTATAGAATCCCAGTTCTGGGTCTCCTGTTCATGCCATGATATATGTCATAAATCTTGTAGAAGTCAGTTCTTGCTGTTACTTGCCCTATTCCATAAGCGTGTCTTTGGGCTGTCCACACATTGCTTTGCTACAAAACACCTTTCCAGGCAGCAGTTTTTAGCTGCAAAATATGTCACACCTCTGTCACCTCTCTTCAGTCTAAAACTCTTAGATGACTTTTTATTTTTCTTAGAATATGGCCAATAATATCTAACGTAAATTTGGTGTTTTTTATTTTGTTCTAAATGCTATTACGTTTGGTTATATAATTTGTTTAATATTCAAAACAGTTTTATAAATTAATCATTATTGGGCTGGTGATTTAGCTCAGCAGTTCGGTGGCCTACCTTGCAAACACAAGGACCTGAGTTCAATCCCCGGTACAAAATAAATAAATTAATTAATTAATCATCATTATCACCTTCCCTGCCCTAACAATGAGTAGCTCAGGAAACACAAGCAAAAAGAAAGGAGATAAATTTCTCATGGTCACACACCCAATAAGTGACATAGCCGGTATCGGAAAACAAGCACATTTATTCCAAAAAATCCTGATCAGATTGTGATATTTGGGTTGTCTCATTTAGTAGTAACTAGAATGAATCTTTCCTTATACATCTGCCTATGATGGATGAAGAAGAGATGTACTTTTAGATTTCTACAGTTAACTAATTAGAGAAGAGATAGAACTAGAGTATATACTTCTAGTCTCACTGTTTTCTTCCTTGTTTGGTCCTATGTTATTTAGTCTGTGCAGTCATTAAAACATAAACAAATATACTAAGCAGAAGCATCATTCAAAAATTATTTATTTGCAGCCAGTTATGTGTAAGACTCTTGTGTACACATCAAGAGAAAATCTCAAAACAGTTGCAAATATTATAATGAAATGCCAGGTAATGGAATCCCAGTTGACCATACCTTCAGAATGACTGAGATTTTCTTAACACTGTTGCATTTTGCCTAAATAAAATTTCAACATATGACAAACGCTGCTGCATGAAGGTCATTTTGTTCTAAATGTTATTCTCTAAGACTGTAGCAGCCTGGCCCCACGCAGGCAAGCATACAGCTTCCATTAACCACTGTGCCCAAAGTTTCATAGCTGTGGCACAACAAGCTTTGGAATTTATAGAACAATTATAGAATTATAGAACAATCAAAGCTTTATATAACACTCACAACTGCTAGCTTTAGCACAATAGGTAGGAGTTTAGGAAATGCTAGTATTACTTTAGCAAATGTCTTTAAAAGCGTTTTTGTTGTTATTGTTTTTGCTTTTTATATGTATGTGTGTGTGTGTGTTTTTTTCATTGTTTGATTCTGTCTGTTTCTGAGCAAACTTTATTCTCTTCCATTATATTGTTCTATATGGCATATAAATTATCTAAATATCTATTCATCTAAAAAGCACTTAAGTGTCACTGGCTTTAGCAAAATTGCACCATTTACTCATATTAATATTTATTTTAGATATTGAAAAATTGAGATGCAGAGTAATAAATAAATCACTTAATGTGAAGCAGCAAATAAATGTTCAAATAAAGTACTGAGTTCTATTTGGTTGACCTGAAATCTTACGCTTTCAGCACAATTCTCTTCTTGTATATCCAGGCACAGCTTTGCCCACTCTCTTTTCCCATGTCAAGGAGCTCATTGGGATAACAAAACAGAACACAATTAACTTTAGTCATGAGCTTGGTCTAATTTATGATTACAATTCTGAAAAAACAATTTGTCTTCCAGTGCCCCTCACCCATTGCAATATAAAAGAGTCACCCTAATGTTTAGATAGTTATTACAAATAAGAGGAGATGACTTAATGGACAACCAAAACATCGTCTTATGCTTCAACCCTTCTTTTCTCAAGGATAGAAGCAAGGGGTTCCTTCACTGATTTTTTTCTTTTCCTTTAACAACATTCTATTTCTATTTCATTCTTTCCTGTTCTCCTTTCTCCTGACACCTACTGTCAATTTTCCTGTCTCTCTTTCTTTCTGCCGCTTACTAGTGAAATTTTGAAAAAGTCACATGATTTCTACTTCAGACCAAGTTCTAGCTATGTTACTTAATTGAATTGGATAAGGTGATGAAGGATTTTCACCTTAAATCTGTTTTCTTATGTATAAAATGCAACAGGTGGGGCCAGCAATTTAGCTCAGTGGTTCCACTGCCCGCCATGCAAGTGCAAGGTCCAAGTTCAATCCCTGGTACCAAAAAGTAAGATTAAATTAAAAAATAAAATAAAATGCAACAAGTATTCTCAAAGATCCATCTCCAAACTTCCATTTTACAATATGATAATAAATTTTGCAGACACTCTAGACATTTTTAATATTTTATTCTGCACATTCTGGCTAAGCATCTCCATATTTAGTAACTGCTATACCTTACATTAATTTCCTAATTTTTAATCTACTAGTGGCAAGTCATTAAACATTTGAAATGGAATTAAACATCTTGCTGCATTGTATTTCAGTTCTCCATCTGGCTTTTGCAATTGGAATTTAGTGGCAAATGTGAGTTTGAGCTTTAGGGGGCTGAATGTGAGTAAGAAATACTGATGCCATCAGACCACATGTCTGTGCAACTCTGAACTTTGTAGTTTCCATCATTTTCTGAGGAACAGATGGCAAGAAAATAAGAATCCTGAAATGCCCCTAATCATGAAGGAGAGAACAAGTAAGAGCAAGTGAGCCACAAAATGTAGTTTTTGGTTTTAAAAAAGGATTTCATTGGCAGGAAGATAGCCTTTTTACTCTTCAAGAGAATTCTCTCTCTATATGTGTGTGTATTGTGTGGGTGTGTATGAGTATGGGTATGTGCTTGATGACTCTGAAGTCACTGATAAATAAGTCATGTAAAGTTGAGGGTATGAAAGAAGAGAGTAGGAGAATAACAGGGGCTGTTAGGAAAAAATGCTTATTCCTTTAGTTTCTCTGATGACCCAAATCATTGCTCCGTCGACATCAATTCTATTTCCCAATTTAAGCCAGTTCCAGAAAAGGCCTTTTAAGATGATAGCAATGAGAGCATATACAACATGTCAGATTGGTCAGGGGTTCATCCTTGAAGTCTCCAGCAATTCAAAGAACTTAGTGGAAAGGGACATGAAGACTCGCTTTGTTACTGGCCAAGGCAACTGTATGATGAGAAACCATCAATCCAACAACTGTCCTTAATGGCAGCAGGAATTTGGGGACATATTGTTCTGCTCTTGCTCTGCAGTCCACTAACCCCCAAACAGAGAGTTCACAAGTACAATTATTTATTTTTATTCATGAGTACATAAGTTGGATGGTGGGTGTCTGATCTAATTAGGACCTTATCAGATATCTCTGATTTAAGCTATGGAGTCAGCCAGGTCTAGCCCCTCGCTGCGTGATGGATGCAAATTCGCTCCATATACTTTGGATTTTCAATGAAACATCAGGCTAGTCAGATCATGTTTTTATTTTAGCAATGACAGTAGCCCAATAAAAGGAAGTTTAAATGAATAGAACTTTTTGACAGCTAGGATTTAACTTGACACATCATCACTTCTTTCTATATCTTTCAGCCAAATTAGTTATATGTGTTTTTAGTCATCTATTGCTGTGAATCAAGTAGGAACATTCAGGGGTACAAGTCAATTATTTTCCTGTGCCTTCAAATACTGTTGACTAGGCATCTGGAGATGTAATATTATGGATATCTTTTCCCATTGAGTCTGTTCCTCACTTGAGGTGACCAAATCCCTTGAATAGCTGGGTTGAGGGATCCTCCCCTAAGATGCCCTATTCATTCACATGCCATGGGTGGCTTGGCAAGGCTTAGGGTCAGACTCGGCTAAAACTGTTGAACAGAGTGCTTATGTACCTCCTTTCTAGCCTTCAGGTCCTAGGTAGTAAGACTTTTCATATGGTGACATGTGCACCTTGAAAAGTATTTCCGAAATAAGGGACAGAAATTGTATGAATTCTACTGTTGTATTCTCAATTACTCATCATACCTCATATGTATTCTGTTAGTTACAAACTAATCACTGAGCACAGCAGAGATCTGGGGAGAAATGAATTCCCACATACTGAGGAAGGAGTTTCAAAGATTTGTTGTTCTTTCAAGCCATTGTACACAGCTAGGCCCAAGCTCAGGTTTCAAAAAATTATACTCTTGCTCTATGAAAGGGATGGCAAGTCATGTTGTATAAACAATGGCCATAAGGAAGTGAGAAGTATTGATTTAAAAAATCAATTCCCTGAAGGAATTGCTGAAAAGCAGCCAATAACCAGAGATGATGTCCAAGTAACAATTATCTTTATATATATGAAGTATGAAAAAGAAAAATGGTTCTCGAAGGAGGGGAGACCTTGAGGTCAGTAATAATATCGAGATTAACTCCATACAGACTATATTCCAAGTTCAAGGCACTGCAGTACAAAGTAAAACATAGGAAGGCAAAGGAGGCCAGTCAGAAGAATTCAGACCAAATGATGTGATTGATACCATCAAGTACCCGATCTGAAAGATAAGACTGAGATGCATTTTTCCCAAAAGAGCTAAACTTGTACAGCCTCTGTGATGTAATGTGCTTGAGTTCTGGACCTATTCACTTAGACCAATGAGGGAGTTATCTGTCCCTCTAGCAAGAACAGAATTTGAAAGTAGGGGTTGATATTCCCTAGTGAAATAGACATCTTTAGAAAATGTTAAACAATATATTTGAGATACCAAATGAAGACTTATTTGTGGAATTTTATGTTGATCAAAATGTCTTGCAGTAGAAGATTTATAAAATACCTTCTATAATATTCCATGAGCTAGAGTTTATTAAAATTGTTTTATTGTCCAAATGAATCTACTCTAAAAGAGGTAAAAGCTGATATAGTCAATGCTACTTTTATCTCCTTTGAAATTATTAGAAATTCTGTAATGTATCAATTTGAACATATGATTATTTTCCCACAAATTAACACATTTTCCCTTCATAGAGTACTCCAAATCAGATTTATTAGCAGTAATAAAAAATCCCTGAACTTTTAAGAGGATGGGGTAGAAGGGATGCCAAGTCTTTAGGTTTTAAAAAAAATAATGCCAGGTATATACAATCATAGAACAAAATAAGAGAATTGTGAAGGTTTTTTGTCAAAACTGAAGGATATAAAAGTGGATGGGGCATTACAATTTGACTCTGGAGTCATTAATGCTGTTATAGTTATGTTCAGTGACAAACTTTCTGACATAAGCAAATTAGATGTTAAATTGATGACTTTTTTTAGAATTGTTGAGAAAAACACCATAAATCCATACCAAGGTCCATCTTTTCAGTAATAATAATCTTGGGTCAGGGATTTAGCTCAGTGGTTCTACTGCCTGCCTTGCAAGCTCAAGGACTAGCGTTTGATCCCCGATACCAAAATAATAATAATAATAATCATCTCAGATCCAAGTTAATTATTTAAAAATAAATGATATACACATAAAATTTGTGTCTATTTACTTGTCTGTCTATCTACATAAATATCCATAGATTCATCTGTCTAGCTTTTTGGAACTTCTCATGGGGTACTTTCCTATATTAGGGTCTCTTAGATTGACTTTTGGGATCTTGAGATTATGGCCTGCATTCTCTGATGCACAGATAATTGAATGGACAACTCTTTTCTGTGTCTGGAATGTTCTTTTACTGGTATTTCATTATTTAAGTGTAAATCATTAGTACAGTTGCAGTTCAATAATTCGCCAGTCCAAAAAGTTGTATTTGATCTCTGAAGAAGGAAATGATTTAGCACCTCCACTGTGAAGAATTATGGATCCTTCATGGCAACTTTTTGTGACACTTAGAATTTAGTATCTACAGTTCAGTTTGTCAACAAGATTGCTTTACCCTGTAAGACCAATCTCTCAGTTTTCTGGAGTTTATGTGCAGGAGATGAGAACTACTGAAGATTGTTTTAAATAATTCTTCTATCCTTTGTGTCTTCTAAAGCAGCATGGCATATACATTTTCCTGGTAGGCTCTTTAATTCATGCACTGAACAGTAAATTCTACAGCTAAGACTTGAACATTTTACTCTGTGGAAATTAAGCCTCAATTCAGATAAATGCACATTAGATTTTTGTTTTTAAAAGTAAGCCATAATCTATCCCTCAAAAGGACAATGGACTTGTATGGTACTTTATTACATTACTGGAGAACTTTGAGTCTAATAGCCTCATTCTGTACTTTCTTCCACATTCACTTGTTTAAACAGTAGATTGACCCTACCTTCCAGGGAAATCTTTCCACAACACAAATGTTACCAAATCATTACCCCCTCTAAAGGTTCCCAGTCTCCTCATTACCTTGGGTTTAACATCCAAACTTGGATGTAAGACCTCTAAGTTACAACCGCAATTTTAATTCACAGTTTGCCTCATACTCTCCTCCATTTCCGAGCCTCTTTGCATATGTTATTTTCTTTCCCTAGACAGCTCATTCGGCTTTTTAAAAAATTTTAATTCTTCTCACCTTTTACAATTCAGCTTTAGACACAACTTTTTTGAAATATTCTGTTTCTGCAGCTTAGTTTTTTCAATGACATTTTTCCTTCCCCAAGTTGCAAAATACTACAAGTCTCATATTACTGACAGTAGTCAAGTAACAGTAGTAAAGTAACTGATAGAGCCTGATACTTGATAGTAAAAGACCAAAAAATATTTTTAATCATATCAGATATATACTCTCTTATTCTGTTAACCTGTTATGAAGGATATTCTATTCAATGGTCCCCTGGAAAATTTTAGGTTTATTAAAGATAAGTCGGTCTTTAGCATGCTTGCTAAAATATGAATAAGAGGTTGATCAGGCAAAGGTGTCATTATAATATTCTTTTATTTGTTTGGAAAATTCTTATATGCTTTGAATGAAATTTTATATTTGAAGAAGCTTTTATGCATTACATCTTAGTTCAATCACAATATTGTATAATTTAGGGAACTTCTGATTACAAATCTTCAGCCTTGATAAATAATGTATATCGGTTATGAGTGTAAGCATAGTCTTTTCTCCAGGGACAGCAATAACTGTTATTCCTAAGAGAAAAGAAAAGTGGAGGAATAATTTGGGTAATATAATAAAGTCTATCCCTGTGTTCTATTCCTATAGATCATAGAAGACTTTTTGTAATATATACCAATGTTCAAAATGACAATTCAGATATTTGGGTAAAGAGAGAGTGTAGCAATTATGGATAATAACCTAAAGATAAATGGCTTGAATTTCACCTATAGCTGTATACAGATAGTTTGACCTTGTACAGGTTATTTCATTTTCCTATGCCTCAATATGTCATGTAATAACAATAACAATAACAGCAATAATGATAACAATAGTATTAGTGGTGTTATCACTACCATTTACAAGTGTTTTATGGTAATTAACCAGAATATTTTAGTGGTGGACTACTTAGCACAAGGATTTCTTTATAGTAGGCAGTCAGTAAGATTAGATCTTTGTTATTTTGATCTCCTTTGGAGCTTTTTTTCAGCTTACTATGACTGGTGCCCATGTTCCTGGATATGTGATAACACCCAGGCCACTATCCCTTCCTAGTTTGGTCCTTTACTTTTATTGCCTATAGCCTATTTTCAGTGTAAATTCTCTCAAAGCCCCTGCTTCTTGAAAGTCACTGATAGTGGTGGATATAGAAAGTACATAAATTACTAAAATGATTTCAACTTTACTCTTTTTATTATCTCTCCTCTAAGATTTTGTAATATCAAATAGAGAACACTGAATCCCAAAAAGAACTGTAAAGTCCTTCTAGATTTTTGTGACTTAAAAAATACATCCATTTTTATTTATAGTAGGGCAAATTTCCATGTGGGGGCATTAAGTCTTAAAATAGTTGTAAGCATGCACCTGTTATTTTAGAAGCTTGGATTTCTTTGCCTATTTGCTTGCAAGCTGTTTGTTTTATCCTCTCTTTTCCAGCTGGAAGTTGCTTATAGCCCCTTTCAGAAGGAATTGTCAGTACAAACAATGCAGATTGTAAAATGAGAAAATCTGAAACAAAAGCATGTGCTCAAATCTCCCAGGTAAATATGTTTCACAACTAAATCTTTTCCTTTGCAGAGTTCTGTACCAAGAGTGTGATTTTTTCCTGTGATTTGAAACCATTCTAAATCTGCATTGTTGGAAGGCAGACAGTTTGTGGGAGGAGAACAGTCTACCTTGGCATGATTTTTGGTCCCACAAGACAACTTCATGTATTTACCGTTCAAGCTACTCCAAGAGCAGTTTGTAATACATGCAGTGAGTTCTTTAAATTCACCACATGAGCTGAATTTAAAAATAGAGAAATATTAACATAAGTAAAAGGGTATGTCATAAAGATTTAGGTTTCTGTGGGATGCTGGTAGTTTTAAAAACAAAAGGATATATACCAAGTACAAAAAGCCCATTCTAAATTGAGACTTAAACCTAGGAAGAGGAAGACCCAATGAAGAATTGTAGGAGGTTAGCTAGGCCCATAGGAAGGGCATAAAAGCTAATGTGAACCTGCTAGCCTACTAAAATCCAATTCATGTGGACAGCTTGGATGTATTGAACAATTGCTATGTGGCAGAAGCCTTTTCATTTTATCTGACAATGCCCCAGTGAGGAAGTTACCATTCACATCTCATCTCGGTAGATAGGGAAACTCATAGAAAGAGAAACTCAAATAACTTCCCAAGTTCTAATAAATTTTGCATAGTAGAGCCAAGATTTCCGTTGTTATACTGTCTATAGAGCTTGTACTCTTAATCTGTAGGATCTTTGCCTTCAGATGCCCCCCCACAGAAAAAACAAGGAGAGGAAAGAAAACTGAACGTGAGTGCATGTCTTCCTTTCATCTATCTAGTAGTGTCATGTAAGGACAATATCCATATTTAGAATAACAAAAATGTAAAAGAAAAAATGATTTTCATCTGCTAACTAGAGAATAAATATTATGCAATAGAATTTTGTCAAAATGTGTTGGTGTAAAGGCTGGAAATAAATATGTAGGAGGAATAAAAATAATTGCCCAAAACTATAGAGGAAGAAAAATCTGAGTCACTGTCATTTTTGTTGATCAGTGGGCAGAAGAAGAATGGTATAAAGGAAGTAAATTGTTCTTTGCTTCTCACTTTCTGGCCAGGTAGTTGGAAATAGGCTTTCAAAATTGTGATTATTATGCCTGACCAAGTGTAGAAGTCCTCATTTTAACAATGACAATCATAATAACAATAACTATTCCCTCAGACACATTGTTTGGTCAATTTCCCCTCCTTATACATTCTTAGCATTATTATTGGTTATCATAGTGATTGTTCATTTGTACAACTCATATTTACTAACTGCATCTGAGATGACACACTCATTCTATAAGTATAGGCCCTATTTCACTTGCTTTTAGCACATGAGAAGAAAGCCAAATAACATAACTTATCGGTTTTGAGCAGAAATATTAGAATTATATATTTCTGGATTTTCTGTCTCTAGCAATCAATAGCTGGCTAATGATGGAGAAGTTAATTAATTTTACCAAAAATTAGACACTTCATCTTTAAAATGACAACACTAAATCTTAATTCACAGATCCAGTGCCGAAAAAGTAAGACTAATCTAAACTAAATTAAGTGACACCTAAACTCCTTGTCCTTCTTTATCTCCTTTCAGTCACATACAGATATTCACTGACAGCATACCAAGGGAGAAGATCTTATATTAAAAGATGAAGGAATCCATATAACCTATTCTAAAATGGACTTGATATAGGTACATTAACATTATCTCTGCTTTTGCTATTTTGTCATGAAAATAGTATATATTTAGTACACGATTTATAAAATTAATCATTAAAAGTTAATTGATATTTACCTGGATATAGGGATATTTCTCTCCAAGACCTGGATCAAGGTAAGGATGACAACCACTCTCATTTTCTCTTTTGAACTTAGTATTGAAGGTCCTATCTATAGTGATTATGTAAGAAAAGTTAAAAATCACTCAAATTGGAAAGCACCAAACAAAATTAGCTGTTTTTAGATGGTATGATATCATACAGAGAATACCTAAAATACAGAATACATTTATAAATTTATATGATATAAAATCAAAAAGCAAAACTCAATTGGCTAATAAACTATTGAATATGAAATGCATATTTAGAAACCAGTTGCACTTACAATGTTATCAAAAAGAATAAAATGCTTAAGAATAAACCTAGGCATGAAAGAGAAACAGTTAAACAATGAAAACTATAAGCCAATTATATTAAAAATTAAAATATGGCCAAATAATAGGAATATCATGCTATCCTCATTGATTAGAAGAATTAAGATTATCAAAATGGCCATACTACCCACAGTAGTGTGCAGTTAGAATACAATGTAGGTTCAGTTAGCAAGTAAATTTTTTTAATAGGAAAAGAAAAAAGTGCTAACATTTATATAGAACCACAGATGACCCAGAATATTCCCAGTACATTTGAGCATGAAGAATAAAATTGAAGTGGTCATATTTTTTAATTTTGGATTATATTACAAAGATACAGTACCCTAAATAGTATAATAACGGAATAAAAATAGTCATACTCATCAGCAGAACAGAATATGGAGCCCCAAAATAAATATATGTGCAATGGACAGAGTTGGGAAAACTGGATATCCAGATGAAAAAGAATGAAATTAAACCTTTGTCATATAGACTAGAATCAACTAAAATAGATTGGAGACTTAAACATAAGACCATAAAGCTCATAAATCCTAGAAGAATACATATGGAATAATATATTAATGTTGGCAGTGATTTCCAAGATATGACATCAAAAGCACAGGTAATGAAAGCAAAAATGAATAAGTAATACTTCAGCAAAGCAAAGTGCTCTGTATAGCAGAGGAAACAACAAACAAAGAAAATCTATATAATTAGAGAAAATATTGAAAATATATATCTGACAAAATTTTAACATCTGAGTTATCTAAACAAGTTCTACAACTCAATTGCAAAGCAAATAAAAATAAAAACAAAACAATCAAATACCTCAATTAGAAAATTGTCAAGAAACTGGATAAATACTTGGACATACAAATGGATATTAGATATATTAAAAGGTATTCAATGTCACTAATGTAGAAAATATGAACCAAATCATTTCATTAACTATTAGGTTTCTTCAAAAAATTAAAAATAAAGATGATTAAGATGTCCATACTAAGATGAACATGTAACTGTTACAAAGAAAATGTTATCATGATTGTCATACTAAAATACTATGTGTGGCTGTTGATCTTATATTTCTCTACAGTATATAACTGTTTTCTGTTAACATTGCTATAGGGATTCAGCTCCTAGAACAACCATGGAAGATAAGAAATAACAGCCCTCTTACTGTGATGTATATGAGGCAGGCAACGGAAACACTGGCACTGTGCTTTATATTTCAAAAGTGCTTAATGTCCAGATAAAATTATAATAGTTAAGTTCACTGCTCCTACTGAAATACTTAGGTCACTGATGTTCTCTTCTGGGTGTTCAAGAACTAAAGTTTAGAGACCAAAACTACAAAGGTAACTGGGCTATGAGGACAGCCAGTATTTTGGCCCTGACCCCTCAAAGTCAACAAAGATCCAGAACATAAAGAAACATTTCCTACAGGATCCTACAACTTTGGTAAGTCACTCAACCTCCTAAGCAGGGAGATTGCTGGGGACCAGAAGTCACTCTTCTTGATAAATGTTCCAAGGAATAGAAGTTAGAATCTTGACTCATGTGAACTCTCACATTCACTGCAGCATGACTCATAATAATAAAGACAGAAACAGGTTAAATGCCCCTGGATGGACATGTGAATTAAAAAGTGGAGTATATGTACAGCGAAATTTTAGTCTTAAAAATATAGAAAACCTCTTATTTTTGACAACATAATTTAACTTATAGAACATTATTCAGGGTAAAATAAGCCAGCCACAGGAAAAAAAGGCTATTTAAAAACACTTGTATGAGGGATCCAAAATACCCAATCTCATTAGAGGCAGAGAGTAGAATCACGGTTACCTGGGGCTATGGGGTCAAGAATAAGACATAGGAGTCAAAAGGGAAATAGTTTCACTTATATACTTAAGTAAGTTCTACAGATCTACAATACAGCATAGTTCTAAAAGTTAATAGTAGGGTATTGCATAGTTAATCTTTGATGAGAAGGTATATCTTATATTAACTATTCTGTTCACACACACATACTTTCACACACAAATAATAGTAATAAATCAAGATGTAGTATGAAGATTTTGTAGGTCATGGATGTGTGTAATCATGCTTTGGTGATGGTTTCATGTCACATATGATCTCTAAACTCATCAAGATATATGTGTTATATTTTTTCTATCTTGATCACACTTCAATATTTTTTAAAGAGACATCATGTTAAGAAATAAATGAACTTTTATATGCCAATTAATTGTTCTGGCAACTATCACAATGTATGCAAATGTATTTTATATTTTTATTTTTATATTCATATTCATAATACATTGTACTATGACAGTAATATTTTATATATAAAATTAAATGTGTTATTTTAAATAATTCCTGTTTGCTAGATTCTAGGAGTTTCTTTTCCTCTGCAATGTTTTTTTTTTTTTATCTTATTTGTTTGCATGACAGCCTAATGGGCATACCTAGAAAGGAACACAAACAGATCTCAAAAACTATCCTTAATGTATATTTCATTTTTTAAACTGGAGAAAAAAACGACTTCATTCTATTGTCTTCTGTCTGTCTGCTTCTATCTTTCTACAGTCATGTTATTCTTTCACAAAACAAAATATACCATTGCCATGATTGTCCAAAACAAATGGCTTTCCTTGAAAATTAATTGGAAATGTTGGTGGTAAGAAAATTCCAGTGTCAAGATAGCCTACACTTATAGACATTTCCTGATTTATTTTTCTGTTCAATTTTCAAGAATATAGTCTGTCTGACACAATTGCATAGTTTTTGGAAACAAACTTTTTACACTGGATCTTAGTCAAAAGGCTGAGAAGTGATGGAAACAAACTTTTTGGAAAGTAAGGTATCTTATTCTTTAGTCAGAGGGAAATACTGCCTGAATAATACCCTTTTGGAAGAATATTAATTCAATAAATCTTAAATTTATACCATAGATTAAACCAAATATTAACACTTTATAAACACAAAAAATATGCAGTCCATTCATGGAAGAGTTTTTATTCTAATGGAAAGGACTGGTGTGAACAGACAGAGGCAATGGGCATAACAATCTCAAAAATAAATGTATATATTGATAAGACAGAATAATAGAAAAATAATATTATGTGGGGATAGGCAGCCTGTTTAAAGAGAAATTTACTGCTGAACTGGACTATATGTATATCCTGGATATGCTTTACATATACAAAATGAGAAAAAGTTATAGAAGGCATAGGGAGCAAAACATGACACTTCAGTGTCAGCAAGTATGAATATTTGGGAGGACAGGGTCTTGCTAGGTAGCCTAGGTTGGCTTCAAACTCACAGTCCTATTGCTTCAGCTTTCCAGTTGCTGGGATTACAGGTCTACCACCACATCTAATTCTTGGAAACTTCTTAATTGGACTCTAAGGTTTAGAGTGTTAGAAAGAGAAAATAAAAAAAAAATACAGGCTAATATAAGAATCAGAATCCTGGTCAAGCAGTATTTTCCTTTAAGCTATTACTAGGGGTTTAGGTCATTATTATGTTAATGACTATAAGGTGTGGAAAAATTTTAAGCAAAATAGCATACATATACATATGGTTTCATTGGTATTCAGGTATTGTTTTTCTTCTATTTGTTTCTAATGACTTAAGAATAAAACCCGCAGCTTTTGACACATTTCTCCCTAATTTTATGCATAGCTTTATATCAGAGAACTATCATTGGCTTCCTTGTACATTATGCCTATCTTGACAGATACAACCTTCCCAAAAAGAAGCAGATGTATAGCAATTAAAAACAAAGACTATGGAGTCAGACTACTTGCAGTTCATCACCAGCAGATTCATTGTCCTTTACGAATCTTTTTTTTTTTTTAATTTTATGAAGTTTATCGGTACATTTTAGGGATACAGTACAGTTACATTCATTGTTGGGATCATGTACCTTTACATGGCAAGTCTTGATTCTCATTTTTTCCCCTTACCTCTGCCCTCCCTTCACCCCCTCCTCCCCTCCCCATCTACAAACACTTTATTTTCATCTTTTCATTCTCTCACATTTTTTTCTTTTCCCTTTTTGTTCTTCCCCTACGTATCACACCTTCCCTACACCTTT
>NW_022900944.1:25475094-25483972 GCF_012274545.1 Fukomys damarensis
TTTCTTTTCCCTTTTTGTTCTTCCCCTATGCATCACACCTTCCCTACACCATCTTAAAATGAGAAGTTATAATAGTAATAATTATCTCCACCTCCTCCTATATGCATAGATTCTTCAATCTCAGGGAAACCATCCGACCACTGCACATACTTATTTACCACCCCTCATTCAGGACTGGCTTTATTTAGAAGTGACCCCTGTTATACAAGCCTCCACACTGAGAAAGGAACTACGTTTTGGATTCAATATTCTTCAACTATTTTCCTGCAATTCGTATATAATTTCATCTTTGAATGAGTATTTTGTTGAACAAAGTCCTAGGGCAGTGGTGGTGAACTTAGGGCACACACATGCCGCAGGGGGTTGTTTGCTATCACTGAAAGTTATAAGAAGTTTGCCATCACTATCCTAGGAAATAAAAGGACATGTTCATTGGGTTTGGAACTTTGACTCTCATAGTCTAACCTCACAATGTCTCCCTGGGACATACTCTTGGCCACCTAATCTCTCCTCTACTAGTTTCCTAGGCGCAACCAGTCTCCTCTCGTTTATTCTACTCATCACTACTACCACCCTCCTCACTGGCAAAAGCAGGGCGTTAGTACCAGAAGTCACAACAGGCCCTTGACATCTTGAGCTGGACTATGATAATGGTTGTTGCTAGTTCAGACTGGCTGCACGGTGGTGTACTGGGCACATGACTGATCACATGACTGCATCTAAGGAGGGAAAAGCCCTTTGCTGACACTTGATCCAAGTCATCACTTTTTTTCTCGTGTGTAGATTTAAGGCTTTGGGGATGGCCAATTGCCTTAGGTTGCAGTGGTAAACCTAAAAGAGAGGGAGAAGGTGGATGCCATTTCCCAACACCCCACCTTGGGCCAGATTGTGGGATATTAGGTCATTAGCTGGTAGACTGGGTAAGCACATTAAGCTGAAGTCAATACATGTCTGATTTATTGTGGTAGGGCCCACCAACCCCTAAGGATCTGCACTTCTCATAAGTATCCATCCCCATATCCAGGGACATCCTCTAAACCAGCTCTATTACTGAGGGAGCCTCTGTCTTCCCTTCCACACTTCCCAATTCTTGTATGTTTCTCTGCTCACTAATTTGGGCCACCTTCCAGAGAGAACTCAAGGAATAAGACCTGTGTAACTTCAAAACATCAAGTAAAATGAAGTACGCAAATTAATATGTAATATATCAAGTCAATATTTAACTACACATTAATATTCCATGGGGTTACAGTCTATATCTGTTTTATCAAATGCCAAATGCTATCAGAGTGTGTACCAGACATCAGGCATTTAATAATTATGTATTGAATGAATGAATATATAACCAGATAAATGAGCAGAAAACTGTGGAAAAATTAAATGATAAAATTTATGCTAAAATGTCCTCACAGGGCTTGGCGTATTTGACTGTGATTGTGATCACGGCCATGCTACTGATGATGACAGTGATGCTGCTAATGAAGATGATGTAGATGGCGATGGTATTAAACCACTTGGTGCAATAAATTTGATTAATAATGTGGTTTTCCTTGAACTACATAATTCACTATATTTTTAAACAATGCCCTATATATGTACTTTTCCTCTCATTGAAATGTTCAACCTTCTTCAACCTCCAAACATTCCTAACTTCTGTCACCTCATGTGTTCCATGTCTTAGTCACTTTCTTGTCACTGACAGACAATACCCAACACCCACAAATTACAGGAATAAAAAGCTGATTTTTGGCTCACATTTTCAGTCCCCAGTCAGCTGGCTCCAAGGCTGGAAGGGAATGAGAGAAGGGTTTGTCAGGAGAAAGCTGCTTACATCAGGACAGCCAGTAAGCAGTGTGAAGGGAGCAGCAGCTCCACCTTCCCAGGTCGTGACCCCAGTGCCCTACCTCATTAGACCAAGCCCCAACTTCTATTGGCAAATCAGCTTGAGCTGTCTTGACTCAATCATCTTCCAAAAGCCCCGCCTATGAACGCATAAGGATTTGGGAGCACATTCAAGATCCAAACTGCAGCATTGAAATCAACAAGAATATTTCACAGAGTCATGTATGAACATCTTTGACATACCCACTTCTGTATCTTATTATTTTCAAGACACCTCTGAGTTACCATTTAAGTCTCTATGAGTTTTACATACTTATGGCCATCTTTCACAGTAGATGTGTGTTCTACACTTGTCCAGCTCACATTTTTGCTCAAAACTATAACCTAGTACATAGCTTAGTGCTGATATATTGTTGCCATATAAAATATATTTGCTGCATGAATTTGTACTTGCACAGTGGTGGGGGATGAACAGGAAGAAGCATTATTTAAGCAGTGTAAGCATCTGCAGTCTTTATTCCTTGGAGAATATTTATTGCTTCTCTTCCGACCCCTTTTTGAATTCCTATGATGCATATTCCAGGTCTGATCGTGTATTTATTTCTTCGTTCTTCACTTAGTTCCTTTCTCCCCAAGAGCCCTCCTGGTAGCTGTGACAAGTCAAGAGAGGATATTCATTCTCTGGGTTTGCAATGCAGCCTTGGGTAAAATTGGTCAAAGTGCCCAGAAGGAAAGTAAAAAGCCAACTTGAAATGGAACATAATGTTATTCTTCCTTTATGTTTTCTATCTGTGCATCTCAAAGTTACACTAAATTGCTTGGACAAGTACTCCTTCACAAAAGTTGAAAGAGCATCTAATTTCTATGTATTTGAAAGATATCCTATAATAGAAATATACTATATAGAGGTAATATAGAAATAGTAGAGATGCCTATAATAGAAATATTTATGCTTTGCAGGCATTGAAACTTTCACAACACTAGTGAAGCTTTCTTTATGATAATACAAAATTATGAACATATATTTGTATGGGAGAAATTATTTGAATGAGTAACGAAATCAGAACAGATTGTAAGATGAAAAGATTACAAAAACCATAGAATTCAAAATAATAGCACTTTTAAAATTAATTATTTGGGGCACTTCCATGATATCTTTTGTTCCTTACGTTAGTTGGTTGCAAAATTTTGTGAGAGTTTTGAATTTTCATGCGTTATAGAATGACAAGAAAATAAAGTTCAGTGTGTCCTCTAAATAAATTGGACTGTTTACTTCCCTTGAATTACCAAATATGTTCTTGTGGGTATTAAAAGATGTGGTTTGACCAACCTCAGTGGAAGCTAAGTTTTTTCTTTACAATGTCAGATATTTAATTAGAAGATTATTCCACAGACAAACTTTATATGCCTCCTCCACCATCATATAATTCTGGTACTGGGACTCACAACAGTTTTACATCATGATAGTATCTATCTGCATATTAGCGGGGAAAAAACACACATATCTTTGGAAATTATTCTTACAGTGAGACAGCCATACTCCCATTTATATATATATCCTGCTCACTTGGAAACACCCATTTTGCCCATCAGTTGGAGACTGGATAAAGAAGATGTGGTTTTTCTATAAAATGGAATACTACTCAGCCATAAAGAATGACAAATTAGATTCATTCATAGGAAAATGGATACAAATTGAGGATATAATCCTAAGTGAAATAAATAAGTCACACATGTGTAAATACCGAACAGTTTCTCTGGTGTGAATAAACTGTAATAGTATATAAGATCCTAATGAGATAACTGACATTGTGAAATGGAAAGAAAAGGGTTAAATTAGGTGTAGGGAAAGTGGGAAGGATAGGGGAAAAGTAATAAGGGGAAAGAAAAAAAATATGAGAACATGAAAAAATAGAAATAAAGTGTCAATGGGGAGGCGGGGAGGGGGTGAAGGGAGGACAGGGACAAGGGGAAAAAATGAGAACCAAGACCTGTCATGTAAAGGTACAAGATCCCAATAATGAATGTAACTGTACTATATATCTAAAGTGTACCAATAAACTCAATAAAAGAAAAAAATATACATCCTGCTGAATGCATGTAGTCCTGGTTAGTTTTCCTAAAGCCAGATCTGAAACTGTATACAGACCAACTAGGCTCCATCTAATTCTAATAGAGATTAATTCATAAGCAGGTTTGGCAAGGAAAAAATGAATCTTGGCCACTTATCATTAAAATATGTTTGCAAATTTGAAGAAAAAACACCATGTGACTGTCTTCCTGGGCCTAATGTCAAGATGGGCCACGCAGCTGATCTTGCTTCCCCATGTTCATAAACACATCTCCTTTTCCTAAAGAACCTATGTTCTTGCAAATATCATTCAGTCAGGTTGGCTTTCTCTCTGCTTATCAGGGATATTATGTGGATAAATTATTGTGGGCATAAAGCCCTTCATAGGAATTATTGAATCAAGATGTTGGTGTATTTCCTAAATAGTAATAGATTCTACACCTGCTGCGTGAAAAATAGTGACAGCAATTACTATCACACCTCTCATAATAAATTTTAATTGACTGTATTCTGTGCAACAGGTAGCATATTGAATGCTTGAATGCTATATTGCGTTGATTGTTTATAGCATCCTGGTGAGCCTATTTAGCTTTACTTCCCCTTTACAGGCAAGGATACTAAACAGTAGACAAGTAGATCTGTCTGAAGGACAAGCTGATGGAACTGATACCTTTACTTTGAGTCCTATGCTGATGCTCCTAGTTACTATGTTCTAAGGCTTCACAGCTTTCTCTCAATCCACTACAAAATAATACACTATCTCCTCTCTATTATATATGAATACAATCAAAGTTTTGCAATAAAATTGAATTAAATTAATTCTGCATTTGATTGTTATTTCTTGAATGAACTAATTTTTCTTTGATTTATTTATTCATTCATTTATTTTTAAGTACTTGGGACTGAACTCAAAGCTTTTGCTCTGAGTTTTATCCCTACCCCTTTTTACTTCCCAGTTTTGAGCGAGTATCTTCCTATTTCACTAAGTTGTCCTGTCTTCCTACCTACGCCTCCCAGAGTTCTGGGATTACAGGTATGTATGCTGTCATAAGCGTTTTTGTTTTTCATCTAGAAAGTAACTATTTCAAGTATCTACATCATAACAGTTTTTGGAAAATGACCGGAATAATGTTCAGGATAAATTTTTTTTTTTTTGTACCCAGCATTGAACTCGGGTCCTTGCCCTTGCAAGGCGCGTGGCAGAACCGCTGAGCTAAATCCCCGGCCCAGGATAACGTTTGAGCTGTTAGACAAATGACACATGTGAACTTCAGTTTCTTTCTGTAGTAGCTATTTGATCTTACATGGCTCCATTTGCCTTACATTCACATCAGAGTCAGATCAAATACTTCTACTGAAGAGAAGATAAGTGAAAACAAAAGTAAAAGTGTTGTTACTTCTAAAGCAAATGTAAACAAAGTATATGTCACTGATATTTTCTACTCTTTTCTACATACTAGTATCACTATTTTTAAATTCATAGAACTGCCCTGTGGCTATTAAGTATATAAGTGTAATATATTTGAATAATCAGGTAAGAAGTGGGTGTGTTTCCATTTTAAGGAAAGGAAAGAGAACAAGGTTTGAGTTTATCTAATCAATCAATATTAAATTTCTGGTGGCATAAATTGTTCCTCATTTGACCTTCTGTCCCAGTAGGTGATGAACTATGTAGACGCTTTAATTTCTTTTTCCTACAAGGACAGAATCTGCCTTGAGCTTAATAATGAAACTTAAATAAAAAGTACAGAATGAAAGACATATACACAGTTGTTTATGGATTAATGTAATTGCATTCTGACATATCCTTAAGATAACACCTTTGATTATTCTCTTTGCTGTTGCTTTGAAAATGCAGGCTGTGAACATTGAGGAAGAAAAGAAAGCCAATTCTTCCACAGTGAATTCAAGTACATTTATTAATCAACATATATCTTTACTGGGTCTCATTTATTTAATTCAATTTATTAGGGACAGTGTGTCACTTTAATTCGGATCAAGCCCAAATGAAACCATGAAAGAAGGCAAATACAGAACAAAGATGTAGTTTATTATATGGAAAGTGGAAGCAAAATGATCTCTCAGATGTTTCCAACTGAGGACGTGACATTTTCAAAAGAGTCAAAATTTGTAATATCACATTTGCATCCAGTGTTGGTATATTCATGAGTGGGTACAAGAAAAGCCAGGGTAAAGCTGCACTAGGGAACAGTAATTATCTATGCATGATTATCAGAAGGGAGTAATGGGGAAGTTTCAAAAAGGCCTGTGTACACAAGAAGCTGCTGTGGTAAGATTAACGAGCTGGGAGAGAAATACCCTTCAAGTGGGCTGACAGTTGCCAAGTGCTCTGACATTTTACCAGGTGGCCACGATGTCTTAAACTCCTTCTGATGTTGAACTCTACTGTTGAGATCAGAAAGGCAAATGAGGGCAGGAGCAGAAGTTCATTCTTATGAATTCAAGTTTTTCCTGGTGTAGCTAATGGACCTGTAATTGCTGCTGCCAATAATATTTGGCCTTCTTACCTGATCTTTAGTCGGTCAAGCTCCTCATTAAAAGTGCTTAGCTCTGTGAAAGTAGAATTCAAACAATAAAGCATCCATATGGTTAAGATCATAGGCCTTTCTCAGGTCAAATATGGCTTGTGATTTTCTCTCTACTGTCTTCAAGTGCTTAGTCTAAATTATATTTGGTTTTAGGTTGTTCTTCTCCTTCTTCTTCTCCCTAATGCTTATATATGTACCCATTTGGTCATTGACTCTTAACATCATCTTTCCCTGACACCAGGAATAGTGAACCAGCACAGATCAGGTTAGCGTATGTTTTCTTAGTTCTTCTGTCCTGGAGTCTCACGGACAGAAAAACAATATGCCTTCTATTTTCTTTAAAGGATTACATCTTAATTCAGCAGGAAAAGGAGGACACTGACAAAGTAACAGTGTGTGAAAGTGACACATTTTTCAAAATTTTATGAAGTTATCAAAAATTGTGTCCTCAGGCTATGATTTCTAACTTCTCTCTAAAATAATAAATGAGCATGCCTTTGGACTCCTATGCATTTTCCTCCATGCTTTGGTCCAATCACATGTTTCTTTCCTCTATAACCTCACTACTCTGTTGCACTTTTTAATAACCGTTCAAATAAACACATCTCACACAAGCTATGCAGCACAGCATTGCAAAAGGTGCTTGCTGATTCAAAGGGTTAATTTGCATAACTGGGCACTTAAGCTTGGCTTAGATTTCTTTCCCATTCATTTTACTCAAGAAGGATACTTGCTTCCCTCCCCCTGAATATTGCTTCCCCATACTCTGGATCCTGATTTCTTAGTGCATTGACAACTGGATCATTGCTAAGACCCTGGGCCCTAGTCCTCTTCGAGCCCAGACTGAGTAACTGGACCCCTGTGTCTTTTCTCTCTTGCCCGTTTTTCTACACAGCCCTTCACTGTTGCTGCTGTCCTTGTCTCTCCATGGCTTTCTCTGTGCACAGCATCTCACAACAGCACAGGAAAGTCCCTATGTGCTTGGAGTGATAGAGATGTGAATCCTAGTTGATTATCTGAGATCTTTCAGGGCCATATCTGATGCCACTTTCCCCTGCTTGTATAATACATGGACTTAGCTGTAATGATGACTCCATTACAACTTTTGACATTTTTGTCACTATGGAAAGACGTTTGGGTCAGGGAAGTAAATGCCTTATGGACCTATTTTCCGGATCCTTCAACACTGTCATTAGTTGGTTCCTGTCTCTTCCAAGCTTTAAAGGATTATCTACTAGGTAAGGCTGTGGCCACAGGTTCATTTTATTTCCATGGCTCAGTTACTGATAAACTGGGGCAAGAACAAGAGTAATTGACATAAATAATACTCTTGCTGAGCACGGTGTGAATGATGCACAAACATACAATTGAATTCCTCTTGGATGAGAAAATGGACCCTCAGAGTTTAACCTACCAAAGGTGTCGAGGCTGTTGAGTTGCCTTTCAACCAGTCTCTAATTTCCCAAGTCCTTCTTAATTTAAGGTCAAAGCTGTGTCAGAAATACTATTCTGTTACTAAGAGGTCTGGAAACAGAACTGCTCTTTTGAAATTAAGCACCCTGGGGGTGAGTGGGGATCCCTACAGAAGGCCCAGCTACTGATGCAGTGCCTGAGATTTGCAAGCACTTAAATATTTATCGTATACGTAAAATATGTGAAAATCTAACACTAAAATAGATAGGAAATAAATTTAGAAAGCTTCCAATCTGCCAGTTTTGTCAATCCCTAAATAATCAAGCATGGTCTGTGAATCAGTGTCCTGGCTCCTCAAAAATGCTTGGTAGAAATGCCAATTTTCAGGCCTCACAAATGAGCCAGGGAATTGACATAAGATTTTCACAAGACCTCTCAGATAATCCGTATGCAAATTTATGTTCCAGAAACAGTGGTCTAAACTTGGTCAGGTAGTTCACTAAGGCAGAGTGACCTTGAAATCTCTCATCTGTATAATAAACTTTCTCTGTCCTCTTCGTGCTTTGCTGACTGGGCAGCCTCCCATAGTTAAAGACACTGCTGTCCAGGACTAGTACCAGGGACAGATCCTTAAAAATAAATAAAGGGATATCCGGAAAAGGTGGAGCCTCATCTTTCTTTCTTTGGTAGAAAATTAGATTTCTGTGCTTTTTGCGGTTTAGCCAAACAGCCAATCATCAATTTTCTACCCTGATATTATTGAGGAAATATCATGAAATAGGGTAAATTCAGCATCAATGACTGTTTTCTCCGAATATATTTTATTTCCTTTCACTCCCCCCTACTGCATGAAAAATTGTATCATCACATATGTGGGGACTCTTGTTATATCAGAGGAAAGAAAGTAATTGGGAGAAAGAAATGGAGGAAGTTTATTTTTTCTTTTTAATAATCTGGATTTTTTAAAAATTTCATTTTTATGATGTTTTTCTGATATATATAT
>NW_022900944.1:25484076-25484699 GCF_012274545.1 Fukomys damarensis
ATAGATTCTTAGAGAACTTTGTAAAAAACAATAGAGAGCTGTATGATCAATAGTTCTAATATTCTTCCATCCATACAACATCTTTCTTTCATATGCTTATTTGTTACCTGAGTAGTTAAAAAATATTAGTAGGAATGTATATTTCTTGGGTCTAATGGGATATAGCTCAGTGGTGGAATACTTACCTAACATATATGCAAGACCCTAGGTCTGATCCCTTGCATTGAAAAAAAGTTAGTGTTTTTATAAAGAGTTGATTGATTTTGTTTTTCAATTAGCATCATAGAAGATTATGAGATAAATGGATTAAAATATGGTATTTACAAATATTGGAGCACTACTTTGCAATGAGAATCATAAACTTGAGTTATTTCAGATCATAATGTCAAGTGAAATAAATCAGACACACAAGCTTAAGTACTGTATGGTTTATTTTATATAAAACACCAAAATTGTAAATAGAGCAAAATGAAAGACAGGTAAACCCGGGTATAGTGGCACACGCCTGTAATCCCAGCTCTCAGGAGGCTGAGGCAGGAGGATCACTATGAGTTCGAGACCAGCCTGGGCGCGGTAGTGAGTTCCAGGTCAGTCTCAACTACAGTGAGACCCTGTCTCAAAAA
>NW_022900944.1:25484777-25518378 GCF_012274545.1 Fukomys damarensis
AAAAAAAACAAAAAAAAAAAAAAAAAAACAAAACCCAAAAAAGACAGATATTAGGAAGTATGGAGATAGTTCTTAAATGGGATGAGGATTAAGGGAGGGGGAAAGGGATAGAAGAGAAGGAAAAGAAATGAAACAAAGGAATGAAGATGTGTTCTGTACATGCACCAACTCCAAACCAGCAATGTAAATATTGTAAACTGCAAACATGTACTGATGATTTTTAAAAAATCATTTGAGATATATGTAATTCTTTACAATGTAATGAGACTGAAGAGACCAATGGGTGAAACAGGAGGATTTATTTTTAGATTTATTTTTGGCTCAGTGTACTCCTATCCAAAAGCTGAACCCTGAACAAAGGTAAAACTCCAGTTTTTATACACTTGGGTATGGCATGAAACTGGAAGGGGTAAAAGTAAGATTACAAAAGGGAGGCAAGGGAAGTTATTCACTGAGTGGCAACTTTATGCCTTATCCTTGAAAGAAAAAAGAATCCTGTGAGAACAGGATGTTCTAGATACCTAAGTACATAGGTACAGGAACATAGTTGTTAATCTTATTTGTAACAAAGCAGAGGTCAGAGGTTAGAGAAGAAGTCCAAGGGGGAATTGCTCAAGATTAGGAAGAAAAAATGTGTTTTCCCTTAAATTTTGCTTTAATTTCTTACTACAACGAAAGACCAAATAAAAACTAACATCTTCATGATGCTGGGGGAGGTGTGGTGGGATAATAAGCCTGGTTTACCAACATATTCGAGGGGTTATTATTATTCAGTAGATGATCAGCAACTGAGTAAATGCAAACCTCTTATTTCTTGCTTCATCAGAACTTTGACTCAACAGTATCAGTTTATCCTTAATCCTGATTTTCTTTTGAATGTAAATCTAAGTATCTGGAATTGAAACACTACATCACTATGCAGGATAAATTAACAAATGTTAAAGCAAGACCTTTTTGTTTCTGTTGTGGAATACACAATAAAGAAAGAAAAAATAATGCCTTTTTCTGTGATTCTGTGGAATTTGTTTTCATTGTCAGTCAACCATGATAAAAAGAAAAACCTAACAAAACAAAACAGAAACAACAACAACAACACATCAGACCAATAAACAAAACAAAATACAAGTCACACTTTCCTGTTACAGGTTCTTTTTAGGCCAGCATGTTTTTTGATACCCACTGAATTAAAATGTTTGGAGTAGTAGCTAGCTTAGAAAGCAATTTTTGCTCTGACGTACTCTGTAGCTTTCCCCTTTCACAACAGACTCCTGGTATTTTTCTCTCCCTGTACTGGACAGGCCTCAGTTCCCTACCCTGGATTGTAGTATTTGACTTGAACTGATGAATCTTTACTCTTGAGTATCTTCTGCTATGAGAATTTTTGACCCTTTAATTTAGTTGTGGCAGCTTTTATCGCTGACAATACCCAACATTTCATTCCACTTAAATCAAACTATTGGTAACAAAATCCAGAGATACTACTTTTAATACTTGTCTGCTTACTCTAGATAAAGTCTGACTAGTTGTGGATAGAACATGATTATGAGAGACTCATAGACTAGACTAGAATAGAATCACCATAGTGAGAATGGTCTTAGAGGAGAGGAAAGTCTGTCCAATATAATCTAGAAGCAAAACTATCATTTAAAAGGCAAATCTCATTCCAATGTGACCACTGCTTTGCTGCGCATGAGAAAAAGGTAAAGATTAATGGCAGAGTCTTGAATATAAAGGAGGAATCAATTCTTTGTGCTAAACATTCTGGTGATAAATTCTAAATCTGGCATATTTCTGTGATTTTACTACATTTGGAATTCATCAATTTCTGACAGGGTGTTACAATACCATCTAAGAAACATGGCCTTGTAAACTTTTCACTAATTAATTTTGAAGTTCTACTAGACTTGCAGTAGAACCATTTGGAACTTTATTTCCTTTCTTAGAAAGGTGAAGTAAAAATGTCTTCTTGCGTGGTCATTAGCCATCTTAACATAAGGGCCAGTGTCCCTCAAGTGAACTGAAGGAATAGATATAGTAAGACTAAGTTCTTGTATAACTCAGGGCGGTACACAGAAGACTAACACAAAAGGATCTCAGAAGCATTATTACATGCCTCATGCTGTGGAAATGGGAAAGGAAGGTATCTCAAAATGTAGCCCTCCTGAAAAGCAAGGGTGATTTTCACATATTCTGAAAAACGAAAAAATACAGACTTATTGAAAGGTGACAAATAAATTATATTGATATTTAAATAACAATATGAACTTTTAAAGATGAATATTGATATTTTTATAACGATAAACTTCATTTTCATAAAGCGTATCCTTCAAATAATCATCCTTTTTTCTCTTCATTGCTATGATTATCTTTTTCAACCTTTTCTTAAGAATACATAATTTTCAAGAAAATAATAGGTGAAAAGATAAAGAAATATACAACAAATTAAAAATGTATGCCCACTCAGTGAGATCAGTCACACCCCCTCTCAAACACACTGTGGGAATGATTCTTGATAGATTGTGATAGTTAAGAAAAAATAAGTGTGTTTGGGAATTACTGTTGTTTAGAAAATTTAAGATTGGTGTAAACAAGATGATAAAGACCTTCCAGCTTTTCCTTTTTTGTTTTATGCAGTTTTATTTTTAATAATCATTTTTTAGCTTCAGAGTATACCTTCGATAGATATCAACTTGCTTGACAATAATGAAACAAGGACATCACTCTGTTGTAACGAATTCCCACTATAATAATAAGCCAAATAACTTCTTATCCACTACAAGTATCTGTGTCAAAAGAGGAAAGATTTGCATAGTCCAGAGTTATTTCCCATTCCTCAGACCTCCATATCTGGATGCCTTTTTTCATAGTTTGAACTGTAAATAGAATGATATAATTTGTTGATGGACATAGAGCTGTGTATTAGTTTTTATTTTGAAAAAATCATTAAACATCATATATGTTGAAAAATGAACACGAAACCCAAAGCCTGCCTTAGAAGATTGCACTTCATAAACTGAATTGCTCACATGGGCAACATTTTGGTGGAAGTTATAGATTTTCTAGCATATCTCTGATAGATAGGACTAATATAACTTCAATAAAAACTCTAGATATGTCAATATAAAATTTTCCCTAACATTGAAAGATGTAAGATACTCCAACTAATAAATCGGACGACAACCTATTCCTTAAGGTATACTAACATACATATTGGGTTACAACAAGCAACAAAATCATTGAGGCAATAAAATTCAGTCACTGAGGGGCCATTGGAGGAGGTTTCTCTCCATTGCAAGAGACCAGAACAATGACTTTGGGCAAGAAATTATCCCAGAATGTTAATTTCCAGTAATTATGTCAGCTGTAGTGTAATGATTTAGAACTACATATAAACTCAACCTAAATGTCATATAGGCCACTTGTATTTATGACACTTCATATGAATGAATCACATAAAATAGTGATGATACAAATCCACCAGGGACTACTGGGTATGAAATTCATTGGATTCATTCCAAAATAAACCTTTTGGTGCACATGCACCTAGTCCATGCAAATATTATTAAAAATGTGCATTGCAAACATGTACAAAAATAAAAAGGAAATGGATCAAGAGATGGGTAGAGAGGGGAGGGAAGGAAAAGGGATGAGAAAGCAATTAAGATGTCTTATGTACATGTACTAGCTCCTCATGGAGAATATACCACAAATATGTTCTAGTAATGAAAATAGTAAAAAACTAAAAAATTTAATCAATTGACAATATCTGTAGAGATGCATAAATAAATATTAATTCATTTTTTCTTGCATTCCCTATATCATTTAACCTATTTGCTTATTTAAAAGTTGAGTGGGCTGGGGATTAAGCTCAGCGGTTTGGGTGGCCTGCCTTGCAAGCACAAGGACCAGAGTTCAATCCCCGGTACAAAAAAAAAAAGAAGAGCAAATTGAGGAAAGTTTAAGTTCTTTTGTATGAGGCCAATGATGCACCATACTAACCATCTGATCCCCAGAGCAGTTTTAGATAGCAATCAGGATTAAAAATTAGCCTTAAATGACTTTTATTTTCTTATTTTTCACAACAGCTATAAGAGCTATGACAGGTACTTGCTTCTCAGACTTTGACAGCAACTCACATTCCAGAAAATATCTCAACCTTACCGAGCTCACTTTCTAGATTTTGTTTTGATGAGCACTTTTCAGTTTGGACTAATGCTCCTGCCAGTCTTGTCCTACCTAGCAATAAAATTCATTTGACAGACTAACTTCATTATCTGTTGTTTCTATTGCTCTGACTGATCAATAGTTTGACAAACTTTCTCAAAAACTTTTAATGGCAATTTAATAAATAGATCATGGGGCTAGGGATTTAGCTCAGTGGTGCCACCACCTGCCTCACAAGGGCAAGGTCCTGAGTTCAATCCCCTGTACAAAAAAATATAAATAAATAAATGGAACATGTACTAGACATTGGAGGAATAAAAAAGTGATTAAGAAGTAGAAATATCCATAAATATCACAAAATAAAATTGAGGAGAAAAGAGTTCAGCATCCTCTTGGATTCTGACTAATTTCTAGGGGAAGAGATATATTTAAATTACAACAAAACCAATATGCATAAATGTATATTACATGTAATGTTCCCTGAACATTATGGAAATATAATACAAGAGATTGGCTTCCATCTGTTTTGGGTGGAATACGATCCCTCTAAGATCTGAAGAGAGCCTCCAAAGGGGAGACAGGGACCTCAGATTGCCTTCCCGCATGGAGTAGGTTAATAGACTCTTGTCATAGAAGAGCATTTCATAACACATCAATGTGAAACATAGGCTGATTTATCAAGCAAAACTAAAGGCGCTCACAAGCAGAAAAGAATACAGTTGCTCTAGGGTGAGGAGCATTGTGGTCTAGGTCTGCAGGTATATATGTGTTCTTGGGGTGTTTGGGAGATGAATGACCTGGCTATATATTCCTAGGATCTGTCAAATTATCCATTAACGGGCTAAGTTAAAATAGAAACTGCCACCATGTGTTTGAAGTTTAGAGATACCTTTCTTGGTGAATAGTGCTATTCCTTTTAGGGTGGAAAATGATGGCATTCGTGAATTTACACTACTTCAAGAAAAGTATGAGTCCAATTTGCAGACTTATTACCTTAAGGACTCTTAGAAATTTAGGAGTGAGATGCCTGCAAAAAAAAAAAAAAAAAAAAAAAAAAAAAAAAAAAAAAAAAAAAAAAAAAAAAAAAAAGAAAAGAAAAAAGGAAACTAAACAAACATAAAACAACTGTAGTGATGAAAAGACACTGTAATCTTGAATAATTTTGATTGTATCTTGAAGCTATAGTTTCTTAAACATAAAATTTTAAAAAATAATTTCCTTATCCCTTTTCAATCTTTATGTTTTCTTCCCCACCTCATTCCCAAATTGTCTATTTCTGAATCTCTAGGAACTTTGAATACATTACTGTATGTGACAAAGAGACTTTGCATCTTATAAATGTAATTAAATTAAGGATCTTGGGATGGGAATATTATACATGACTACTCCAATGGGTTTGATGTGATTTGCAATAAATGTAATACTAAGAGTCAGAGATATACAGTAGTCAATGTTTCATTGTTCCCATTGCAAAGAGAAAATTGCCACTGCCCAAGGAGGGCAGTGATGAAAACAACAAGGCAACTGATTTTCCTTTGAGTTTCTAGAGGGAATACAGTATCTCCAATACCTAAATCTTAGACCAGTGAGATTTCTGACCTACAGAACGCTTAGCTAATAAATTTATGTAGTTTTCAGCGGGTAAATTTGTGATCCTTTGTTGCAACAACAATAACAAACAAATACCATTTTTAGTCATCTTTGTGTCACTGTGACTGAGAATCTTAAACTAAATAACTTTTCAGGAGAAAAGTTTGGCTTACCTGCTCAGCTATTTCAATTTGGGGTCAGTTTGTTTTCTTGCTTTTGTCCTGTGGCAGCATAGTACATCATGGAGGAAACAGATGGCTGAGGAAATGAAGAAGCAAAGACAGAGACAGGAAATTGCTGGGTTCCACCCTCCTCCTCAGGTGCATATTCTTTTTTTTTTTTTTCTCTCATTGAGTTTATTAGTACATTTCAGGTACACAGTACAGTTACATGCATCATTGGGGTCTTGTACTTTTACATGACACGCCTTGGTTCTCTTTTTTTCCCTTTGTCCCTGCCCTCCCTTCACCCCCTCCTCCCTTCCCTATTTACAAAGACTTTATTTCCATTTTTCATTTTCTCATATTGTTTCTTTTCCCTTATTTCCTTTCCCCTACCCTTCCCACTTTCCCTACACCTTTATAAGTGCATATTAATAACCTAACTGTCTTCCACTAGATCCTGCTTCCTAAATGTTCCGTGATCTCCAGAGAGTGTTAGGGGTTGTGACCAAGCCTTTGAAGACTTAGACCCTTGGGGAACACCACAGATCCAAACTATAGCAACAGTCAAGACAATCTCAAAGAGAATCTGGAATGCAAGGTAAGTTTTTCCCAAAGAGAATATTAGAAGAGGTCTGCCATAAAAGATATCCTCAAGTAATCTGAAAAATATATGGACTCTGCTGCCAAACAAGGATGTGTTTAGTAAAATCCATCAGCACAACTCGTAGCTTTTGAGTGGTAGAGATTTAGAGGAATTTGCAATATAAAATCTGAGTTCAAAATTTTCCCATTTCCATTTCAATGAAAACTCGAAGAATGTTTGTACACACACACACACAAACACACACACACACACACACGCACATACACAGTCTACAAACAGAAACATATGCAAATTGTCATCTAATCTACATTAAATGTATGTAAATATTCACTAGTTGATTTTCCTGCTGTCTTTTCACCAGCGGAGGATTGCTTTTGTGCTGTTTTTGTTGTTATCATTATTGTCGTCATTATTATCTTTAAAATGAGCCTTTTGATGGTACTTATTAAAGGTATTTTGAAAAGCGAGACAAATTTTAACAATTTCTTTTAGTATTTTGGGGCCATATGAAAAACAAAAAAGGCAAGTAAAATATGTTATAGCCATATAACTTAGCTAAGGTATTCTCTCTCTCCCTTTCACTCTCTGTCTTTTTCTGTCTTTCTGTCTCTGCCTCTGTCTCTCTCTCCCTCCCTCTCTCTCCCTCTCTCTCTCTCTCTCTCTCTTTGTCCTCATGATCAGATTGAGAAAAATATTGTTTCAGATGTTTTTTGTGGACATTAAAAGGTGAAATACACTATTCGTACCACTTAGAAAAAAAGGTGGAATGAAAAAACAGAGGGAGACAAATAAATGCTAATTGACCAGATGCATACTACTTCTATGACTTACATCATATTTAATTATTAAGGAAATATATTTTCAATAAAATTTCCTTTCCTATTTCTCACAGAACTTTCTACCCTACTATTTGGAAGAAGAGTAAAATTGCTGATTAGGGAGGTCATTTGTTTTCAAGTAGATGTTTAATTATCTGACAGAAATGCCATCTTAGTAAGGAGAAGAAACAAACCAACTGGAAACAAACAGTTGCAGATGTTTCTATTGGAAGGATTATCAAATTCTGGGTCATTACAACTTGATAATCGTAATGTAACTTTATTAAAAAATTGAAATCTTAAAGACAAATCATTTCCTATTGACAAAATAGAATGATAAATTCATAATCTTGTTGCAAGCAATAATAAAGATAAAAGTTCCACATTTCTAGAGCTCCAAACAGTGCCACAACATAGTTTAGCTACCACTCTAAACTTTCTAGAAAAACATGACTGGAAAATTCTACCCTGAGTAGTTGAAATGCTTTGCTTTTTACACTTTATTAGCAATAAACAAAAACCATAAACAAAAATTAGTTAACGTGATGTGAAATAGAGAACTAAAGAGAGACCACACGACCACACTGAGAACATCTAAGCATGAAACATGACACGGGGCAGAAGACATTCTGATTCCATTAAACACAATGTCTTCAATGTGGGAACTGAAGTGGTCAACACACAGTACTGACTGAAAGAAGATGGAAGTGACACATTCTAGAGATCAATGTGTAACCCACCTCTGCCCACCTGTTGGGATGGCTTTGCCACCGTGGAGAACAGAGGTGTAAATCACAGGACACTGGGAAGAATAGTCAATAGTCAAGAGAAAGTTGAAAAGCAAATTCCTGTAAAACAACCACAAAAAACCACTAGGAGGGTCTCAGTCTATGGCAAAGATTTTAAAAAATGAAGGAAATTATCATGCTGCTTGTATAAATGATTGTATTACAACAATTCATTAGGAAAACATTTATATTAACTCATCATTGACTTTGTGAGGGCAAAATTGGTGGAGGCAGTTTGTATATTGAAATACTATACTAGATACTAGTGTGTGGGGTCTTGTTATTAATTGATGGCAAGTTATTATTATTCAAGGTACACTATTGTCTTCCATCATTTGTGTTTAATTGTGTTGTGATTATATTCTTATAATATTTTTGATTTACCTTTTTTTTTTTTGAGATGGGATCTTACTACATAGTCCAGGTTGATTGGAACTCTCCATGTAGCCCACACGGTCTGAATTTGCAGTGATTCTGCCTCGGGCTCCTAAATGCTGGGATTATAGGAGGGTACCACAGCATTGGCTTAAAATTTTTTTCACTTGGAGGAAAATGATAAACCTTGAGACCAGAGCATTAAGTGGAATAAATCATACACACAAGCTTAAGTACTACATGGTTTCTCATATATGAAAAATGAAATTGTAAATACAGAGCAAAATATAAGATAAAAAAATAGGAAATAGGGAGAAAAATCATTCTCAAACAGGGAGGGGGAGCAAGAGATGAAGGGAGGGGAGAGGAAAAGGAGGGAAGGAGGTAAAAAGTAATTAAGGTGGGTCATGTACATGTACTCACTCTACACAAGAAAGGCAAAATTATAATAATTTAAAAATTATAATTTTTAACATATGGTCAAATTGTCCTTACTTTACAGGTATGAACAATGAGTTTTAAGGAGCATGCTACTTATGCTAAATTCATATGTTGCGTCCAGGTGGCCCCCCAAAACTTCATGCAGTCATAGGTGGGGCTTTTCCAGAGTTGGCTAAATCTAGAGTATGTTATTGATTCATTGTACAATGCTAGAATTAAGGGTGCTAGGATTAGGGGTGGGTGATTATTCAACCCACTAATTGTTTTGGCACTCCCCTAACCTGGTAGCCTAGATAGAATATAAAAGGGGCAGGAAAACCTGCTAAGGTTTCTTCCTTGCTGCTGCCTGCCTGCTTGCCATGAACTGTTTCCCCTCTGCAATGCCCCTCTAGTGTACCATCCAGCCTTGGAGCCATCCAACTATGATATGAAACCTCTATGAACCAAGCAAAACAAACCTTTCCTTCCAAATAGAGCAAATAAATCTTTCATCTTTTAACTTTGGGTCTCAGGTCTTTTGTCTCAGCAAAGGGAAAAGTAACTAAGACAGTTATCCTGCTAAATCTCAGTTTTTGTAATCTCATTTTATGTGATCCTGAAATTTTAGATTTTCTAAGGCATATGCAGACACATGTCCATCGAGCCCATCTTGTGTGTGGGTGTGTAGGTGTGTGTGTCTGTAGGCAGGTACGTATGGGTGCGTGGAAGTACGTACGTAACTATGTATCAATACACATACTGTTAGTGAGAATTGTGCCTATTTATCTTTCAGAATTGGTCCTACCAGTGCCATTTGGTGAAGTGATAGACATCATCCTTCAGGTGAGAACAGAGTGGGCTTGAGTAAGGAGAACACACAGGCAACAGGGCTGCAGAGGGAGAAATAAAAATTGTCAAGGTTTGTTTCCACCTTAGGAAGGTAAAAGGAATCAAGGTTTCAATTTAAAGCACCATGCATCTTTCAAAGCATTCTAAGAGGAACATTAAACTAAAATGAGATGTTGATGTTGGAGCTTACTGAAGTAGTCAGAATTTCCAGGTTAAAGAAAATAAGCTGCTAAATCTATCTTCAGTTTTTTTTTGGTACGCCAAAATCTCATCCCTTGTCACTGACACACAGCATTCTTGGAAATACATACCAGTTTTCCTAACTGTGGCATTTTTTCATATAAATATTATATAACTGTGCCATTAATATGTCAAGATATTTATTATTGCAGTAAAGATGCATACATTTTCTATAGATATATTCTATAGGAATATATATTTCTAAAGATCTATATTTCCTATAGATATCTTCTGATAAATGGAGGCAAAAGTGGGCACACCAAAGTTTTTATTCGGACAATGATAGCTTTGAGTTCAAATCCTAATTTTAAAAAAACATTAATTTCCTTATGAAAATGAAAATAGTATTATGCACTTCTTAGGATTCAGGCTGCTTTCCTGTGGTTCTTTTTCAAAGCCTAAGGACCTTGGAACTCACAGATTCATCTTTCTTTACTCATAAGAATCATCTGGATAGCCTAAAAAATCATGTTTATAAATCCCAGCAGAGAGCTGAGAATGTGAAAAAATCTAATGACTCAAAATTGAACCAGTATCGAGGCCATCCTAGGCAAGAACACGTTTACGGCTGCTGCCACCCTCAGTGGAGTGTTGGAAAATAGAAAACACTTTAGATGTGGGTAAGGAAAAAAGGAAGCTTAACTTCTAGTGATTTTCTAAGTTCAGGGGTGAGCTGACATGGTAATTTAAAATCCCTGGGAACCACAGAGAGAAGTGGAAATCTGCTCCCGTGTGCCAGCTCTTTTTACAGTATGCTTTCAAGAAAGACAAAGGGTGGGAAAGATAGTCAATGGTATACAGAACGTCTTGAGTCTGTAATTTTACCTTAACACCTGTGCTTTACCAGGTACCCCTCTAAGTTTTATAACATTTCACTGCTGCAGGAACTCTCCACTGATAGTATAAGGCCTTGGGTACTCAAGGTTTCTGTTACTCCTCTTGTTTTACTATTAACCACTAGTAGGCACTCAGGCGATAGTAATGATAGGAACAGATTATTTAGACAGAGAATCTAAACCCTGATAAAAGAAGGCTCATGATTCTACCTTCAAATCATTTGAAAAGTATAGAAAAATGATCTTAAATAATGCAGAACAAAATAAACAAATTGATCGATTGATCAGTGCCCAACACTAACAGCCTGGTGGAAGAGATACACCTCCATGGATGTCAATGTTATTTCTACAAATTGAACTATTATCATGCTCTAAATGTGCAGGCTTCATCAAAAGCTATCAAAAAAGTACTTTCCACTTTTACCGAAATCAGGTAACACAAGATGATTATCTCAAAGTTATGGAAAAAAGTGATAATTACAATGCCACTGTAACAATTAAAAGTGTTCGATCTTATTCCCTATAAGAAGTTGATTGGCCATACGAATGAAGAAGGGTTTCAGAAATATCCAGCCAAGATCCCAGAGTTGAGGTAACAGGACTGAGACTCTGGAGAGGCAAAGGTGTCCATAGTTTCCAGGGTAGAGTACCACCGTGGAGAATTCCACAAAGAGATAGAATTCCAGAGATTGGCAGAGTCTCTTCCAGTTGAGTTCTGGTTAATATGCAAATGTGAGTAAATTAAGACAGCTGGGATAGAACCAGTCAATTATTCAGAAAGAACAATGCTTCAAGATCCCATGGATTGAGAAATGAAGCCGATCATCACCATCTAGGGCAAACTTCTAGCTATGCAGCATAGAAAATACAAAAATATTTAGCTATCAACAATGCAAAATTTACAATGGCATCCAATAAAATCTATCAAGGCATGTGAAGGAACAGGAACATGTAACATACAATGAGGAATAGCAATTAAAACTGGCCAATGATTCCACAACCAGCCTCACAAGTGCAAGGTCCTGAGTTCAAACCCCAGTACCAAAAAAAAAAAAAAAAAAAAAAAAAAAAAAAAAAAAAAAAAAAAAAAAAAAAAAAAAAAAAAAAAAAAAAAAAAAAAAAAAAAAAAAAAAAAAAAAAAAAAAAAAAAAAAAAAAAAAAAAAAAAAAAAAAAAAAAAAAAAAAAAAAAAAAAAAAAAAAAAAAAAAAAAAAAAACCCAAACAAAAAAACTGGCTAAGATATGGCACAGGGAGCAACTGTGTCAATTAGGCACGAAAACAGTGATTAAAACTATTCTATGTGTTTAAGGGACTAAAGGAGTATACAGCTTATTAATAAATATATGAAAATTAACAAATTAAATTTTAGAAACTAAATTTACAGTATGTGAAATGAAAAATATGCTGAGTGGAATCGTTGGTAGATTAGTTAAGTAAAGAAGTACAAATAAGTGAACTAATGACATAATAAAAGAATATTCAAAACACAAAAATATGAAAATTATGTGTGGGAAAATGAGTGCTGTGGATTAGACTATGTAGTCTATTATATTTTAGTCTGAGTCTGCGGAGGAAGAATAGTACAAACAGAATTTGAAAAAACAAGAGCAAACACTCTTTTGCCTTTGACAAAAATTCAAATACACCAGAAGCTCCAGATACTCCAAAATTGAAACACATCAAAATCAAATTTCTTCAAACCAGTGATAAAGTAATAAATCTTAAAGGCACCCAAAGAAAAATATGTATTATATAGAATAGAGAACATATAAAGATGGCAAATTTCTTATTGGAAATAATTTATGCAAGAGGAAAGTTGGCAATATTTTTAAGTTAGTAAAAAGAAAAGCCCACAGATTCAGAATACTTTACTGGGAACAGTACATTAAAAAATAAGATATAAAGGAGTAAATTTTCAGAAATGAAAAAGTGTTAAGTATTCATCATTATACATTTGTATTATAGGAAATGGTAAAAAAAATTCCTCAAGCAAAATAAAAATCATTGTCAGTGGAAATAATCTGCACAAATAATGGAAAACTTTGAAAAATTTTTAACTATTGAAATAAATATTAATATTTAGTTTCCTATTTAACAAATAATTATTTTAAGAAAAAAGGCTAACATATTTACACAAAGGAGTTTACAACATTTGTAAGAGTAAAATATATATTTCAAAACCACAAATCCTTGAGCAGGGATAGATGTAAAGTTTCATTCGCATCTTCTATTACAGCTGAAGTAACAATATCTCTTAAAAATAGACTGTTATAGGGCTGGGGATTTAACTCAGTGGTTCTGCCGCTTATCTTGCAAGTGCAAGGTTATGAGTTCAATCCCCAGTATCAAAAATTGATAAATAAATAATCAAAGTGTACTGTGATAATTAAAGTTGAATACTATAAACCCTGTGACAACTACTAATGTAATTCAACAAAGAACTATAGCTAAGTCAGCAAGGAGATAATGAAATCATTATTCCAATATTTTTTAAAAGAACAGAAATCTGATAAACAGGACAATACAGTAAAATTAAATACAACTGTTCTAAAGGAAGATAGCAGATTCAAACTCAACCATATTAATAATTACTTTAAATGAAAATAGTTTAAAAGTCCCAATTTAAAATCAGAGATTGTCAAATTTGATTAAAAGGAAGAAAAGCAGGATCTAAATAAACTGCTTATCATCCTAATCCCCTGAAAAAAAAATGGAATAAATTTAAATTTACTTAGCATTTACAGACATAAATAGGTTAAATGTGAAAGGATGGAGGGAAGACGCTGTGATATCATTTATTAAGAAAATACTAAAGCTGATATATTAGCATTAAATATTTAATATTAAAACATTTCAGAACAAAGAATTCATCAGAAGCAGACAAGGCCATTTCATTATCTACTTATGTATCTAGCAATCAATCTATATATTTTTTCTTACCTAGCAGTCTAATCCTTCAGGTAATTAGAAAGAGCTAGACAAACCATTAAAAAAAGACAAAAAACTTAATTAGCAACTTACCCAATGGGCAATCTAACATCACTAAACGGCAGGTTAAATATAAATTAAAATCATACAAATGTACAATACATGCCAGAACAAACAACTAAAACTAGTTGCTAATTGTTGACAAATATTGAGTGAAAGTATATGGAATATAATAATGAATATTATTCATTGTTATTCAATATAATATAATAAGGCATTCACTTTGCAAAACATACATATCAGTGCACAAGCATTTCCATTTTGAGGTTCTTGCAAACAGAAACATAATCAAATATGTGTAAAATATATTCCTATCTGTTTTTTCACAAATATGCAGACTGGAAATGTATACAAATGTATGCATACTGCATGACTCCATTTGTATGTGTATATTTTTTAAAAAAATAAAATTAATCTATGTTTAAGAGCTCCACAGCTGGAGTTTCTTTTGGGCACATGATTTAGATAGAGCGTAATGAAAATTTGGTTATGAAAGTGATGTTCATATTTGATCTTCATTGTGATCAGTGTATTCTCATTTGAAAAACTATTTGACTGGGTACATTGGTGAGTTGTACTCACCTTCTAGACATATATTTTATTTAATTAAAATGTATATTTAAAAAATTGCTGCAAATAATATTCAAAATCAGATTTACTCACAAAAAATGTCTTTGAATATTTTTCATTTAATATGATATATATGATATTTTTATGTTTTCAAACTGTAAAGTGCATATAGATTTGAGTGACAATTTATCATATTATCTCAGAGAAATAAAACACTTAAATATAGTTCCTATTGTTCTGAAGAAACATGACTATTTTCTTTATAAAAAGCAGTAGTACTTAGATTCAAAAATTGGATATTAAAAATGATAATTTAGTGTCGCAAGGGAAAAGCAACATGTCATTGCAAAATATTCATACCATAATACACATTTAATTACAAAACTACTTCAGTCTATCCTCTCTCCAGTAAATGCATTAATTTCAACTGAACAAAACACTTTGAAAAAATTACTTTGCATTTGTGTGCTTGGTGGAGCTTTTCTCTATGTCTTTCACTAAGTAATGCATAATTTGGGTAAAACTAGTTTTTATCTTTTAAATTTGCACAATTTATTTTGGATATCACTAGAGTTAAAAATATGCCAACATTAAAACACAGAGTGAAGTATAATGTTAGTGAATGTTTCAGATCAGCATCTCCAGCTCCCCTTGTGTATAAATACAAATGACACTCTGTATCTGATTATGAACTATGAGTCTTACACACTTGAACAGTCTTGGCTTTTTCATGCTAATTTCTGCCCTGTGTGAAGTCCCATAAATGTCACATCTGCCACAGTTCTTTTTCCAGTCTAGCATGTACTTTCAATGGAGCTAAAGGTTTGTTGTTATCAAATCAGAAAATATATGTGAAAATGATAAACGCTTAAAAAAAATCTATACAAATCCTCTGCAGCCACCAAGAGAATCTTGTTTTCTGAGTTAGCAATTTTGAATCACAAGGAAATTTCTAGAAGACACATGGAAGACAAAGGGTGGCTTCACAGGTAATTCTCAGAACCAAGGTGCAACTGAGCCATTTCAGGAGTAAGAACGGCAGGGTGCTTCACGAGCACTTTGAAGACTGAGTAAGATTCTTTTCTTTTCTGAGGTATAATTGACAAATAAATTTTTTTGTATTTAAGGAATACAAGGTGATGATTTGAGGTATTTATACATTGCCAAATGATTACCAAAATCAAGTTAATTATCACATCCATCACCTCACACAGTGATTTTTTTCTTTTCAATAAGGACACTTAAAACCTACTTTTGTGGCAAATTTAAATAGTGTAATGTAAAATTTCAAATATTATTAACTGTAATCATCATGGTGCACATTAGATCCTCAGAACTTACTGATAACTGAAAGTTTCTACTTTTGAATAAATACCGAATAAAGAAAAAAATTCAAGAAAAAAAAAAGATGGCCTAGTATTTATTTATATGGTCAAGAAGTTTTAGGGATAAATACTAATAAACCTTGGTCAGTGATGTCAATTCTCTATGACACTGCTTAAAAATAAAGCCAAGACATCACAACAAAATCATCAGGAAATAATCAAATTTTATTGAACTCTGAGGAAATGAATAGCCTTAGTTTTCTTAAAATAGGATAATCTTATTTAATTATTTAATTCACCTTCCCTTCCTGTTGACTTTCCTCTTCCTCACACCAATGTCTTCCCTGCCCCAATAAATAGAGATATTTAACAATCAGGAAGGAAAATGATCATGCAATTAAGGTTTTTAGCTGTCATTAGGTGCTGAAGCAGTTTCTTCCTGTTACTGTACGCTTCCTATCTCTGTAGATGAAATATCTGAGCACAATTATTGCAAGGGAAAGCTTTAAGTAAAGTCAGATATTAGCAACTAAAATCTCAATTATTGCAAGGGAAAACTTTAAGTAAAATCAGATATTAGCAACTAAAATCTCAAGCTCTGAACCTTCATGAATAATTCTTGAATAGTGGTATTAATGCTGCCATGCTCAACTCACTGACTCTTTTAAGATGTTAGTCTCATGTTTTATTTAAGCTCAACATAAATGTTAACGTGGTCCTCATCAGATTCCTTTTATCTAACTCTGAAGATTGATATGTTGATGTTGTAATACAGAAGAAGGCCTTGGGGAGAGACTTTAAATGCCCATCCAGGTATTTTGTAAGGAGTTACAATAAATTCCTTTTCCAGGAACTGAGCTGTAAAGTTTTATTCTGTCTCAGTAAACCACAGTGGCACATACATCTGCTGATCAGTGTTAATTAATCTTCTATTGTTCAGTTTGTAATCTAGCTATGTTTAATGAAGAGAAAGCTGGTGAATTGTTGTTTTTAAGCTTTTTGTGAAAAGATTCTGCTGAGCAAATGACCAATAAATTGCATGAAATGCAAACATTAATCAAAGAATATCATTAAAAATGTACTGTAAGAGTTCCCATTGAGAAAGAAAATGAATCCAACTACTGTCCTATTTTCATTATAACTTGTTACTATTATGATTATTTTATGATTCTTCTAGTCAATAGACCTCATGGGATATTTAAGTCTTTGAGTTACTTACAAATTAAGGCTTAGACCTCAAGTCATTTGTAAATCAATTAGTTTTATTTATTTATTTATTTATTTATTTATTTATTTATTTATTTATTTATTTATTTATTTATTTTAGTGAAACTCTGCTTTGAGCCATAGTAGCTCATTTGGTAATTAGTGTCTCTGGAGGCTCTAATACACTGTCATTAGATGCAAACTTTAGGGAGAGGCCTATAGAAGATATTTCCACGGATTCTGTAGTTGAATCATGCCTAACGAAACATTATTCCTTTAATGTCACGTTACTTAATGGAAATCTGATAAGAACTATACTAGTTTTTATGTGGTGCTTAAATAAAATATGGACATATGGAGGGAATTTACACTTAGCAATGCAGCATTCACACTGATTGTCCTAATGGATAATTTTTTCACGATTTCTGAGGTCTGGAGTTCATGTACTCCTGTATATCACAAATGTTTCACAACAGGACACAGGACAGTTTTTCCCAAAATACAAGGCTGTAGTTTGTATATAACAAATGCTTGCTAAGTAAATGAACAGGAACCAAAGTTAATCACTTTATTTGGTAAAAGGATGTGCCTATAGCCAGAGGCCAAAAGTGTTAACGTGTTGTACAATACTGCACTTACCCAGAATAGGTTAATAATTTTGTGCAAAAGAAATCCTTTGATCTATTAGTAGTTATCTTTCAGGTTTGAACTAACACAGGCACTTCCTCTTTGGCCAAATACTGGATTCTCTGTTTCATGACTTACAATGTGGTATTCATTTGATTGAACTTTACAAGACTGCAGAAGGATTTGAAATCCAATATGTCAAAACAGACCATCTGTCTGTGTTTTGAAGCCAACAAGACAGCAAATCTTTTGGTTTTTGTTCTCTTTTTACATGAGAATTGACCAATCTCTTTTTATGCTTCTTTACTAGTAGAAGATGGAAACCACACTATTACAGAAGGTAAATTAATCCAGCAATCTGTTGAGCTGTATCCAAATGTAAGACAATGGCAAGTCTCCTCCTTATCATTACTAATGGGTACTAGCATACATTTAAGGCTTATTTTGAATGAAAGCTTTTACTAAATTATTTCACTTTCCACCATTACAGTTTGAAACTATTATTCAACAAAATTGCAAATAAAGAAAACAATAAAAGTGGTTTAGGCACAGAAAAAATCTATTTCCTTGTCTAAATTCACATAAACTGAAGTTATAGATCTTGGATGAAAATTAGGACTATCTAACTTTAGCATAGTGGTGAATCATTTAATTTGTTGCCCTTTTACTGCTACTTGGTTACACAGCCTTCACAGAGCAATATTAGAGTTTAATCCAAGATGGTTGAGACACTGGAAACCATTTGTCAGTTATAGGGTCAATAGAAGGTTCAAGTTGTAATATTTGAAGTTTTCTTTAAAGATTTGCTTAACTTTTGAGTAATTTAGATTACAGCATAGAACAAAATGGAAGAGCTAACATAGGGAGACAGGAGATCTTTTCCTCAGTCCTACTTTTCCTAGTTATATGAATTTAAGCAATTCCTGTGGCCTCTTGGGACCATTGTAGCCTCATCTTTATAAATGAAGAGAGTAGACAAGTTATGTCTAATTCCTTTTCAGGTCTGACCTTCTGTGTTTACAAAGCCATATCCTTTACATTTATAGACAAAGACATAAAAAATAATAAAATAAATGTGTGTAAATATGCCTATAGATTTGCTAACCTCACACTTTGTAAATAGCACCTCCATTGCATTGCATGAAATGTCATCATATATTTCTCCCCTCAGTCCTGGTTGACGTGTGTTAATTAAAAGAAAAATCCTTTCCATGTGAAGTAGGCCTCTTCATCTTTTATTTCACCATATGACTCCTGTGCTCAAAGAAACATTTCATGAGCATTCTTTAGTATGCTACTGTTTTAACCTATTGACCTTGTCTTGGGCATTTTATTTCCTGTCTTCGGCTTTAATATTCATTAATAACACTGTGACAAAAAGGAATATGAGTGACATTAAGAAATTGAGCACTGAAAAAGCTATAAAAATGCTGCTAATGCTTACACATTGCAATAGAGCAAAGATGTGTGATGTTTTTGTACAAAGGGCTGGTTTTAAATGATCATGAAAATATACTGAGACTTTTCATATGAACAGCATATTTAAATACAAACTCATTTTAAAAAATAACAACAAAGGTAGAATTTACTTCCCCACCCCAAGCTGGATTGTCATTATGTGTCAAATACATTATTTGAGACTGGTATGGAGCATGGCATAGTAAATGTTCTGACCGTTGTAGCATATGCATAGATAATATATGGCTCATGCAACTTTCATAACCCTCTCTGCTGATTCTCTTCTAATACCTCTCTAAAGACATTTGTGGTATCATTCTTCATTTATTTTGCATGCTGCTTTCACCCATTGTGGATAAACACAAATAAAAAATTCTGGAGATACGAACAGTTATCTTTGCTGGTGCTTGGTGAGGTTTTAATAAAATATACATGACACCAGTGTCCGGATGTGTATCCGTGAGTCATGTAGCAGTGAAGAAATCCAGAGATAATTACGGTCTTTTATTATGATGGAGAAATTAGCACCTCAGTAATATGCAAGTGAAGAAGTATGGGCAGAATTTCTTATTCGCCCTTGAACTGTATGTTGGGAATGCAAATAACTAACATCTATGAGTCTCATTTTTAAAGAACCTGTTCATGAGTAGGAATTCAGACGAAGAAAAAAAAAGACAAGCTTTGGTAAAATGTTAGTAGAGAAAATCCTCAAGTTATTTAATTATTGTGGGCTAGATGTCTGTCACCTTAAAACAAAAGATTCCCAGAACAAAATCTGGACTTGGACAAAAGAATTTCTTTCTTTTCCCTCAATTTTACCTGCATTTATCAGACTATATATAAAATTAAACTCTTCATACATCATGAACTTCATTCCTTGTGGTTGTCTTGGTCTCTTTTGTGCTGCTGTAATAGAATAACTAAGACTGGATGATTTATAAAGAAGAGAAATTGATCCTCTTGCAGTTTTGGGAGTCTTGGACATGCAAGCACTAGGTGCTAGCATTTAGTGTGGGCCTTGTTGCTGCATCCTGACATGTCAGAAGGCAGAAGGGTCAAAGAGAGCAAAACATTTATCCTCCTACAGCAGAGGAACAGAAGTGGGTGAATCCCTCTGCAAGCCTTTGTTTTTTTCTTCTTTTTTAACAGCATTAATTCATGATGAAGGTAAAGCCCTCATAGCCTATAAACACTCCCTAAATGGACACCTTTCCCCATGCTGTTGTTTTGGTGATTAAGTTTCAACATGATACTTGAAAGGGAGCCAAACCATTTAAACAATAGCAGTAGAATATTTATCTATGCTCCCTAGATTTCTTTAATTTGAAAAATTAAAGCAAATGCTTGTCAAATTTTGACTTCAGAAAAACAGATCCTTTTCAGTATAAGTCATTTCTAGTTTGGTGAAAATGAATAAATCTAAATCATTAAATAAGGGACATGCATGCAGCACTTAGCAGATCAGGAGTAGCTGTAACTCTCTGCATTGGGAAAAGAAGCAATTGTATCATAAAATTCAGAGAGATATGCACTGGCATATGTTAACATGGGGTTGTTTTTATGGGCTCAGCATTTCTTTATATTTCTGTATTTGGTATATAATTTTCCATCAGTTATAAAAATAACTGTTTGTTAAAAACAAGCTAATATAATGAATAGCTGCTTCATACCAATATATTTATCATTGCTCAGTTTTGAACACCTGCCCTGAAATATGTTATGCCATTCATTTATATATATAAAATTCAAAAATACTTGGAATATCTGGAAACATACTGAGGAAGGACTTTGTTTGAACTAACTCAAAGTTTCGTGATATTTCTTAAAAAGTCTTTATTATCTTGTATTATTCATGAAGAAATTGAGATTCAGAAACTTTAGAGTAATAGAACAATTAGATGTATTACAAGTCATATTACGTCATTTCCAAAATTCTTTTTGTTTTTCTTGGATGATATCAAGACCACATGCTTCTCATGTACCCTTCTATGAGTGACTCTACAACTTACTGTTACCAGAAATGTTAGTCACTTTTATTAGTAACTATGTAATTTTATTTCATTTGTATTTTTGCAACAATTTTACACTGAAATCTACTAATCTGGGGTTCATCTCGTGGTTGTAGAAGATGGCACATCACTGAGAAACTGTAGTCATCCTCTAGATCTTGTTTGATACATAGTGAAAAGAAAGATTTTTATTTTGTTGATAAATACATTTATTTTACTATTAACTAAGTTCTACCTTTTATAATTTTGATATTTTATTCCAAGTGTATTATTTGGAATGCCATGAGTGTGTGTTGTGTGAGAGAACTATTTTGCTCTATTATAATTATTTAAATGTTCTAACCATGACTGTTACATGATAAGATCATCTCAGGATGTCTAACTTGTAAACTAGCACATCTGAGTTGGAATCGGTTATCATGAGTACTGGTCTCTATTTACTCTATTTTTAGCCATCAGGTGAGAGCAACATTTATGAGTATGAGCTCTGAGATGAAGTGACTGAACTATTGTCCTTATTCTGCCACTGTACCTTGGGAAAATGACTCCATTCAGCTGGTTCTCTATTTCTAAAAGAGAGAGTCAGTGATAGCAGATAGCACTTACCATGTAGAGCTGTTAATACAGTAGTTAAATAGCTTACATTGGCACACATTTAAGGCTGTGGAAGTTAATGGTTAATATGTAAATTATTATCCTTGCTTACTCTGCACATTTTCTTTCTTAGGTTGTAAAATATTTTGCTAAAACATATTTTTTCCATTAAGTTTATTGATAAATTTAAAGCAAACAAATACAGTTACATTCATCATTGGGATCTTGCACCTTTACTTGACAGGACTTGGTTCTCATTTTTTTCCCATACCACTGCCCTTCTTTCATTCCCTTCACCCTTCCCTATTTACAAAGACTTTCGTTCCATTTTTTCATTTTTTCACATTTTCCCCTTATTTCCTTTCCCCTCCTCTTCTCAGTGCTCCTTTAGCTCTTTTCTTCCTATTTCACACTCCCATTTATACCATTTTTTACACTTTTAGTTTTTCACACCAAAGAAAATTTCAGTATTTATTCGTGTGTCCTATTTATTTCAATTAAGAGTATAGCCTCAATTTGCATCCATTGAGCTAAAAATGTTCCTAGTTTCTCATTCTTTATGGCGGAATAGTACTCCACTTGTAGAAAAACCTCATCTTCTTTATCCAGTCTCCAGCTGAGGGGCATTTGGGTTGTTTCCAAATTTTAACTATTATGACCTGTGCCCCTAAAAACTTGAGTGCACAACTATCATTTTGGTATGATTCTTTTAATTCTTTTGGAAAAGTAACCAGCAGAGGGCTAGCTGGATCAAATGGCACCTCTAATCCTAATTATTTGAGGTATTTCCATATTGATTTCTACAGTGGTTGCACCAGTCTGCACTCCCACCAATAATGGAGAAGGTTTCCTTTCTCCCCACAAACCCGCCAGCGTTTCTTATTGGTTGATTTCATGATAGCAGCCATTCTTTCTGGGGTGAGGTGGAATCTCAGTGTTGTTTTCATCTGCATCTCTTGAATAACCAGTTATGTTTAATATTTTTTCATATGTTTACTTGCCACTTTTACTTCTTTGTCTGAGAAAGGTCTGTTCATCTCAAATGCCCATTTTTAAATCAGGACTTTGTATTTGGGGTGTGTTTTTTTTGAGTTCTTCATATATTTTAGATAGTAATCCTCTGCCTAGGAGTAGCTGGTAAATAATTTTCCCATATTGTAGGTTGTCTCTTAGCTCTGTTGGTGATTTCTCTTGCACTGCAAAAACTTTTTAATACAAGGAGATCCCAGTTTTTGATTCTTTGTGCAAATACTCGTGCTGCTGAGGATTTGTTCATAAATTCTTCTCCTATGCCAATGTCTTCAAGAGTTCTACATAATTTACTTTCCAGTAAGTTTAGTGTTTCTGTTTTGATATATAGATCTTTAAACCACTTGGATTTTAGTTTAGTGCATATTGAAAGATAGGGATCTAGTTTTAATTTTTGGCAAGTTGAAAGCCAGTTTTTCCAACACCATTGTTTTAAGGAGGCTATCTTGCTGTGGCTAATGTTTTTAGTACTATATTAAATAAGAGTGGTAACAGTGGACATTCTTGTCTTGTTGCTGATTTTAGCTTGAAGGTTTTTAGTTTTTAACCATTTAGAATGATATTGGCTGTTGGTTTTTCATAAATAGCCTTTATCAGGTTGAGATAAAGAGCATCTATTCCAATTTTCTGTATAGTTTTTAATCATGAATGTGTGTTGAATTTTGTTGTATGCTTTTTCTGTATCTATTGCAATGATCATATGGTTTTTGTCCTTGACTCTGTTAATATAGTATATTATATTTATTGATTTATGTATGTTGAACCATCCCTGCATTCCTTGGATAAATCCTACTTGGTCAAAGTGTATGATCTTCTTGATCATCTTCTGTATTACGTTAGCCAGTATCTTATTGAGGATTTTGGTATCTATAGTCACTAAGGAGATTGATCTGTAGTTTTCTTCTTTGGTTAGATCTTTCCCTGATTTAGGAATCTAAATAATACTTGCTTCCAGGAATGAATTTGGAAGTATTGCTTCCCTTTCAATTTCATTAAAGAGTTTAAAGATTAGTGGTGATAGTTCTTCTCTAAATATCTTGTAGAATTCAGCAGTGAAGCCATTAGGGCCTGGGATTTTCTTTGTTGGTAATGTTTTAATTCCAGTTTTAATTTCAATGAATATAATTGTGGTGTTTAGACTTTTATATTTTCTTCATTCAACTTTAGAAGTTCATATGTGTCTTGGAATCTCCATTTTTTCTGCATTTTCCATTTTATAAAAGTATAGGTTTTCAAACTAGATATTGATGATTCTCTGGATTTCTGGTGGGTCTGTTGTAACTTCACCTGTTTCATTCCTAATTGCATGAATTTGAGCCTTTTCTTTCCTTCTTTTGATATGGTTGGCTAAGGGTTTATCAATTTTATTTATTCTATCAAAAAGCCAACTCTTGGATTCATTTTGTATCATTCTTAGTCTCCATTGCATTAATTTCTGCTCTGATCTTTGTAATTTCCTCCATTGTATGAGCTTTCAGTTTGTTTTGCTTTTCTTATTCTAGGAGGTTAAGGGTAAGTATTAGGTTGTTTATTTGAGCTCGTTCTGTTTTTCTGGTATGGGCATTTACTGCTATGAATTTCCCTCGTAGAACTGCTTTCATTGTGTCACATAGGTTGCTGTATGTTGTATTGGCATTATCATTTAATTGCAGAAATTGTCTAATTTCTTCTTTAATATCCTCTGTGACCCAATAGTTGTTTAGCAGGGTGTTATTTAATCTCCATGTGTTTGTGAAATTCTTGTGGTTTCTTATGCTATTGATCTCCAGTTTAATTTCACCATGGTCTGATAATATACAAGGGATAACTTCAATTTCTATGCATTTACTTAAGCATGTTCTATCAGCTAGCGTGTGGTCTATTTTGGAGAATGACCTGTGTGCAGCTGAAAAGAATGTATATTCTGATTTTGTGGGGTTGAACACTCTGTAGACATCTACTAAGTTCCTTTGTTCTAAGACTTGGTTCATTTCTGCTATTTTGTTGTTGATTTTTTGTCTAACTGATCTGTCTATTTGTGTCAGTGGAGTATTGAGGTCCCCCACTACAAATGTATTAGTGCTTATTTCATTTTTTATATCCATTAATATTTGTTCTGTATAGTTGGGGGCATTAGTATTCAGTGTGTATATGTTTATGATTTTCATTTCACCTCTTGTATTGCTCCCTGTAGTGACTTTCTTTGTCTCTCCTAATTAGTTTTGGTTTGAAATCGATTCTGTCTGCTAATAAGATAGCTATCCCTGCTTTTCTCTGGGCTCCTATCACATGGAGAACAGTTTTCCATCCTTTTATTCTCAGTCTATGTATTTCTTTATGGATTAAGGGGGTTTCTTATATATGGCATATTGTTGGATTTTTCTTCTTAATCCATTGTGACACACTGTTTCTTTTGATTGGTGAATTGAGGCCATTAACATTGATGGTTATAAGTGTTATGTATTGGCTTTTCATTGTCATGTTATTTTCCTATTGTTGGTTCTTTCATTTTTTTTTCATTTTTAAAAAAATTTTTGAATTTCTCTAGAGCCTTTAATTACTTGCCTTGCTGTTATATTTGCTCTGTCGGCCCTTATGGAGTTGTGGTCTTCATTTTATTTGTCCAGGATATTGTTTAGAAGTGTTTGGAGTGCTGGTTTGGTATACATGAAATTTTTTGTGTGTCCTTTGTCATGGATGTATCTTATTTCCCCATCAATTTTTTTCCACTAGGTTTATTGATACATTTAAAGCAAACAATACAGTTACATTTATCATTGGGATCTTGTACCTTTGCATGATATGTCTTGGCTCTCTTTTTTTTTTTTCCAATATCCCTGCCCTCCTTTCACCTATTTCACCCTTCCCTATTTACCAGGACTTTGTTTCCTTTTTCTCATTTTTTCAGATTTTTTTTTTTCTTTTTCCTTATTTACTTTCCCCTCCCCTTTTCACTTAGCCTTTCGTCCTTTTCCCATCAGGTGTGAAAGAAATTTTGGCAGGATACATCAGTCTAGGCTTTAGGACTTGAAATACCTCACTCTAAGCTCTCCTTGTTTTGTGTTGAAAAGTCTCCTGTGATTCTGATGGGCTTTCCTTTGCATGTGTTTTGTTCTTTTTTGGCTAACTGCTTGTATTATTTTGTTCTTCTATTGGGTTTTTGGGATCTTGATTATTATATATCTATGAGTAGATTTTTTGATCATGGCTATTTGGCTTCCTGTATGCCTCACTTATCTGTATGTTAAATTCTTCTCCATTGTTTGGGAAGTTTTCTGTCATTAATTTTGTGAACAGTATTTTTTATGTAATTTGTACTTTCTCCTGCTACTTCATTGATTCCTATCCGTCTTATATTATTCTTCTTTGCATCATCTAAGAGTTGTTGGATTGATTTCTCAAGATCCCTTGCTGTTTTTAAGATATCTCTCATTTCATCATTATTGACCACAATCCTGTTTTCTATAGCTGCAATTATGGATTCACATTCATTCATCCTGCTGCACATCCTTTCTACAGAGTTTTTAATCTCCTAGATATTGGTTTGAATCTGTTTCATGGATTCCATTTCTTTCCTATGTTGAGCATTAAAGGTTTCCATTTCTTTCCTATGCTTGGCATTCATGGTTTCCATCATGGTTCTGAGCTTATCTTTTTTTTTTAATTTTTTTCTGTTTTAGAGTCTCTAATAATGTCTTTCATTCTTCTCACCATCTCTGTGGTTATCTGGGAAATTATTTCCATTTTGAATTTCTCTAGAGCCTCATTTTTCTGTTTTGTTACTTCCTGTGCAATCAGTTCAGGGTGACCAGATGGTTGACTGTCAGACTTTTCCACCTCATTTCCCCTAGAGTTTTGTTGGGGTTGTAAATCTGTGTTTGTTTCTTGTTTAAATGTCTTCTTATTTCTATTTTTGTCATTGGTACTGTCCTTGGTTTGATACCTGGGTTAAAGCTTCAATCTTCCAGATGTAGCTTGTCTTTAGGTTTTGTGTCTCTAATGTCTCTGAGGTAAACTCATTATACCAGGAAGGACAACTGGTTAGATTAATCAAACACAGCCCAAGTGATACAATCAGCAACATAGTATCAAGCACAATTTAGAAAATGACAACTTGTGGTAGTTATTAATCTATCACTTTTAACCATGTGAATGAAATCAAAATCAATGACCAGCCTAAAATATACTTATAGTGAATAAACTCTTCAATATAGCAACTTTACTCTTCAGGTTTGGGATTTAAAAGGATTTGGGGAGGGAGGAATAGATGGATAGGATAGAGATAGTTTAGAAGTGAGGTCCGAGGACACAGTAAGATCACAAAAACTCTAGAAAGCTATTGCAGAGAAGAGGAGAAGTCAGTACAAAATATTCCCAAGAACAGAACAAACTAAAAGCAACAGAGAGGCTAAAGACTATAATCACTTTCTTTTAAAACTAATGGCAATTGAGAGAAGGAAAAAGAGAAGAAAAGGAAAAGAAAGAAAATAGATTTGAATTACGATAGAAACAGGAACAAAAAGGGAGAGTAATGGAGATCAAGGTGGGAGAGAGACAGACACAGAGAGAGAGAGAGAGAGAGAGACAGAGAGACAGAGAGACAGAGAGAGAATGAGAGAGGATAAGAAAAAGTTTCAAAAAGGAAATAAATTTGAGAAAAGAAAAAGATAAAAATATTTTTAAATGATTAATGATAAGTGAAAAAATACTAATTTGAAAATAAAAAATACAGATAGATATAGAGGGCCTCATTTAGGGTGCACCTCTGTTGACACAATAGACAGCGTAGGCAGGAGTGTACAAGTCTGGGCTAATTAGTCTCAGCAAGCCAGCAGCTGTTCCCTGAGGTTCAGGCTGATTTTTGGCTTCAAGTCCCAAGTTGAAATCTCTGTCCTTCTGCTGGGTTGAACTCTGCAAGATTCTACTGCAGGTTCCAGCTGTCTTTTCCCTGAAGTTAGACCAGGTTCTGATGTGAGGAGCTGGTTCTTCTGACTTACCAACTATGGTAGTGTGGTGTGCCTTTATAGAAGGTTTTCTTAATTCTTCCAGTGGGTTTCTATTTTTATCTAGGAGCCTCAGAGATGCCTTCTTTCTCTTGCATGAATGGGGAGGGGCACAAACACCACTGGGCAGTGGCCTGGCTCCTCTGTGGCACCAGGTCAAATGGGTGAGCCTACCAGTGGGTCTCCTAAAACATTTTTAATTTTAATTGTATCTATGTGTACAGCGTGATAATTTAATACATTGGTACAAGGTGTACTAATCTGAATATGGTAAGTAATTTTCCATCTCATTATTTGGGACCCTTAAACTCTTCAAATTATTCATGATATTTGTAATAGATTATTATGAAATATAGTCACCCAACTGTGCCCTTTGAATTTTCTATATTTTCCAAAACCAACATAAGGCCAACAAACTTTGGAAGTACAGAATCCCTCCTCATCTTAAAGTGTCCTTTAAAACTTTCTTAACAAAGTACGTATGATATACTCTTGAAAGAAAAAGTAATATTATACTTTAGATCTCAAATATCCTCCCAAATCCTCTTTTTGTGTGTGTGTGGAAAGTGATAGAACCATGGATGTGCTGTACTCATCTGTGGATCCCCCAATGAGGAATTTGGCAGCAGAATGTGCTATTAGGAGGTGTACCACTGAAAGAAAGATCTCGAAAGCTGTGTTTTTGTCCCTGGCTTTTCTCTTCTCTCTACTTCCTGGCTGCCATAGGATAAGCATCTTATCTCTGTCCTGCCCTTCTACAATAACATTTCTGCCTTGGAGTCATTTGACCATGCATGAACTGAAGTTGTGAGCTAAAATAAACATCACCTCCTTTAAGTTGTGTGTGGGTATCTGGTATTTCACCTCAAAGATGGAAAAACTGACTAATACAGGTAAAAATTGAACTGAGTCTCTACTCTCTGTACCAACAACTTCTTGTACTTTATATGATGAGCTCACTTATATACTGTGCTTCAGTTTCAGTTCTCTACTCTGCCTAGCCAGTTCTGTGTCTTTCCAGAGTCAGGTCTAAACCTTGTTCTCTATTCACAATGGCAAATGCTTCCTCATCCCACTGAAAATACTGGACAATCATATAATTACTACAATGACTGAGTATAGTGTAATCAGGGGTAAAAAATAAAAGTTGACAACCTTCTCTAATGTTCACTGTATTCTTGTAATGTAATAATATGATTTTGGTTTAGTTTTTAGTCATATGACAGATTTCAATTAATACCCTAAGTACTATTGTCATCTTCTACTGCAAAGGAAAGGCATTTTCTCACTTAATCAGAGATGCTGTGATAGGAAGAAATATGCACTATTGTGAGACCATTCTTAATAAAGGTTATTTATTGTAAGTTATTTGGGGGAAGAAGAGAACTTTTGTCTCCCCAAAGAAACTGAATAACACAAATATGAATGAATTCACAGGAACAAGATATATCAATTAGTTCTCTCTTTTTTTGTTTGTTTGTTTGTTTTTGGTACCAGGGATTGAACTCGAGATTTTGTGATTATGATGCAGTAGGTGGCACAGCTGAGCTAAATCCCCATCCCTTCTCTCTTTTTTTTTTTTATTGGTCTCATTCTAATCTCTGAAACCTCATTTCCCCTACAGTAATAGTAAACATCAAACAATATCTGTTCACAACATTCTAGACACTCTGCTAATATTTTCATTATGTAACTAGTTTTTTACTTAAAGTAGTGAAGAAATGATAGAAAGATTGTAATGATGCATTTTTCATGATAGAGAATGTGAGAGAGTGATATAGCAAATTACTTGAGATACTATAACTGGGAAATAATAGAGCCAGGCTCTCTTACTGCACAGCTAATGGTTCCAAACTCTACAAGACAATGTCTCTACTACTCTAAAGATAAGGTCACGAGTTGCATCTATCCTGAATTTCTGGTTGCCAGAAACAAAGTGATCAGTAATGTTGTATGGAATTGGCACTGTCTCCAATATCTTTGGTCTAGTACTTCTGATCTTAAAATACAGATAATCTAATTGACTTATCCAGGGACCATGATCAGCCCTTGGTTCAAATGCCCATCGATTGGGATACAGTGTTGCAAGGAAGGCTTAGTTCTTCTCCAGTACAAATAGAAGAAAGTTCCTAAGAAAAGAACCCAAAACCTAATTTAAAGCAATATATAATCCATGAGTCAGTAAACTTATTCTGTAGAAATGAGGTTTTTGGTGGGAAATGCGAATCACTTTTCTGAGAATCAAAGTATAACATTTTTTTGTAAAATTCAAAGACTGAATCAGATTGCTTATTCCACTAGTAAGGTAAAAATGGAGGTGCACTTTATATTTGATACAGATTTAGGTTAAGGCAGATACACCAAATTTCTCTAAATCACATGTCATATTTAGTTTAGCCATTTTGTACTTACTTTCCCATAGGACATTCAAGCTGCTATATAAAAAACACCATAGATTGGATGGTTTATAAGTAACACAGATTTACTTCTTATATTGCTTGAGGTCAAGAAGTCCAAATGAAGTCTCCAGATTTGACTTCAGGTTGGATTCCAAATTTTTATTCATAAACGATGCCTTTTCTCTTTGACTTATGTAGAAGAAAGAGGTGTCACATTCCCTCCAACCTATTTTATCAGAAAATTAATGCTATTCATCAAAGTAGAGCTCTCATGACATAATCACATCCCAAAAGTGGCCTTGTCCTAATACTATTACCTTGGGGTTGAAATTTTAACACATAATCATATGGAGAGAGGGCATGAGTGTTCATAACATAACATATCTTCAGCTTTTGCTTTGTTCATAAGACTAAATCCTTCTAGAGTCAGAATACAATCAAAGTTGTAAGAGGAGAATAATGACATAATATTCACATTAGTTGTATTATCTGGAATCAAATAAGTTGAACAAAAATTTCTTGCAGTCATTGATATCCAGGATGACAAAAGCACAAAGCTAAATTTTAGCGACTATAATTTCTATCATGATTGTGGTTGAATTGCAGAGAGGGGAATTGTAGGTTCTGTTGTGAAAACAAATCAAGAAACAAATGGGAGATTGGAACAGATATTCCAGATAGAGTGGGTGAAGTATAATCAACTGTATACTCTTTGCAATTGTGAGATTTTAGTCTTTAATATGAAATTTTGACTGGTTTTAAATACTTCTAATTAAGACTCCCCCTAAATTATTTAGAAGAGATGATTAAAAATAAAGGCATATACGTTGCTGAGGTGGTTTGTTGCCAACATGGAAAAGGATGTTTTACTAACCCCAAGTCTTAAAAACTATCTTGCCTCAATGTCCTTTTAAACTACTACCCCAGTTCTCTGAGAACCTTTAGAGACAAAAGACTAAAAATATGCCTTAGCCTACAATTGTACCTTCATCTCTCATAATCTACTCAGTATAACATAGTCCTGTCTTCTGGACCTCACCGTTCCATTGGCTAGATCACCTCAGATTTTCAGTTGGGCAAGACCAATGATAATTATCAACTCACCTCACTTGAACACAGCAACATTGGACCCTTTCATGACCTTTTCTTCATGAAGCATTTTCTTATTTGGTTTCTGAAGATCATTTATCTCCTGACTCTTCTACCTCTCTGGCCGTTGCTTTTCATTCCTTTACCAGGTCAATTTAGCCCAATCTTCATGTCTAAGTGTAGACATGAACTAATCATAATCACTGTCTCTCTTCTTTAATCATATTTTGACCCAGATCCATACTGTAAATGTGAACTGTACGTTGACAGTGCTCAAATGTGTGTTTCTACCCTTAACTTCTCATAGTATCTTCAGATTAATTTTCCCATAAATTGACCCACATCTCCACTTTGGTATCTAACTAACACCTCTCATTTATAATTTTGTAAGCAAAAGTTTTTCCTTACTTACTCACAGCAGCCATTTCCCCAGTGAGCATATCTCAAGAAATCTTGCTGACATTCTCACAGTTATTAGAACAAATACCTAATATCATTCTAGTTTAAACTTTCTTCTCAGTCTTAATGTACAAGACATCATGATTTATTTTATTTTCCATTTTTTAATTTAAAAAATGTGTAAGTCTGATCCTTTCACAAACATATACAACTAACAAGAAGTTACCTTTGCCTATCTACTAGATCACTTGTGGTTTCTGCTAACTACTGTCCTATCCTTGACTCTTTCTTTGTTCTACTTTTAGTTCCCCCCCCCATGGACAGCAGTGTAGGAAATAGAGGACTCTGTTAAATCATTTAAATCTCTTTTAAACATTATTGTCACTTCAAAGAATTCCCATATCACAGCAAAACATAAATCCTCACCCTGCTCTTAATCTCACCTAGGAGGCCTGTCTTCTGCCCATCTCTGTCCATACCTGACCCTTATCATACTTTCCTCAATCACAACTCTCCCACATTCTGGATACTCAGTGGTGAGACAATCTTAGTAGCCTTCCTGCCAGAATAACTGCTGATGTATTTACATGGCCTCTGTTATCATTTATCACACTCAGCTGTTGCCCATCAGTGAGTCCATCTCAGCCAAGCCTTCGCAGAAGAACCCCTAGTTTAAGCCACCATAGCTTCACACCCAGACTCACATTCATTCATAGGCTTTGAACAATAATAATTAACTGCCTAATGCTTTCTGAAGTGTATGTGCCAGTGGTACGGTATCTTCATAAGGAAAGGTGGTTTATTTGTTGATTAACTATCTTGATACTTCCATTACACCTGAAACAATGTGGCAGCTTAATAAATAGCTTCTGTATGAATTGTGATATATTGGACTGAGTGTTCATTAAGTATGATGTTAATTTCAGATAAGAAGTGCTGGTACAAAGAAGCAACAAATGGAATCTCATTCTTAAAAATCTGCACTGCAAAAGAAACCACCAACAGAGCTAAGAGACAACCTACAATGTGGGAAAAAATTTTTGCCAGCTGCTCCCCAAACAAAGGACTATTACCTAGAATATATAATAAGAACTAAAAAAAATCAGGCCCCCCCCAAATAAAGACCAGATTCAAAAGTGGGCATCTGAGATGAACAGACATTTCTCAGACAAAGAAGTAAAAGCAACAAAAAAAATATATGAAAAAATGTTCCACATCTCTGGTCATACAAGAAATGCAGATGAAAACAGCACTGAGATTCACTTCACCCCCCAAAGAGTGGCTGCTATCCAGAAATCATCCAATAATAAATGCTGGCAGTGTTGTGGTGGCAGTGTTTTGGGGAGAAATGAACCCTTTTCCATTGTTTGTGGGAGTGCAGACTGGTGCAACCACTGTGGAATCAATATGGAGATACCTCAAAGAACTAGGACTAGAGGTTCCATTTGATCCAGCTATACCTCTGCTGGGTATCTTTCCAAAAGAATTAAAATAATCATACCACAGTGGTATAGGTACACCCATGTTTATGGTGGCACAGTTTGTAATAGCTAAAACTTGGAAACAGCCCAATTGCCCGTCAGTTGGAGACTGGATAAAGAAGATGTGATTTTTCTATAAAATGGAATACTACTCAGCTATAAAGAATGAGAAACTAGAGTCATTTATAGGAAAATGGATGCATATTGAGGATATACTCTTAAGTGAAATGAATAAGGCACATGTATAAATACTGAACAGTTTCTCTGGTGTAGGGGAAGTGGGAAGAGTAGGGCAAAGGAAATAAGGGACATGGAAAAAATATGAGAAAACAAAAAAAATGGAAACAAAGTCTTTGTAAATAGGGAAGGGGGAGTGGGTGAAGGGAGGACTGGGTGTGGGGAAAAAATGAGAACCGAGATCTGTCATGGAAAGGCACAAGCTCTGAATGATAAATGTAACTGTACTGTATGCTTAAAACGTACCGGTAAACTCAATGAGAGAGATAAAAAAAGAAGTGCAGGTAATCCTCTAAGGTTTAAAAATAATGCTATTATTCTAAATGTATAGCCTTTTTATTTGCTCTTTAGTATGTTGAA
>NW_022900944.1:25518638-25554976 GCF_012274545.1 Fukomys damarensis
ATCATTTAAATCTCTTTTAAACATTATTGTCACTTCAAAGAATTCCCATATCACAGCAAAACATAAATCCTCACCCTGCTCTTAATCTCACCTAGGAGGCCTGTCTTCTGCCCATCTCTGTCCATACCTGACCCTTATCATACTTTCCTCAATCACAACTCTCCCACATTCTGGATACTCAGTGGTGAGACAATCTTAGTAGCCTTCCTGCCAGAATAACTGCTGATGTATTTACATGGCCTCTGTTATCATTTATCACACTCAGCTGTTGCCCATCAGTGAGTCCATCTCAGCCAAGCCTTCGCAGAAGAACCCCTAGTTTAAGCCACCATAGCTTCACACCCAGACTCACATTCATTCATAGGCTTTGAACAATAATAATTAACTGCCTAATGCTTTCTGAAGTGTATGTGCCAGTGGTACGGTATCTTCATAAGGAAAGGTGGTTTATTTGTTGATTAACTATCTTGATACTTCCATTACACCTGAAACAATGTGGCAGCTTAATAAATAGCTTCTGTATGAATTGTGATATATTGGACTGAGTGTTCATTAAGTATGATGTTAATTTCAGATAAGAAGTGCTGGTACAAAGAAGCAACAAATGGAATCTCATTCTTAAAAATCTGCACTGCAAAAGAAACCACCAACAGAGCTAAGAGACAACCTACAATGTGGGAAAAAATTTTTGCCAGCTGCTCCCCAAACAAAGGACTATTACCTAGAATATATAATAAGAACTAAAAAAAATCAGGCCCCCCCCAAATAAAGACCAGATTCAAAAGTGGGCATCTGAGATGAACAGACATTTCTCAGACAAAGAAGTAAAAGCAACAAAAAAAATATATGAAAAAATGTTCCACATCTCTGGTCATACAAGAAATGCAGATGAAAACAGCACTGAGATTCACTTCACCCCCCAAAGAGTGGCTGCTATCCAGAAATCATCCAATAATAAATGCTGGCAGTGTTGTGGTGGCAGTGTTTTGGGGAGAAATGAACCCTTTTCCATTGTTTGTGGGAGTGCAGACTGGTGCAACCACTGTGGAATCAATATGGAGATACCTCAAAGAACTAGGACTAGAGGTTCCATTTGATCCAGCTATACCTCTGCTGGGTATCTTTCCAAAAGAATTAAAATAATCATACCACAGTGGTATAGGTACACCCATGTTTATGGTGGCACAGTTTGTAATAGCTAAAACTTGGAAACAGCCCAATTGCCCGTCAGTTGGAGACTGGATAAAGAAGATGTGATTTTTCTATAAAATGGAATACTACTCAGCTATAAAGAATGAGAAACTAGAGTCATTTATAGGAAAATGGATGCATATTGAGGATATACTCTTAAGTGAAATGAATAAGGCACATGTATAAATACTGAACAGTTTCTCTGGTGTAGGGGAAGTGGGAAGAGTAGGGCAAAGGAAATAAGGGACATGGAAAAAATATGAGAAAACAAAAAAAATGGAAACAAAGTCTTTGTAAATAGGGAAGGGGGAGTGGGTGAAGGGAGGACTGGGTGTGGGGAAAAAATGAGAACCGAGATCTGTCATGGAAAGGCACAAGCTCTGAATGATAAATGTAACTGTACTGTATGCTTAAAACGTACCGGTAAACTCAATGAGAGAGATAAAAAAAGAAGTGCAGGTAATCCTCTAAGGTTTAAAAATAATGCTATTATTCTAAATGTATAGCCTTTTTATTTGCTCTTTAGTATGTTGAAGCAAATGAAGCAAGATAGGGACATGATTTTTTTTTTCCACATACTAGAAAATGCTTGTTTATTCTTTCTCTATGTGAGGTGGCTTTAAAATCACCTTGATTATGACTGAATAAAAGCATCTTCCAGGCTAAGTGTTATCTAAATCATGGGAAGGAGTAGTTCTGGGTATCTTTTGGAAAAGTGTTCTCAAATATTTTAGAAAGCTTTCCAGCAAGCACATATAAATTAAATTAACAGTTGGTTAATAGTTGTAATTGTATACAAGACATTCCATTTATCAATATCATTATCATCTCTTCACATATTACAAGTAGTTGAAACACCAGCACAGGATTGTATTTACACATGCTTCTATGCTCGCTTACTCAGAAATGCTCACATAACTCTTTCACACACACACACAAAACTGGTCATTCTGGATAAATGAGAACTCTATCACTGTAAATATACTGATGAGTGTAAAAAAGAAATCCATATATCCATATCTAACTACACTATCTATTTCCATAAGTTATAGTACTTCCAAGCCTCACAATTTTATTATATTAATTTATAAAATATTATCAAGATTTAATGCTCACACCTGTCACCTCATTACAAACATTGCTATTGCTTAAGCCAAAGAAGTGCTTCATAGTAGATATTAACTTGGTTTGAAATAAGGTATTTTAAGTGATGAGAGAGCCTATCTTTAGAAATAAAGTATGGTTCAGATTAATGAAATTATGTGACAAGCACTTTAACCTCTTAAAAAGGATGTTACAACAAATGCAAATTATTAACTGACATAGAAGTGGAAGTTCTTAAATAGCAGTTGCTGTTTGAAATTGCTTGGAGACTCAAAGTATGTAAAGTAAGAGGAGACGATTTCTCCAGGACGTAAAGTTAGGGGCAGGTGTCTCATTCTCTATCTCCTGCTGCAGTCACTGTGGACATCATCATACCCATGGACAACAAATCCCTGACCATTCCTTAGTCTGTTTTTGATCGCACTGGCCTAAACCTATCAGGAAATAGGAGGTGTTAATATATTGGGGGGAGTGGGAGCAGCTTTACGATTACCCCAATGCAAGTCCTTGTAGCACAAATTTTACTAACAGATTGGGGAGAAACCAGTGTTTTTTTATATTTAAACTAACATGGTTGCATTATGAGTAGAACATAAAATTTACATTAATTTTTTACATACATCCAAAGACTTAAAAGAAATTTTGCTCTTCTAGTTGGTGGAGAGCCTCTGGAGGTTCCCTTTCCCTCCCTTTTGCCATTAGAATAATTCAGTAAGAAAGCCTGTGAAGCACTGTCTCATCGTCTCTTTGATATTCTACATTAAATAAATATGAATTTCTGTAAAGATGGCAGCTACATTCTATAGCTGCTTGCTTATTCTTCTGTCTGTGGAGCCAAGTGCAAACCAGATTTTTTTAAACAAAAACTTGGTATATGGGAACTCATACTTTTTCATTCTCTGCCTCTGTCTCTCTCTGGCTTTACGTTTCCTTTTTTCTGCTGCTTTCTATTTTTTTTTCTGTCTTCTTTATTTTCATTTTCCTTTTCTTTTTTTCTTGCTTTTCTGTCTTATGTCCCTCTTTCAAATATTTAGTCTTCAATTTACGGGGCTATAAAGGTTGAATATAAGATTTTAAAAGATTGGGAAAACCCTCTCTTAAACTCTGGGACAGAATGCTATGTATTGATTACTTTATTCATTTAATACTAAGCCACTAATGTCTTCCTATAATGTTTACTACATGTAAGATGCTTAATAAATATATATTTAAAAAAAACAAATAAAGTATAAGTATATATAGTTTAGTAGATAAATCTATATAATAAAGTAAAAACAAATGAATGTTAGTATAACATTACTCAAGGCTTGGATCGATTGATAAGTGAGGAAAGAGGAAGAATTTAGGTTAGAACAAATCAAGTGACATGCTGCTACTTCAAGAAAATAATGCATTGAGTCTTTGCCTGGATATAAAAAGAAGATAAAAAAAACCTGTCAAGAATAAAAGAAAAGAAAGGAAAGCATATTTGAAGACATTAAGGTATAAAATGGCCTTGTATTTTCAACAAGTGATAAAAGTTTTATTTTAGTGTAGTTAGTGCAAAGGAGATGAGAATTTGGGAGCAAACGTAAGTTAGTTGGTACTAACAATGCAAAATACTTTTCCAAAGAGAGCAAAATATAGGTGACCTTGTATGTCTTGTGTTCATTGAATCCTCCTTTGCAAATATCCCCTATCCTCGCTGCTAATTTAATTACTCCACACATGTTTTTCCCTGATTTTAAATGACACATTTACCCCATTGAAGTTCTTCACCCACTTACCTTCCTAGTGATAGTGGAAGAAGATTTGAATGATGTCTACAAAGCCCCTACAGCTTATGTTAGTACGTAGGGCTGATGGGCATATTTTTATTTTATTTTTATATTTACAGTTACATTATTTTATAAAACTTACAAAAATATGCAAATCTTGGTTATCCTGTAAATAGGATGGGTGCAGGAGTTTGAAGGGAGGGAAAAAGAAGGGAGAAAAATAAGAATCAAGATATAGTATGCAAAGGTACAAATTTCCAGTGATGAATGTCATTATATTGTATACCTAAAATGGTGGGCATATTTATTGAAAAGGGTAGCTTATGGTTTCACTGGTCATACTTAAAGAATACAATTCTACCTTACTGTTTCTATCAGGAATTAAAATATTGTGCTGTCAGATATTTTCATTTTTCTAGAGACATGATATCTATCACCAAACATAAAATATTGAATTTTATTGCCCGGCTTGTGAGGTCACAACCATGATAGGTTAAAAACTTATTGCCTTTCAGTTCTATAGGTCACAAATCCAGCAGGGCTTTTATTGGCACTAAAACAAGATCTCAGTAGAAATGCATTTCCTTTTACTTTCTAGAAGCCATTTTCTTTTTCTGTGCCTAGAGGCTGCCCACATTCCTTGGCTCAGAGGCTGCATTTTGCATTTTCAAAGCCAGCAATGCTGAATGTTTCTAAACCTCTCTGGTTGTTCTAGATTGTATTCAGATGGGTCCCCAAAGCGTAAAGCACTCATAGGTGGGGATTTTCAGAGCTAGTTGGATCTAGGGCTTATGCTACTGGGGTGATAAGGGTGTGTGTTACTAAATTAGTTCACTAATTATATTAGGACAGCTCTGGGTGGCATTGACCAAAAAACTGGTAACCTGGACAGTATAAAAGGAAAGGTAGGCTTGATGCCTGCTGCTTTCTGCATGCAAAGACATGAACTGTTGCTTTATGTGATATCTCTGTGCCGTGCCGCCCTGCCTTGGAGCCAGCTAACTGTAGACTGAAACATCTCCAAACTGTGAGTCAATAAAAACCTTTTCTCTTTTATCTTTGAGTATTCAGTATGTTGTTCCAGCAGGAGGAAAAGAAACAAGACAATGGTGTGACAATGGTATGATCTAAATTCAGAATACTCTCTTAATCCTAGATTCTTAAATCACGTATGCAAATTTTTATTTTGTTTTGTTTCAGTTTTTCAATGAAAAGTAACATAATCACAGGTTCCTGAGACCAGGACTTGAACATCTGGGGATGGGAAGGAATTTGTTTACTGCATAAATGTGTGTGTTGGTGTGTACAATTTATCATTATCTAAGTCAATAGTAAGAGTTCAGAGGAACAGACAAATCAAAAGAAATCTCATAGATGAATTCAAAGAGTTTGATGATAGAATAAAAGTTCTATAGCTCCAAAACCCCCTTACAGAAATCTGACTACCAACTATCCACAGATATTTACAAATATCTAACAACTAAAGAGTGAGGGTTATGTAAACTTTGGAGCAGAGAACTAAAACAAAACCAAGTTTAAAATATAAAATGCACAGATTCACCTAGACATTATTGCTCTTTTTCTAAAGTAACATATTACCACACACAGAAGATTCTCCTGAGCCCAGGGAAGGAGAGATAGAAATGAAAATTCACTGTTCTGGAACTTTTTCTAGGAAGCTAATCCTTGATTTTCCTCCATGAAGAACACTGGTGACATTGGACAAGCTAGATCACTGGGGTCATTTAGAAACAGAGAATAAGAGGGTTGGGATTAAGCTTAGTGGCTCCATGCCTGCCTTGCAAGCTCAAGGTCCTGAATTCGATCCCCAGTACAAAATATAAAAAGTATAGAAACAGCATAGGGACAAGACTCACGACAACCAGTGCAGAAATTTTGGCAGTGACTCTGTATTCCAGCCAATCCTAGAGCCCAACTGTATTGTTCTTCTGTGACTACAGTTGGCAAGTCTGCCCCAAATGGGTTCCTGGCTGGCTTCCTCACTCAGCTCCAGGGCTTTTTATCGAGCATTTCCCAAGCATGGAAACAAACACAGGTTTGTAAATAACTGTGCAGAAGAATATCTAGCCCTGACTAACTCCAGTGATCACAGTATCCTGATTAAGGTTTGTGCAGACAGAGGCAGGTATTGGTAAGTGTTTACCTGTGGATAGGGGCATCTGACCTTACCCAAATCGCAAAAACGACTGGTAACCTCACCAAGCCTCTGCATATAATCCAGGAAGTAAAACTACAGTCATGTATGCCTGTGGGTCACAGCCTTGGCTCTGCCTAATCTAAGGGACTGAACATTGAAGCCTGAGACTTCCTTAAACCTCAGAGGTGAGCATATGGACCTGCCTTATTATAGATTTTAAATAAAGCAGTGTCAGTCAGCTAGGGAAGTCAGACTGCAACAGTGACTGCTCAGGGGCATCACAGAAGTCATCAAGCAGCTCTGCTTGACTATGGAGTTTAGCCAGTTATTCTAACAGACTGCAGAATATATGCAGACATTTCACAAGACCACAGTGCACTGGCAGTATCCCAAAACAACTAGAAAATTCAACAAGTATATCTACCTGTACAGAACTGGTGCGAGGTAGTCCATTCAGAATTTCAGGCTGGACTAAATAACAGAGATCTATCAGTACAAGAAACGAAACAAAACATAACACCGGCAAAAGCCAGAAGAGGTACTTGCTTACACAAATACACAGGCACCAATGCAAGAACATATGAATGACAAGTAACTAGGACACAACCAAAATAAATTAAAATAAATTGACAAGCCTGTAGCAAGGGATCCTGGACAAATGGATATTTATGAAATTATAGATATCAGAATAATTTTCTTGAAATTGTTCAGAGAAATTTAAGAAAACATACATAGAAAAGTAAATGAAAATGGAAACCATTTCAAGAACACAATGAAAAGTTTGAGATACAGAAATGTACTAAAAATCCTAAAGATAATGTGTACATTCAATGAACTGAAAAAAACAGAAAGCTTCAATAGTAAACTTGATCAACGGGAAGAAAGAATCGGCTCAAAGACAAGATACTTGAAATTATTCAGTCAAAACAAAACAAAACAAAACAAAAGCATGAAAACAATGAAGAAAACCTAAAAGATGCAAAACATTACAAAAAAACTTAGTCTATTAGTAATAGTCATTCTAGAAGATAAAGAAAATGTTCAAAAGCATGGAAAAATAAATAATGCCTGAAAATTCCTCAGATCAAGAAAAAGATGGCAAAAGCCAGGTACAGGGGTTTCAGAAGTGTCCAGACCAAATTCAGAACATTGAAGTGTTTTTAAATAAGCTCAGTGAATAAATTTCTCAATAGAAAGCCACAGTTCAGTAAGAATGACTTGACATATTCAAAATGCTTAAGGAAAAAAATTTTAAAAAAGAGTGCATTAAGTAGGAAACACGAGCAAATGCCACACAGTTTCTCTGGTGTGAGAAATGGAAAGAAAGAGTAATTTTAACCAAAATCTATAATAGATAATGTGAAATAGGAAGAAAAGGTCCTAAGGGGAGGGGATAGGGAAAAGGAAAGAAGGAAAACATAGGAGAAAAGAAGAAAATAATGAAAACAAGTTTTTTTTTGTTTTGTTTTGTTTTTTGTAAAAACAGGGTGTGGAGGGGTGCAAGGGAGGTCAGGGGAATGGGGAAAAAAGAACCAAGATATATCATGTACAGCTACAAATTTCCAATGATGAATGTGATCTTTATGTATACCTAAAATGTAAAAAATAATCTAATAATTAAAAAATAAGAATACATTGCCTGAAAAAGCTCCCCTTAAGAAATGAGAAGAAATAAAATACTTCCCAACAAAAAGCCACAGAACTTCATAACCATGAGACATACCTTAAAGGAATTGAAAAGGGAGGGATTTTCAAGCTAGAAAACCTACCAGTTAGTATATATATGTGAAAGTTTCAAAAACCTCTCAATGATATAAGTAGCACAGTCTTATTCGGAATACTCTAAACCATGACTACCCACATTTTGGCTTACCTGGGACACAATAAGTGAAGAGAAATTGGCCTGGGTCACATAGGAAGTATAAAATATAGATAATGTATTAAGGAATGGGAATTTCTTTAAAACACTTTTATTGTCATATTAAAATGAAATAATACAAGCCTGTTAAATAAGAAAATTTACATATCCACTTAATAATTATAAAACATATCTCCATAAGCACATACTCAGGCAAGTATGTTAAATCACTATTGCTGGTAATTGCTGCACTTTACTTGCCGAGTCACAGATTTACATGAATGTCTGGTGCACATTACTTTTGATTGATTGACAGTTTGTGGTGACAAAGGAGGCAGAATGAACACAGCACTGTGCCTTGCTTTACACTGAGTTTTGTTGTCACTTATGTCGTTCACACTTGAGCATCACTCAACTGAGTCATATAAACATCTGTAAAAGGTGACATAATAAAGATAATGTTTATGATCTCATGAGGCCACATTTTAGCTGCCCAGGGCCACATGTGTTTTGTGAGCTGTGGTTTGGACAAGCCTGCTCTAAATAATAAAGATAGTATTTAAAGAAATTTTATCACAACTCAGGGATTAAAGACAAAGTATGTTAATCAACCGTAGCTTCAATAAATTATTAAGGGATGCAATTACAAAAAGACGGAAGTTCAGACATCAATAATGTAAAAAGTGTGGAGAAAAGCCAGCTGAAGTTTAGAGGATATATATGCAATTAAAGTTGTCATTATTAGTTTCAACTGGTGTGCTATAAGAATGTTTCTATAAACCTGTGGCTTAGCACAAAGCAAAAACCTACAGTAGCTGCACAAATTTAAAAGAGGAAAGAAATTGGAATGTGGCCACAAGTTAACCATCAAATTAAAAGGAATATAGCAAGAAAGTAAGAAAGAAATAAAAAATTGATAAATCAGCCTGAAAATAAGTTACACGATGGCAATAGCAAGTTCTTATCTATTATAATTACAATCAATGCAAATTGATTAAATTTTCTATTCAAAAGATATGGGTTACTGAATGGATTAAAAAAGGAATCAGACACTAGAACAATAATACAAACATCAACTAAAATAAGAATTCAGTTTTGAAAAAAACATTGACAAATCCTTTTATCGACTAAGCAGAAAAGAGAAAAGACATGTTAGCAACTTTCCAAGACTCTGTCTCAAAGAAAAATATTAAAAGAGCTTTAGGAATATATCTCAGCATGAAGATCTTGGGTTCAATGTCCAGTATTGGAAAACAATGACAAAAAGATATCCACGTTCATGGATGAGAAGAATTAATATTATTAAAATGTTAGTACCTCTCAAAGTGATCATACATTCTCTTCAATCTTTACCAAGATACTATTATAATTTTTACAGAAACAGAAGAAAATGAATCTTTACATGCATATTAAATACAAGGTCCTGTATAATCAAAATAAGCTTGAGCAAAACAATCACAGAACAAAACTGGAGACATTGTACTCCCAGATTTCAAAATATATTGTGAAGATATTGTATCAGAAACAGTTTAGTGCTGGCAAAATATACAGCGACACATGAACCAGGGTAGAAAGGCCAGAAATAAACCTTTGAACTCAAGTTCAATGGATTTTCAAAAAAGATATCAACATCATGCTATGAGGAAGAAACAGGCTTCTTATTAACAGGTGCTGGAAATAAATGGACAGCCAAGAGCAAAAAAAAAAAATGTGTATTATTGTCCTCATTATATACAAATTCAGCTCAAAATTGAATCAAAACATAAATTTACATCCCCTAATGGTGAAACTAATAGAAAAGAACACAGAGAAATCTCTCCATAATATTGACCTGGATAGTGATTCTATGAAAGCATAGGTAACAAAACAATAAAAAAGAGCAAAACAAAACAAAACAAATTCGTGACGGGATTAAATCAAATTTGAGAGCTTTTGTAGAGCAAAGAAAACAATAATTGGTAAATAAAGCGAGGAAAGCCCACAGAGAGGGAGAAAATATTTTCAAACAGCATATCTGATAATAGGTTAATATTAAAAATACATAAAAATACAAACAATTCAACAACAAGAAAACAAAATGATCAATTAAAACTAAATATAGGACCTGAGTGGATATTTCTTAAAAGAAGATAAATTGTTGACAGCCTCATGAAAAAATATTCAACCTCACTAATTATGAGGGAAGTGTAAATTATCACTACAATGTTCCACTTTACTAGAATAACTATTATCAAAAAGATCAACTATAACATGGGTTGTTGTAGACAAAAAGGGACACCTGCACATGCTGGTATAAATTACTGCAGCAACTATGGAAATTCTCCCAAAACCTAAATATAGATCTAAAATAAAATCAAACAATACCTCTTCTGGTCATGTTCCCAAAATTTTTGAAATTAATATGTAGAAAGGATATTGTACTCCTCAGTTCACTATAGCAACATCCACAATGACCAAAGAGTCCACCTGTTTATAATGGATGAATACTAAAGAAAATATACTTTTCATTTGAAAACACACATTTGCATAAAATTTGCATGCAAGTATTCATGGACCCATTGTTCATAATAGTCAGAAACAACACAAGTGTTCATATCACAGGTAAGTAAATAAAATGGACATGGTATACCCTAAAGAGAATTTATTTCAGTAGAAGAATGAAGAAAAAATGTACTATGATAACAATGGATGTTATACTAGAAGATAAAAACAGAAAGTTGGTATATATACACTTAAAATGCTATCCAGATTTCTGAAAATAAATTGTCATTTCAAATAACATGCATACTCAAAGGACACTATTCTAAGTGAAGCAAGCAAGTCAGAGAAAGAGAAATATTACATTATCTCCTCTATGTTTTTTAAAAAGTGATGAAAGTAGAAGCAAAACAACAGCTATCAGAGGCTGCACAGGGTTGTAGGAGGGAGGAGAAGGAGAATTATTTTATCAAAGTGTGCAAATATTCAGTTGAATAGAAGGAATAACTTTGGAGGGCTAGTGCATAGTAAAGTGACTATAATCCTAATAATAATGCATTGTGTACTCCAAAATGAAAGGATAATATATTTTTAAGTCTTACAACAAAAAATTAAGAATGGTGATGGATATATATTTTCACATGGCATTACATAAATATACACACTGATTTGTCAATTAGAAAATGAATCAATCCATTTTGAAATTTTAAAATAGTGAAAGGAAAAAAAAATGACCACAGTAAAGCACTGATGACAAATTCTCTATTGATTTGCATTAAAATATAAATTGGTTTGTTACTGTATTTTCCCTGGAAGGCAATGTTATAATCAGGAATTTTCTGCTTTATACTAAAGTTCTGATATTAACTGTGAGATTTTGAATATTACTTAAAAATTTGAGCTTTGCTTTTTTATTTATAAAAAGTATGCAGAGAGATGCACACATTTTTGAGGAAAAGTATAATTATGTGGGGAAAATTTTTATATATAGTAGTTATTTAACCAAATAGTTACTTCTAGATTTTTCAGTGAAATTTAAGGAAAAACATCTAAAACTTTTTGAGGAATATTTGTTTATACATAAAAGTGTAGATCATGAATTTTGTCTGAAAACTCATATTTGCAGCCTTATTTTTAAAAGTGGAAATTGCTGTCTGTCCTCTGCTTGTGTAACATATTTTATTATAAATTTAAAAGAAGAATCAAATATGTTGATTAGAGTGGAAGTTTTAAAAGGTACAAGATACCAATAATGAATGTAACTGTACTGTATACCTAAAATGTACCAATAAACTCAATAAGAAAAAAATGAATAAAATTATACTTTTCAGAAATTAACAGGATTTTATTGTTTTTAAATCCCCTGTTCAGCAAATATTTATTATGTGATTATTGTTCATGGTACTTTATTTTATAGTAATTGATGAATACAAGAAAGAAAAAATCTATATATGACCCTGGTTAAGATTAACCATTCACTATTTTTGCCATTTTTCTTTTTCTCTGTTAAGGCCTCTTACTCTCTTCTAGGAAGTTACTCCCTGCACCGTGAGAGTTTTCCTTGGCTTTCTTGTACTTTCTTGTACAAAGAGTGCATCTTTGAAAAGTTTTATTAGTGATCATGGTAAGCATTACACAGAGAAAAACATGAGGTAGTGAGGTGAAATTTCTCCATTTACCTCTCCCAGCAATTTATCTGCAGTGAAATTTTTCATTTGTTAAGTTTATTGCTTGTAATTTAGTTCACTATTTTCCATTTTTTAAGATACAGACTAAGAACATCAGGTGTTACTGTCAAATATACGTTGTTGGAATTTTGTTTTCATTGTTTGAAATCTTAAGGGATGGAAAGGTTGTATATCTTGGCTGTCGAATATGGTGACTACTGATTTCACGTGGCAATTACAATCTAACTCTTGAAACGTGGCTTCTGGGAGTAAGAAAAGTTTCAAATTTTATTTAATTATACTTATTTATGTTTTTAAATTAACTTTGCTGGTACATTTAAGGTGTACAATATAATGACATTCGCTGTTGGAAATTGGCGCCTTCGCATGATCCATCTTGGTTCCTATATCCTCCCTATTCCACTGTCCTCCCTTCAAACTCTCCCTCTCTCCTTACCTACCAAGACTTTGTTTCCATTGTCTTCATTTTCTCATATTCAATCCATTCCCTTCTTTCCCTTTCCTCTACCTTTCTGTTTCCCCTTCCCCTTTGTCCCTTTTCTTCCAATTTCACGTTATCTATTATACCTTTTAGTCCTTATTTACACTTTCAGGTTCTCACCCTAGAAAAATTACCTGTATTTACACTTGAGTGTCTTATTTATTTCACTTAAAGAGTATGGCCTCAATGTGCATCCATGTAGCTATAAATGTCTCAAATTTTTCATTTTTATGGCTGTGTAGTGCTCCATTTTATTTTAAACACACACATTTTCTTCATCCAGTCTTCTGTCGATGGGCAATTGGGCTGTTTGCAAATTTTAGCTATTACAAATTGTGCTCTTATGAATACGGATGCACATATATCACTGTGGTATGATTCTTTTAATTCTTTTTCGGGAAGATATCTATCAGGGGAATAGCTGGATCAAATGGGGCTTCCAATCCTAGTTCTTTGAGGAATCTCCATAATGATTTCCACAGTGGATGCACCAGTCTGCACTCCCCAGCAGTGGAGCCGTGATCCTCATTCCACACTGCCTCACCAACATTTGTCATTGGTTAATTTCATGATAGGAGCCATTCTTTCTTGGGTGAGGTTGAAATCTCAGGGTTGTTTTCTTTTGTATCTCTTGAATGACCAGTGATGTTGAACATTTTTTCTTATGTTTATTTGCTATTTCTACTTCTTTTTCTCAGAAATATGTGTTCATTTCAGGTGCCTATTTTTGGATAGGGTCTTTAAATTTGGGATGTCTGATTTTTTAAGTTGTTTATATATTCTACATAGTAGACATTGGTCTGAGGAAAAGCTGGTGAAAATTCTTTTTCCCATTTTGTGGGTTGAATCTTCACACTATTCGTAGTTTCTCTTGCTGTGCAGAAGCTTTTTAATAAGAAGAGAACCCACTTGTTGATTATGCTAGTTCACATGCAACTGAGTTTCTGTTCATTAAATCTTTTCCTATGCCACTCTCTTCAAGAGTTTGATCTAATCCCTCTTTCAGTCAGCTTAGTGTTTCTGTTTAAATGTTTAGATATTTTATCCATTTTGATTTTACTTTAGTTTTAGTCTTTGGCAGGTTGAAACCCTGTTTTTCTAAGACTATTTATTAAAGAGGCTATCTTTCCTTCAGTGAGAGCGTTTGGCTCCTTTGTGAAAGACGAGGAGGCAGCATGTTTCTGGATTTGCTTCTGCATCTTCTAATCTGTTCCACTGGTCCTCAGATCTGTTTCTTTGCCAGTACCATGATGTTTTTATCACAGTAGCTTTTTAGTATAATTTCAAGTTTTAGATTTTGAAACCTCCTACCTTGTCTGCATTTCCTGGAATTGCTTTTGTTGTTCTAGGTGTCTTCTTGTTCCAAATGAATGTTTGGATTGTTTTCTCAAGGTCTGTAAAGTATTATGCTGGGATTTCAATTGGGATTGCATTGAATCTATATTACAATTTTGGAAGTATGGTCTTTTTCACTATGTTGGTTCTTCCTACCCAGGAGCAAGGGATGACTTTCCTTTTTCTGATATCCTCTTCAAACTCTCTTTTCTGAGTGCTGTAGTTTTCAGAATAGAGATCTTTGATTTCTTTTGTTAGGTGGTTGCCTAGGTATTTTAACTTTTTGGATGCTAGTGTGGAAGAAACTGATTGGCCCATTTTTCTCTCAGTGAGTCTGTGTATTGTGTACAGAAAAAGCTATCGATTTTTGTGTGTTGACCTTGTATCCAGGTACTTTATTGAATATGGTTATCAATCATAGACTTTTGGTGAAGTTCTTGGGGTACTCTATATAGTGCATCATATCATCTGGAAATAATGGCAGTTTGACTTCTTCAATTCCTATTTTTATTCCTTTTTTTTCTTTCTCTTGTCTAATTGCTGTGGTTTATGTGTCCAAAACTATTTTGAACAGAAATGATGATAGTGGACATCCTTGTCTTGTTCCTGATTTTAGTATGAAGGAGTTCATTTTTTGACCATTTAGTATGATACTGGTTGTTGGTTTTTTATAGATGGCTTTATCAGATTGAGATAGAGATTGTGTATTCCAGTTTTCTTTGGGGTTTTTATTATAAATGCATGTTGGATTTTCTTGAATGCTTTTTCTGAATCTATTGAGATGATAATATGTTTTTTATCCTTGGGTCTATTAATATAATGTATTGCATTTTTTGATTTGTGTATGTTGAACCACCCATGTATACCTGAGAGACAACATACAATATGGGAAAAAAATTTTACCAGCTGCTGCGGCCCTCATTGATTTTTTTGCATCATTCTCTTAGTCTCCATTGCATTAGTTTCTGCTCTTATCTTAATAGTTTCTTCCCTTGTACCAGCTTTTGGTTTGTCTTGCTCTTCTTTTTCTAGGCACTTAAGGTTAAGCATTAGGTTATTTGAGCTTGCTCTGTTTTCCTCATATGGGCATTTACTGCTATGAATTTCCATCATAGAACTGCTTTCATACAGATTCCTTTATGTTGCACTGGCATTATCATTTAATTGTAGAAACTGTCTAATTTCTTCTTTACCTTCCTCTGTGACCCATTGGTTGTTCAGCAGGGTGTTTTTCAATTTCCATGTGTTTGTGAAGGTCTTGTGCTATCTTATGCTATTGATCTCCAGTTAAATTGCACTATGGTCTGCTAATTTACTAATAACTTCAATTCATTTGTGTTTACTTAGGCATGTTCTATGAGCTAGTATATGGTCTATTTTGGAAAATGACCCATGTTCAGTCATAAAGAATGTGTTCACATTGGCTCATTTTGCTGCATAAACTTTCAATGGAGCTTTTAATTTCCTGGAAATCTATTTGCACCTGTTTTATAGATTCCATCTCTTTCCTGTATTGGGATTCCATAATGTTCCTCAGCTCCTCCATTTTTTATCTGTTTCCACTCTAGATTTATTAGTCATGTCTTATACTATGGTCACAATCTCTGCTGTTATCTGAGAAATTATTTCTGATTTCATTTTTTCCAGATCCCTTTTGTGACCAGTTCAGGGAGTCCAGTTGGTTGAGTACCAGATAGTTCCATCTCATTTCCCTTTGGGATTGCCTTAGGTGATTTGGAAGTCTGGTTTGAGGATTTGTTTCTGTGTTTTCTCATTTCAAGAGATACAGCTTGCTGTGCCTTTTTTGAGGCAAATTTTTGCTCATCTAGTGGTCTTCAAATCTCAGCAAGCCACCAAGAGGCCTTTTCTCTGTTGCTATCCAGTACAACAATTACTGGGTTTAGAATGGTGGCCTTCTGGATTGCTGAACTCACCTGTTGTCTGGACAGACTTCTGGCTGGGGCCTGAGCAGACTTGGGATGGTATTTAGGTGTGCCTCTTGCTTGGGCCCCTATGTAGCTCTTTTCTGGGAGGGTCTTTGGCTGGGAGCTGTGTACCCCAGTTCCTGTTATCTGAGTAGGCTTCTGGCTAGGATATCCACTAGAAAGAGTATAAGGTTGGGCCTCTGACTAAAGCTTGTGTACCTGTGTAACTCTTTCCTGGGCAGGTCTTTGGCTGGGCAGATGTGCCTAAGCCTCTGGGGTCAGGGCTGATCCTTGCCTGGGCCACATTTCTCCTCCCTGGGATCTGTGCACACTCACCCTTTAGTTTTAATTAATTAAAATGTGAATTTAAGTAGTCACATATAGCATATGACTACCATTTTAATTAGTGCAACAGAAGTTTCTTCCTTGAATATAAAGTACCTGATTATGTTAGAGTTGCTTATAATAACAATTTGTTGTAACAAACCTACCCTTGAAAATGGTACTGTGAGGTTATCAGTGAGAATTCTCATTGATTTTTCTTTTGTTTTTATGAGCACTAATGGACTAGAAAGTCTTGTATGATGAGTTACAAAAACTAAATTTTCCTTCTGTGTTCATTATTAAGTTTTTCATGTGCATGCAAGAAATGGCACTTTTTCTGTCTTTTTCGTAAAGCTTTCATTATGATGAAATCCCCTTTTTTAAAATTATTGAACACCTATGAATTTCCAGATGTGAGACAAAAAGCTGAACTTCAAAGGAAAATAGAATAGGATCTCCTGCCTCAAATTCAAAATTTAACTCTATACCACCTATGAAAATTCACATTTATAAGTTGCTGTGAAATATAAGATATTATTCTTTTTGCATTATTTAACTACTATAAAGCTTGCTGTATATACAAGTCAGACTTGCAACAATCAAAGTTATTGGAAAGGTACCAAATCAGAAAATAGAAGGCCATTCAGAAAAGCTGTATGTTCTAAGATCACAAACATCTCTCATGGAATGGTGTCAGGTAGGTGACAAATAGGGAAGGGACTTTCTCATTGATTGAAAATGATTAATAAAAATTAATAGCTCACCAATGCTTTCAAGCTTTTGAAGTGTGGTCACACAATATCTAGGCCCACAATTAAAGTGTGACATCTAAACTCGAGTACTGCAGAAAAGAGAAATCTTTAAGGAAAATGAAAGACATGAATTTATCTGAAGAAAATTAAATGTAAAGATGACACCATCAGTAAAGGAGAAATTAATGCACACTAGAAGCCAGATAAAGGTGTTTATCATAAAAGTAGTAGTACATAAATAAAAAGTGAAGTGGCTCCACAGGCTGAGACCAATGCCCTCTTCATTTTAATCATCACCAATTGCATCCTTGCAATAATCCAGAAAAAAATGAGTAGCAAATATTAGATTGTGTTCACCAGGGCCATTTTAGTTGGCTGGAATGCATACTTAATAAAATTAACAACGGATTTGTTATTGTGTTTTAAACTATTTACTCTATGCCAAGTGTTTTGTGACATTTAAATATAATAATTTAATTTTTGCAAACTTATGAATTAATGACCATTATTATCTCTATCGTACACATGTGAGAAATCTGGGTCACTAAGAGGTTTAGTCACCAGTCCAAGGTTAAGTGGGTATTAAGTGATGTTAGTTCTACTTCATTTTAGATATATGTATAATTTAAAGAAATTTTTCTCATTAAAAGCAAGAAAACCGAGGCTAGCTAACAATATTGGAATATAAAGTTCTAAGTGCCACATGAGGATTTTTCAGGCAATATACTTGGTTTCCACAGTACGGCGTCAGCTGAGTGTAAGAGGTGATTCCAGCCTTTTTCCTTTTCCTGTTACAGGTCCTCATGCATGCTGAGCAAGTGCTCGATCCTTTTTTATTTTTATTTTTTGGGATGGTTGGATCAGCCTAAGTTACCCAGGGTGGCCTCAGACTTCTGATTCTCCTGCTTCATTCTCTCAAATAGCTCAGTATTCCTGCCTGCACCAAACGAGCATGGCTATAATCCTAGCTTTTGATGAGTTTCTCAAAAAACTTCTGCTTCCTTCCAGTGATACCCATAATTAAGCACATCTCAGATTGAGATATTTTTGTCTACTTCTAACTTTTTTTTTTTGTGCCAGGGATCAAACTCGGGACCTTGTGCTTTGCGAGGCAGGCAGCAGAACCACTGAGCTAAATCCCTGGCCCTGTCTACTTCTAACTTTGAAGAATGCCAAAGTCCCCAAATCTTCTACTTCAGAATTTAAGGTTACTTTAGGATCTCTTACCTACCTCCTTCCTACTGCCTACTATTCTCTATTTGATACCAGTTCCTACTATCTACTACTGCTTCTACACTACCACTCTGTAGAAGCAGACATCCTTCTGTTCTTCTCTATCTAAAACATAGTGGTGAGATGTCACAAAACTTTACAAACCTGCAGGATTCAGCAAGTTCTAGCTGTAGAGGGCAAGACTGTTTAGCCACATCTGCCTTGAACATGCCACTTTTCTTAAACAACTGGTCATGACTATTTTACAATAACATTTTATTTTTAAGTACTTGATTTCTGACATTTTGGCCTGTAGGCTGTGATTTGTTGGTCCCTGAATGCAAACGAAGCATAGAGAGCTCATTTTCCTCAACAATGAAAGTTATTCAGTTTGTTTCCTTTATCATTGATCTTTTTAGCCAGATATCGCTTTTAATCTTGATTTGAAACATCACTTATGCTGTGACCTTGAGCTTAGTCAGGTACTCATGTTGACATAAAAATCCATGAAGATAGGACAAATCCTTTAGGAGCACGATTTGACAGTGAGATTTACTTCATCTTCTCCTATTATGATAGTTCCTTCTTTAAAGTCTTGAGTCATTAAAGCAGTTGAGGGTTTCATCATACAACTCTGCCTATTATCCTTATAAGCATTAGTTTAAAATAATAAGAAAAAGTAGATGCAAGAGGTTAGGAGAAATGAAGATTCAGTTCTTTGTACTTGGAGAAGCAAAAAAGACAAGAGGAGAAAAGGGTCACTGAGAGATGCCTTTACCTGGGGGTAGATAATAAGATGTTCTGTATTCTGGATCAGTTAATTTGTCTGAAGCCTCTTTCAGCTATTTATATTCCCAGGCTTTAGAGAAAATGAAAGTATAGGTACACTACCTACTGGGTTAAATGGTACTTACATTTATTCTTTATAATCTGACCATTATCAAGATTGACAGAGAGGTGTTCACTTTGCTTCAACAAATCTTCAAAAAGCAAATCTGTTTTCACTCTTGAACCGTCTTGTGACACACAAACCTATAATGATCCAGGCTCAAGCCCTCATCACCCTAGTTAAAGGTCTAATCATCTTGTGACTAATCCCAGACCTTCATCACTGTCAAGAAATTTTCTAACTAATTTGAAAATGAAGAAATATCATATTGGAATAAAAGGTATACCAACTTAGGGTATGGTGAAATATCCCTCCCTTTGAGTATTCTATTGCAGGAAGTAGGTCATCCAAAGGGGGAAAGCACATGGATCAAAGCACCAAATATTATATTGTTTAGATGATAAAGTGATAGACAAGTTAGGAATTACTACACTATCTTACACTCTGGGGACAATGAGGGGAAAAATCACACATACTTTACTGCTTTGGACATGACCACATTTTTTTAAACTTAAATTTTATGTATGTATTGATTGATTGCATTCAGTGATACACAAGGAAGAATATCATAAGGAAGCGTATTTAACGTGAGACAAAAGTAAGGGATGGGCATTCCATTCAGAGACAGTGACATGGGTCATGTTATTGAGATGTAAGAGACAGAGACCAAAGAGAAACTGAGCGGAATAGAAGTGTGGGAGGAAATAAGAAGTACAGTGAAACTGGATGAAACAAGTCACACAAAGGTTCTTCAAGATAAAAAGATGAAGTAGAGAGGGAATGCAAGTACAGAGCATCCAGCATCTTGGAGCTACTTATCATAAAGGCTAAAAAGAAATGCCATCAAAGTATTTCAGTGGGAGGCTGAAATAGGTAGAATTTTTTTTTTTGAATGATGGCTCTGATTGTAGTACTTATAAAATAGTGGGAAATAAAAAAACTAAAAGTAGGAAAAGAAGCTTGAACGCTATTGCAACATGTCTGGTAAAAGCACAAAATTTTTTTCTTATGTTACTAGTAGATGATAGAAGTTGCACATGGAAAGAAATTTAGCCATGATCTGTCATGGTCAGAGCTTAACCTCCTATAATAGCTTTACTCTTACTAAAGTGATTCTGGTCCACGGAAGCATCTTCCCTTCTTATACCTTCCTGGGTATAGGGAGAAAAGGAGACACTGTTGGAATTTGGGGTATGAGAGACTTTTTTGAAAGTGTCACTTCCAAACTAACTCAGCCGCAAGAATGTTTGTATATAGTCATATCCATTAACGAACTATATTCTCAATCAACATTTACAGAAATAGAAAAGTTTCTCAAACTTGATTATACACTGGATCACTCAGGGACCTAAAAACTCTGGGACTCTTCCTCGGAGATTCTGGATAATTCATTTGAGATTGCAAGCTGGAGAATAGACTTTTAGACAGTCTTCTCAGAAATTATTTTCAGCCAAATTGGAGAATTCCTAGAGTGAAAGACAGATGGAGAATAAAATTCTCTCCTCACATTCCTTTCTCTTCATCTTTCTTTTATCACTCCCAACACCCCAAATCAACAAAACTGTGAAGAATTTCTATTCTTAATCAACTTCCAAATGATCAGTGTTTTGGGTGTTTTTCTCCAAACTTAAGAACACGTCGTAGACACTTGTACCATTATTCTTGCCACTTTTTTTTTTAATTTTATTGAGTTTATTGGTACATTTAGGGATACAGTACAGTTACATTCATTGTTGGGATCATGTACCTTTACCTTTACATGGCAAGTCTTGATTCTCATTTTTTCCCCTTACCCCTGACCTCCCTTCACCCCCTCCTCCCCTCCCCATCTACACTTTATTTTCATCTTTTCATTCTCTCACATTTTTTTCTTTTCCCTTTTTGTTCTTCCCCTATGCATCACACCTTCCCTACACCTTTAGCTCCTTTCCTCCCATTTCTAAATGTCAGTAATCTTATCAGAATCTTATGCATTGTTGCAGAATATTCACACCAGGGAAACTATTTGGTATTTACACATGTGGGACTTATTTATTTCACTTAGGAGCATATCTTCAATATGTATCCATTTTCCTATGAATGAATCTAATCTCTCGCTCTTTATGGCTGAGTAATATTCCATTTTATAGAAAAACCACAACTTCTTTATCCAGTTTCCAACGGATGGGCAAATAGGCTGTTTCCAAGATTTAGCTATTACAAACTGTGCCGCTATAAACATGGGTGCTCATACTTCTCTGTGATATGATTCTTTTAGTTCTCTTGGAAAGATACCCAACAGAGGGATGGCTGGGTCAAATGGAACCTCCAGTCCAAGCTCTTTGAGGTATCTCCATATTGATTTCCATAGTGGTTGCACTAGTCTGCACTCCCACCAACAATGGAGGAGGGTTCCTTTCTCCCCACAACCCCGCCAACATTTGTTATTGTGTGATTTCTTGATAGCAGCCATTCTTTGTGGGGTGAGGTGGAATCTCAGTGTTGTTTTCATCTGCATCTCTCGAATGACCAGTGATGTGGAACATTTTTTCATATATTTTCTTGCTGCTTTTACTTCTTTGTATGAGAAATGTGTCTTGCCACTTTTTGAAGAAAATTTAAAAGTACTCTTGTGTCCTCGTGAGATATAATTTAAAATATATATACATATAGTGACAAAATTTAATGAATGTTGCTACCATTTACATCCAACTTACAAAGGCAAGTCTGCAAAAAATATGGTGTGTCATCACCCACCTTATCCATAGTATCTAGAACCCTGAGACTTCTAACTCTTCCCAGTGTCAAAAGGACCATGAAAGGTAAGTGTTTTCAACTGATTCAGAACATTGTAGCAGCCATTACAGCATAACTAAAAACGCTCATAAGGAGGACTTCCAGAACTGCTTCAGAAAATGACATAAATAATTGGATGAGTATATTCAAAATGAGGTTATTTTGAGGAGAATTAATAGCAATATGACTTTTACTATTAAAAATGTTAAATTAAACATGAATGGTAGTTTTCAACTACACTCTGTTCTGGGGAAACATTTGGAATATGAAATTTATCATTTCAAACATTTTTAAATAGTAAAACCTAGTTTCATTCATTGCATTCACAATGTTGTGCCTCTATCTCTACAATCATTTTTGAACCTTTTGAAACAAGGCAACAGAATGCAGACGTTTGGACTAGAAGACCCCAACAGTCTAATAGTATCAGTGAGCACACATAGGGCCTCAATTTTAGATGATCCCTTTCTGTTGAACAAAATGAGCTAAAATGTCCAAGCGTTGTTTTAGCATTCTTCTAAGGCTAAGAACTATAGAATGAAAATTCTTGTAAGTATGACAATGTTCAATGACAATGAAACATACATAGAAATGTACTTGGAAAAGTTTATTCTGTATCAAACAAATACCATTATCTTCTTGTATTTCAATCCTGTTTTTCTGAGTTTTGCTTTGTTTTGTTTCAGTAATGGATGCTGAGATGGAGTTCTCTGTGGGAGATGTTTACTGGGAATCAAAACCTGAAAATGAAGTAGAAAGTAGCAAGATTGGGAAAGAGGAAAAATGAAATAAAAATGATTCAGACAGCGGTAAATTATTGGCCAACTCCAATTAGTGGCTGTGGAAAACTTACTGAATGCCATAGGTGAAATTCACTGGTTCTGAATGACTGGGCAGTTCTAAAATATGTCTCCAGGAATCCTTGAGTTGTCCTCTAACAAACTTATTCCTTCTTAGTGAAGCTGTGTAAACTCTTGACGATTAATGAATATGTTCTAGGCATATTAATTTCCCTCATTGTAACAATCACAGGGACACTGAGAAGGCAATTCTAGTTTTTTAAACTATGTGAAATGATCCTTTTGCGCTGCCTCACAGTTCAGTGTAGGCTTCCAAAGGAAGAGATTGTATGGCATCTCAAGTGAGTGAAGCCTGGGACACAAACGGTTTCTCTTACACAGAGAAGTGCTCAAGATTTTTTGGTATGGGATGGATAGGGAGATAGGAAGAAGAGAAATGAGATAGATTTCATCATTTTGGGAAGTTAAATCAGTTGAGTAGATAGCATGATGCAATTGATGATGAAAACAAAACATTTGGATCATTAATTTGGTTTAGATTTTGAAAAGCTGCAAATATATGTTGCTACAAAAGGCTATAAAAGGTACCTGTTAGTACCAAAAAGGCAGAACACAGCCAAGTTTTGATTAAAACTCAATAAAAAAAAAAAGCCACACATAAGTAGACAAATAAGTCAGAGATATGGGAATGGGAATGGAATGGGTCTGGGGTATGAAATTAAGCACTGTGCTTTGAATTTGATACGTCAGAGGAAAGTGGGAAGGTACCTTATAAGGAAGGCAGCACTGTGGTCAATGGGATGAGAAAGGATTCAGTGTTTGATAAAGAAAATTCCGAAATTGCTTCTACTCATCTTTTCATTCACTGCTGAGGACTTTGGTCTTATCTCTTCTAAAACATAAAAGAAGGCTCATTCATTTTAAAAGGAGCATTCTATTGGTCCCTCTGCAGTCCACTCAAGGAGCTAATGTACTTAGAAAGCTTTTATCATGGAGCCAGTTTGATTTTTCCCTTCCTCATACTAAGTAAATCTCAGTGAATTAAATGACAAAAAGCCATCTGCTTTCTATAAATAAACTCTAGTAATACCTGGCAAATCTTAAAAGTCAAACTGACAATTCATCTCTGTGTGATCAATGATCTACTTTGTAAAATTCATCTGCTGAGGAATACTAGTCTTCTTATGGTCAAGAGGAAGATGTGTCCATGTTTCCCACTTGGAGGTCATTTTATAGGAAATTCAATTTTGCTCTGATGGTCATCGTACATGTTGTTCCGACTGTCAGGATTACGTATCTCCTGTTACAATGTTGGGACAGAGTCTACTCATCCTTAACAATCATCTCAAATGTAGCTTCTTTTTGACAGCTCCTCAAAGTCATTGGTAATCAATTTATTGTTTTTATGGAAATAAACTTACGGGTAGAAATATGATCATTTGAATGTTAAAATTAATATCCTAGCCAATTATATGCATTATTTATTCCTCATGCAAAGCATTAGGAATGAATATCAACATCACCCCGAAGACATGAGGAAAATGAGACAGAGCGTTTTAATAGTTTTTCAAGGCAACACAGCAATATAGTTGTGAAATGACATCTGGGACCAGGGCAACCTGAACCCTAGTTTCTGTGTCCATCAGTTAATCATTCTGGTATGGATATGTAGTTATAGCACTTTCCTCGTTGTATCCCGCAAAACAATTAGGCATGTCCTCAAAGATGTGACCATTTATCATTCCTTTTTACTTGGGTACCTCTTAAAATAATGTCTATCTCATAGCGGAGGATTCAAATATTCCTGAAGTGCTTTTTCTTGTTTTAGGTGGGAAGCTACTAATAATAAGTACATTGCACTGGGTTAATAGGCTTCTTATGATAGTATTTTTAATGCCATGCCTAGGATATAGGAAAGTACGAAAAATAAGAATTATAAGAAGGACGTTGGGAGTAAATCTTAGCAGATGTATGTGATGTTCTTTTGATAAGAATATTTTGGGGTAATTATAAGTTTTAACATGCTACCTTCTACTGAGAATAGTTACCAGGAAGGGATAATGAGAACTAGAAGATGTTTTTTCAAACTAAGTTCTAGAATATCTAAGTATTATAGGGAAAGAAAAATCAGTCAACAATATTCTTTTTGACAGTATGTGTTCTACAACTGTAAGCAATATTCACTGCAGTATGGATCTTTGTTGCTTGTGTCCTCAGAAATCTTGTATTTCTATTCTACGCTCCCCAGTCTTTAGTGTATTTGTATTAATTTCTACGAAGGAAGTTTCCCCCTTTCTCCCTTCTCCCTTCTCCTCAGGAAATATTTGAGTTCAAGGTCAGAGTCAGGTCATGCTCAATGTGGTAGGCAATAGGATTACTGTTGTAGGAAACAGGAATTGTCCAACCCACATGAAGATTACAATCAGCTATTACATTTCACAGATTTTATTTAGTTGTTTTAACTGTTACTTTATTTTTGTCTTTGATAAGGATTTAACATAAAAATATTATGTAGGTAATTCATTATAAATTAAATTATAATCAATTAAAAATTTATTGGAAAGGAGCATCATTTCATAATCTACAATAAGTTGTCACATTAGTAGTAGGAATATTTTAAAATTTCCAGTATCTTTGGTTTGTTTTTTAATCCTTGGAGAGAAGAACCAACTGTAAATCTTCTGGTTTACGATTCAAAAAATTTGGTAGTGTCTGAAGTGGGATATTTGTCAAATCAATAAGGTTAATGCATCTTGAAGAGGGGGAATGGAGAAGGTTGGGTATGGTTTTCTAATTGCCACCTGCTTTGAGTTAACAAAATTTGGGACTCTTCAGGAAACCAAAATACTTGATTACAGATGCTAGGAAAGCATTTTCAAACACAAAACATGCAGGAAGCTCCATATTTATGGGTACTCAAAAAAATATGTCAGTCAATGCAAAATGAACCACAGATAACATTGTTTCTTGCCTTTCAGGTATATTACTCATCAACCTGAATAGTCCATGGTTATGTACTAAAGAAGTCAATGAATGAGAGAGGAAAACCAGGAATTGAGACTAGGCTGGTGAATAGTAATACAATAAAGTTTGAGATGCAAATCCATAGAAAAAACAGCTTAATTTTAATGTCGCATTATATAAAAGCCATTGTAAATTTAAATTTGCATCAGTCATTACTCCCTAAACTATGCACACACCCAGATATACACACATGGGAACACATGCTTACACACACCTGTATGGAATCTGCAGGATCTGGCTCAGTGCTGTGATTAATACATACGGAATTAAGGTAGTAAATGAAGTTGTTTTTCAAAATAAAAAAAATAAACCATGCACAACCCATATACTTCGTTTTCTCCTAAAATTTTAAAGAGATATTTAGGAACCTGGAACCCTAGGACATCACAGTGGGGAACCAGACAGGAAATCCAATTTGAATTTAAAAAAATATTCTCAGTAGAGCAATTTTAACAAAGGGATAAAAGAGGACTCAGGAGACAGTATAATGAGAAATAGTAATAACCCTTCCAGCAATCATGGCTCGATGGGTGAACATAATCTGAGATTAAAAGACCCACCAGGGAGCTGCAAAGTTACAGGACTGCTTGATGAAATAATTTAATACCTACTGGCTCCAATAAATAGCATGTATAAAGAATTCCTAGTGACCTGGCAGTCCCGCTAAACCGGAACTCAAGGGAACCTGCTTGGGGCAGAGATAGGTCTCATATTCCCCCGTATTTCCCACAAGCTCTCTTTATTCCTCCTACTATTTGACTCAGCTTGACTGTATGCTCAGAATATGAATCAGTCCCTGACGCAATTATCTGGAATCTAAGGAATAAGGTGGATTTGAGAAATAAAACAAAAACAAAGTGAACCTTAAAAAAAAAAATCACTGTTAGAGTTTTTAACACCTTGAAATTGTGATATGTTCCGTATCCTTTAATATCAACTTATCCTCTTAAGCCTAGGAAGTAATTTTGCCAGACAGGTGTTGACAATAATAATTACTATTACTACTAATTTTCATAGGCATATTAACAATATAACTAGTGTTTTATCTGTGCTATATTCTTTCATATGTTCATTATCTCTTTTACATTCGTAACAGCCATATAAAGGGACTGAGGAATTGAGGCTTTGGTAGGATAAGTTTCATGCCAATTGAGAGTTGCTGATACTATCAACCCAGTAGGTTAATTTAGGCTGTCATTGGGCCAGTATTCTTATACATCTGCTGTTTTATCCTGAGGATTGTGTAATGGTTAGTGTTTACCCCTAATTTATACATCTCTCTGAGTTCAATTCTGCTTCCTATTATATCTGTCTTGAACTGTAGGAGGCAGTTTTGTGCAAAGGGGGCAACAGGAGAGCAAACAGTCCAACGCACCTTCCTGAATCCCTCTACTGTAGAGCAAATCCTGTATCCCTGGAACTCTGGACCCTTTAAAGACTCCATTTTCTTCACATAATCTAGCTTCCAGGCAGACAGTGGACAAGATACATTATCTCCTGCTTAATAAGCAGATCTTCAAGACCCTACAGTGTAAAAGTGTGAACTGCCAAAATGAATCTTTGATTTATTTACATCACAGCCCAAGAGAGGCCCAGATAAACTTCAGAGCTGTCATCCTCATCATGAGAAGTCAACGAAGTACAGAGTGAAAATGTAATATTATTTCTCAATTGTTGGATACCTCCCTGAAATACTATCAATTAGCTTCAGTTTTTCAGGTGGTATTAGATTCCTATCTGGTATCCATCAGAGTCAAACCAATAATTCATTTCACATAGGCACTGCAGTGCCATCAGATAGTAATACCTTTTAGTTACTGCCAACTTAGGGACATTTCTGAAATAGTGACCTCAAGATTTAAACTGCAAAATTCCATTATGTATCCTCAATTCAGCCAGAGCTGAATTTTCGAAATATCCTATTAAGTTTTCTGCTCTGATAAAAATTCAGAGGCCCTTTTTATATTAATCTCCCCATGGCAAATGAAATTTTCTGAGTGGAAGATTTAATTTGCTTCTATTTATGTATTACTGTATTTGGAGAAAAGAATAATAATTGCTCTCAATATCACTTTTTCAGGATATTAGGAAAAAACATCATAAGGATTTAAGTCCTCTCTCCATTTATTTCACTGTTTATACTCTAATAGTAAATAGTTTATTCTTCTATTTTTGATCTCTTTGGCATTTTAATTAAAACATAATTACCATTCAAAGTGTATTAATGCACAAGTTTAGATAATTGTCTCTGTCAGGTCATGAGGTATAGTCCTAAAAAGAAGCAGAAGTAATCTAAAATATTGTACATATTTACCTGAGACAGGTTTATCCTAGGATATGTTATTATTTCCCCATGGCAACCTCGCCTGTTTAATTATGTGGTGAAATTGAGCAGTATAAAAAAGAAAGTTCCCTCTGAAATTTGTAATAAGGAAATATAAATGTTTTCACTATGTGTATTTGTAAAAATTCTATAGGATTTTGTAATAAAAGAAAATTCATGGCTCGTATTTCCATTCCCCCCCAAAAATGAACATGAAAATAAATGTTCCTTAATAAGAGCATAGAAGCCAATGTTTCAGATCCTTGGCCCACCACAACATTCTTAGGCACAACTATCTTCAGGATTTGAGGATTATTCTCAAGCCTTTAACTAATTTGGTGGATGACTCTAGAATTTATGTGGATTTCTTTGTTTAATTTTTTTGATTGCAGATAGGATGCTTATGAGACATCTGGGACATACCAAAACCACATATTTTGCCTTAATATTAGTGGCTTCTAATAGTAAAAGTCTTTATTTCTTCTCATTGCACAGCACATTCTGGATTAGACTGGACTGAGCTTCACATCTTCCTGCTCTGGAACTCAAGGAAAGTAGATAACTATGAAAGATGCAGGTTGCCTTGGTTGACATCTAAGGGTTAAAACCTCCAACTGAGAAGTAGCATGTTATTTGTTTCCACACGTGTCACCCAAAGCTATTGCCAGGGTTCCACCTACTCCAAAAGGAAATAACAAGTGACGTCCTGCTATGTGCCCAAAGGCATAGATGTGGACATAGTTGGTGAACATTCCGAATGACTACTCCAAGTAGCACTTGGTACATATTATTATGCTCATGCTGTCATCTGTTGTATTGTGATTGTCCTTTAAAATCATATCAGGACCTTTCTTCCGTGATCAAATGCCTCCAAGTCTCCTCAGGTAGACTGTTTTAAACAAGTTTTCTATTAACTACAACCCCTCCATTTCCCTTTTTTTTCCCTTACCTCTTGCCAGCTTAACAACCCAAGATTGTCTTTCCTAAGGACCTCAGATCCATCCTTTGAAATTTAAGCATCAAAGAAAACAATCTTCTCTCAATTTCTGAAGGAACTGAACATGAAGAAATGCCAATTAGCAAACACACGCGGCCTATTCACATTGACTAATCTTACCAATTAGCTCACCTCAGTATTTAAAAAGCCTCCTGGCGTTTGATTCAGGAAGATTGAGTTCATTCTCTCTTCTTATCTCAATAATAGTTTGCTTCGAAAATTATTATACATAATACAATGTACATGTATACCATGTGTATAATATACAAAGTATACCAGGTATGGCATGCCTGCAGTCTTCTCAGCATTCTGGCAGCTAAGGAAGCCAGATGAAGAGTTTGAGGCCATCCTGGGCAGCTTAGCATTTTAGTGAGATCATGTATCAAAATTTAAAAAATTTTAAAAGGGCTGTGATGTAGCTTAGTGCAAAGTTCCTGTGTTTGTTCCCCAGCACCACCAACAAAAACAAAACCATGTACGGTGTGATGTTTTGATATATACATGGATATAGTAACATAATTACTGCAACCAAATACATTAATTCATCATCACCTTGTAGTTATTTTTTTAATGGTAAGAACACGATTTTTAGTGTATGGAATAAAGTCTTTCTTATCTGTTTAACTCTGGCCAATGCAACTTCTCACTGACATCAGCAAAGCTTCATTGGAGCTTCAGTAGTTTGCAAAGTCTCGCACTAACTTTTTGGGGTAAATTATAATTAATACTGATAATGCTTAAAGAATGGCCAATCCCTTGCCTAGCACAGCTATTATTTCCATTAACACTCAGAATAATCCTGTTAGCCATGTGTAATTTTATCCTTTGTATTACCAATGTAGAAAACAAATCACACAGATCTTTAGTTAAGGAATTTTTCTAGCATCACAGTGGCGTGGCCAACAATTCTGTTCAAATACAACAACAAACACAGAAAGTCTCCTTCTCTCACAGGCTTATGGATTGATTATTGGGATCGATTAAAACAAAAGAGACATCTCTGAAACGTATTAAGACCTTTGCAAAGAAATGTGTGCTCAAGACATGATGCAGCTATGCAAGAAAACTCATTGAAGTTGTGGCAAAGGAAGGAATGTGCAGGGAATGTACATCCTCAGGAAACTCTTCCTCTGCATGTGCCACAGCTTCGCTGGAAGAAATAGTTTGGCCAGAGACAAGAGGACTTGAAAGCCCAAAGCCAGAGAGCTGTGGGAGATGCTAGAAATGTAATTTGTTACTCTTTCAGTTACTGTGTCAGTTGAGTGTTCTTTTAGTGTCTGGCACTTTCACTTCTTATATCCAACAATATTTAAAATGCCCACTATGTTCATGCTAGGCCAAATGTTTTCTGAAGATACAATAGAAACCAAACCAAATAGAGAGAGATTTTTGCACTCTTTTTTGTTTTTTCTTTTAGTCTTTTGAGTCAGGACTTCACTGTGTAGTCCAGGCTAATCTTAAACTCACTATGTAGTCTAAACTGTTCTCACATGCATGGCAATCCTCCTGCCTCAGCCTCTTGAGTGCTGGTATTACAAATGGGTGCCACAATGCCGGGTTAGTTTTTGCATTTTTAACTTTATAATGAGAGAAATGGGAAAAAATTAATGTAAAAAATTAAAAATAAAAAAGATCACTGCAGTGGTAAGTGCAATAAACAATTGAAACAGAGGAAAATGTAGAATACAACTTACTGAAGGTGCTTGGTTTTATAAAGGGTTTTCAGTGGAAAGCATCCATACATAGGGGCCCTGTGGAAAGAGACTGGAAGGGTATGTAGGGTCATTCCAGAGCCAGCAGCATATGTGAATATGATCTTATGAAAATGACCTTCTTGTGGGCAGTTGGAAGAACAGAAAGACATGGGAAAATGAAACTCAGAGGGTAGTGGTAAAAGCGAAAGAGGTAGAGACAGATCATGTTGGAAATGTACAATGCATTTTATTAAAAATGTCATATGATAGCATTTGGTGTTTTTGAGCAAGATTGTGACGTGACTAATGCTAGTGCAGTAAGAATTATTCTGGGTGTTTGGTGAAAGAGAAACTGTATCAAGAGTGGAAATGAGGCCCTGCTGAGGAAAATGAGTCAGTGGACCAGCAGGGAGCTGATGGAGACTTACAGAGAACTCAGAGCCAAGGAGCAGAAGGCAGGTTCGGAATGCATTTTCAGGGGCAGAGCTCAAAAGGTTCGTAGAGACCTGGGTATATTTTAACATTTCAAAAAAGAGGGCTTGAGCAAAATTTTATTTTGCCTGATTTATGGTCCTATTTATTTAGATGCTAACAATTGAAAGATAGGAAATATAAAGTGGCAGGAACTTAAAAATTTGTATTAGTCACTTTCTTATCATGGGCACAAAATACTTGGAGGACACAACAAAAAGGAGGAGCAGTTTATTTTGGCTCACAGCTTTCAGAGGACTCAGACCATGGTTGGTTGGCTCCAAAGCAGAAAAGCATGGTAGAAACCTATAGTAGAAGAAAGCTCCTCACCCCATGGCAGATAGGAAGCAGAGAAAGAAGGGGGGGAAGCCTTGAAAAAGAATACACCCTTCTGGGTCATTATTGAGGGACCCCGCTCTTCCAATCAGGCCCACCTCTGAATGTGAGAATTTTACAGGACATTTTAGATCAAAATTACAACACATGCTCCTGACCGTCAAAAGGCTAATGCCAATCTCATTGTGAAGAATGCGTTAGTTCTACTCTAATAGTTATCAAGTCTTAACAGTTGCAGCATTGCTAAAAAGTCCAAGGCCAAAGTTTCCTCTGGGACTCAAGTTAAACTCCTAGTTGTAGACCCTATAAAATCGAAAAGAATGTTAAATACCTCCATCATACAATGCACGGAGTTAACAGTCCCATTTCAAAATGGAGAAATAGTGGATAGAATAGAATTGGACCAAATCAAGGACAAAACTCAGCAGAGCCACTATGACATCCTGTGGCTTCAAGTCCAGCACCAAGGGAAGGTGGTGGTGTGATGTTAGTTACAAAGGTCTCGGGTAGTTTCACCTAATTTGCAGTCCAACCTCTTACAACTCATGAGGTCTCTCTCTTGGGCTGTCTCTACTCACCACCTGCTATTTTCCTCAGAGGGGATCCACATTCTTGACATCTTCAACTTCCGGGAATTTCCACTGTTCCTTTGATATCATTTTCATAGCTTCAGATACTGCCCTCTCTGGGACACACTGACTGACCTTCTAGGTATTCCTTTGAAATCTGGTTGAAGCCTTCTCGACCCTATGAATCTCGCGTTCTGCATGCCAGTAAAACCAGCCAAGTGTGGATGATGCCAAGGTTTGCCACAAATATAGGAAATATTCAGGTCCCCTCAAACTGTTTCTGAATGCTTAGATATCTGACTATGGTAAAATGAATTCTAAAGCCAATCGCTAGGTAGCTCTTCTTGAGGGGGAGAACCTGGAGCTGCCTTCTCAAAGGTTTACACTTTTGCACTTTTGCCTTAGCCCAGTTCAATTTATTTAATCTTAGAGCCACTATTTCATTCTTTACTTAATATGATGGATAATAATGATAATTGAATATGTATATATTTATGATTTTTCTCATTTATTGTTTGTTTGAATTACTCATAATAGCACTTTAAAATAAAATAGAAAATTGAACAAGAATAAACCCCATTTAATCTACCTCTACATTAACTTCTCATATATGACATTTAATCATTTAATGTCTTGGTCTTAAAGGATATTAACACACTAGTAACATCTCTGAGCTCCAGTCTAAATGTTTAACGAAACACTTGAGATCTTATAGTGGCTTTTATCTTAAAACTAATATATTCCCCCAAATTAATATCTACAACCCTGTACTTCTGTTATTATTTATATTTAAAATGCCTCAATCTAATAGTGATCTACCCAGTGCTACCCAGAGAATAGCCTGTATTCAGTAACAACATCACTATTCTAAAGCCCTGAGCTTCTGTGAGAGTGATTCAGTGTCTTTGGTTACTAGATAATATTCCACAGCTTCTGAAATTTCCAGAGTAGATAAATAGATTCAAGATGATTCTCTGATATTCTGTATGCTATCTTCTGGCATTCCTCAGCTTTTAGGGAAATCTTCTAGACCTTTTATTTTAGGCTATCAAAACACTTTTGATTTGAAAACTTATCCTGGGGAATTTGCTCTTAGGAGACTTACAAATCTCCCTTGGTACTGATCAGGAAAGCTTTGGCCTTAGCCTCTTCTCTAGGCCAAGATTTGGAATAGATGCTGTAAGACCTAAAATTCAATTTCTATTCTTATAAATGGTGCAAATTTTCTGAAAATCCTTTAACCTTTCTAGGCTTATTTCTATTCCTTTGAAATATGTTAGTTTTCAGTTATCCAATTTTTAAAGATAGTTCTTATTTAATCTTTTAAAAATATGTACCAATATGCTCAACATATAAAAACTTTGTAGGTGGTAGTGGTTGTCATAGAATTTGTTTACTATTAGTAGCAATTGCTCCTATGGTGTCTAAGGACCTGACTAGTTAGGCAAGGATATGATATTTGTAGATGTGCCCAGAATAACTCATGTTGTGAACAAGACAGTCATTAGAATGCCTCCCTGTAGGTTTTAGGTTTTAAGTACGTTGATCCAAACTTGTTAATGGATAAATGGATTGTGGATGCAAAGAGAATAACATGTTGCTCAAAATATGTGTATGCATATGTATTTTAGCATTGGAAAACTTTGGCTTTTAATGATATGATTAAAGATTTGCTTGACTGTGAAATGAGCAGACAATTCGGTCTCACGCTGTTTCTATAACAACCATGACTATGTTCAGGTAGATTCTAAGTCGGTGGATCTTAACTTTTTCTCTCTAGAGTAAGCTAAGAAACAGAAACACATTGTGGGCCACAGCATTTTAATTACAAGCCTTGAAATTTTATGGATATTCTATACAAAATGTCTCAAGTAGTTTTGGGCATCTGAAATAAAGATAACAATATCTTCCTCTCTCCTACCTAGGCCCTTTATAGAGTGGTGAAATCTGAGTTTAATAATGAATAATTAACTATAATGACAGTAACGACAACAGCAACACCCCCGTGGGCTATATTCTTGTGGTTTATTTCTCACTGGACTCTAGAGGGAATCACAGGTGGTTCTAAAGGTAAGTTTCACATGTAAACCAAAAATATGTTTATTTTGGTTAACTTGTAACTACAGATATTTCTTCTGTTTTGAAGAATCAATTTATGTATAAGACAGGAGTTTGCTAAAATTTAGTCTTTCTAAGAAGCCATTTAAAAATTAAGAAAAAGAAATTAAGAACATTCAGTTTGGGAAGAAGGATCTCATATTGCTTTCACAAATGGAAATACAAGTAGTAGCCAGAGATTAGGCTACATATCACATAAAGGAAAAGTATAAAGTGCATAAATGAGAATAGAAGATACAGGGGACATATATGCTTTATACAGTGAAAGTTAGACTAGTTGCTTAAAATTGATGCTACCAGAAGAGACTTACAGAAATTGGAACACTTGCTTAAAGATAAAAATAGTAACCTCATTGTTTTGAGAATTAATTGTCTGATAAAAGTGTTCTCTATATTTTATATATAAATTCGGAAACTATTTAAGATATTGCATAAAACAAAGGCGGGGGGGCATCAGAGTTAATTCTTTATTGCACCATGTCCACAGTCTGCTTCAGGAGAGTTCTGCTTAATAGAACTATCTGTGACAATGGGAATATTTGTCATCCCCATGGCACAATATGATAATCATAAAACACATGTAGCTACTGTAGTTGAAACAGTCACAAGTCTCTAGCGCCTTCTGTATTGCCTAACTCCGCTCTGGAGCCAGAGCATAGGACTACAATGTGACACAACCAACTTCTGGAAAGATACACCTGCATTACCAGATTGGGTGATCTCTCAATTTACAATGACACCTAAAAGCTAAAATAAGAAGTCATCATTGAAAGCTGTCAAGAAACAACATACTTGCCTTAGGAAACAGAAAGTATAGATGGAAAAAGTGTATATTTTTAGAAATCTCCTGAAGTTCAGTAAACCTGAGGAAAGAGTGAAATGAGACAAAGTGGGAGAGGTTAGCAAAAATATATATATATATAAGCAGAAATTTAGCTCCCTACAAATTAGAGGGAATAACTGCTTCCTCCAAGAATTTTGTTCAATGATGGCAACTTTTGACTAGTTATTTTCATGTAGGGATTATGATTATTTAGTACTCTTGGCTTCTGTAAAAATTGCCTTAACATGATATATCTGTTCAAACATGAGGGATTTATTTTTATTCACCCAAAACAAAAATCAGTAGGCAACTCAACTCCAAGTAACGAATTCAAAGACCTAAGGTCCTCCTTTCCTATGACTGCGTTATGTTCAACAAGACCTCAGTAAAGAAGGAAGTTATATTGAATATACATAGAGGTTTCTGTGAGCTATTCCTCGTTGTAGTGAAACTCAGTTCTGATTATATTAAATGAGAGAGTTACATGGTGAACAGAATAGCTGGAAAATGATGATTAACTATAGATCCAGGAAGAGGAGATGAATTTTGCACGTATCTATATTGTCAGTCACATGACAGTTGTTAAAGTCACGGTGAAAGGTGGATGGAAAGCCAGTTGAAAAGCATGTTCAGACCACAAGATACCATAGAAAACAATGAACTACACCTCATTTTATGAGGTCTTTTTGTTCTCAAATTTTCATATCCCCAGTTGTTTTAGTTCCCTCTTTCTGAGACAAAAAACCTGACACCCACAGCTTTAAGGAAGAGAGGTTTAATTTGACTCACCCTAGACAGATTGCGCCAAGGCAGAAAGACATGATGTCATTGCTGGGGTGGAGGAAAATTTCTGTATCCTGGCAGTCAGGAAGCTGAGAAAGAGCAAAGGGTCAATTAGAGGAGGGAGATATACCCTTTCAGGTCATGCCCTCAATCACCTGTCTCTTCCAGCCAGACCCCATCTCCCACCAGCAAGTCAGTAGTGATTCAGACACCAACCAAAAGTCCTGTATCTGAGCGCACAAGGCCTTTGGGGGTACAGTCTTACTCCAGTTTACTCCATTTGATGTTAGAATTTGGGATTTTGACATTTGTAGGCAAGATAGTCAAGACACAGGAGAAACAAGATGCATGGATATGTTGATCAAGAAACTGGGACAGGGCTGGGGATTTAGCTCAGTGGTTCCCACACCTGCTTTGCAAGCACAACGACCCGAGTTCCATCTCTGGTACCAAAAAAAAAAAAAAAAAAAAAA
>NW_022900944.1:25555325-25580143 GCF_012274545.1 Fukomys damarensis
AAAAAAAAAAAAAAAAAAAAAAGAGAGAGAGAGAGAGAGAGAAAGAAACTGGGAGAGACAGCAATTGGGAGTCATTAAGAGTCTGTTAGGAGATAAGAATAAAAGAGTATCTTGGAAATAATCAGGAAAAAACTATACAAGCCATACTCTTCTTCCTTGCTTCAATCTCCATTATAAAAAATAAATTTCAAACATTGGTTACAGTTTTCCAATTGACAGGAACTACTTCATTTTTAACACTGGAGTACAAATTATCATAAAAAGCTTTTTAGAAAATGAAGCAAAGAGTCAGACATTCAGGGAAATGATATTTGCAAGGCAGAGAGTCACAGATTCTCAGATCGTGAGGCCAGTAGAAATTTCTAATATCAATACATATACACTTACATGTATGTATATGTTTATATATTTGTAAATGCATATAGTATTATAATTGTTAGGAACAGAAGGTTTCCAGGCAAAATTTCATTAAATATTTAAGTACAACTTTTACTCTAAAACCTTGGGAAAATTTTGTGTCACTGCTGTCTTCCAGGTATGCAGTGTAAGATTTACCATATTTTGTTATTCTGAGGATCAAATATTTGTAAGGCATTGAGAACTGGTTTACCACATGCACTGCACACATGTTTGATGTTAGTACTTTCAGATTACAGGTGGAAGAGTTTAAATTCCAAACTCTTGAGTGAATCATCATGCTCAAACTGCTTAAGTTCTCCAGATTTCATTGCCCTAAAAGTCGTAATCTCCTGAAATATAAAAATTGATTATGTTGTCTAAAGTATTAGATTTTGTTTTAGTTTTAATAATAGTAACTCTTGGTATCCATGTCCTGGAAGTTTCAAAAATTTTATAAAAGGTTTTCTTATGTGTAAAGTGAGAAGTAGAATAATAGTTAATTTTTGAAATTATTTTGAGATGTTTTTGAAGCACTGTTTGAATTGTTCTCAAAGCTTGGAGCTAAGCATTCAAGAGTATCAAGGACGGTTGTGATGATGATGATGATAATGATGATGATGATGGTGATCATTCTGCTGGTTTACTCTCACCAACTAAATATTATTTTCAGTAAGAAAATGATTTAAAATCATTTGAATAAACAACTCCATTTATCTGAGAAGAAAAATGTAAGAGTTTTTACTATATTGCTGTTTTGACTATCCTTAATTGTAATAGATGTTTTTTCCAATACCAAATATATATAGTACTAAGTAGAAAAATCAAATCAGTATCAATTCATGATTTGAACAATAAAACATCCAGAAAGTCATTTCATAACATGCTGAATTTCAATAATTAATAGCCCACATATAGAAATAGTGGTTCATATATTATGATTGAGTTCTCACCCATATTTCAGGCACGTAACTAATATTTAAATATAATATATTATACTCTTGACATTTGTGCAGACAACACATGAGCTAGAGCCTATGATTTATTCACATCTGTTATAACAAATTGTGATAATTTATTTGGAAGAAAGCAATCTGCATTAATCATTTATTAATTATTAATAAAATATAAGCATTGCATTAAAGAACTGCTGTTCAAAATAACCTCTTCTTCTTGAAGTGAAGGACCTATTTATTTTCACCCTACGTCTGTAAAGATGACTCACTTTTTAAGGTGCTGTCCTGTGGTTTAGCCCTGTGAGGCATTGGGGAAACGGCTGCCGGTTAGTGGCTGAATTGTATTTTCTAAGAATAATATCGAAATCCCAACTCCAAGTAGCTTACAACGTGACCTTATTTACAAACAGAGTCAGAGCAAAAAGAATCAAGATGAAGCAGTGCTTTCCTACTCGACTGGTGCCCTTACAAAAATTAGCCTAAGTAAACACAGACACACAGGGAATTGTCACAGGGCAATGGAAGCAAGATGGAAATGAAATGCGTATACCCCGAGAAATGACAAGGATTGCCAGCCACACCGGAAGTTTGGAGAAGGCCACAGAACAGACTCACCTCAGAGCACTCAGAACAATCCTATCGTATTGGTCAACGTCCTGTTGCTGAGACAAAATATCTGACATACACAAAGTAAAGGAAGGAACATTTTTTAGGTTCCCAATTTCAGAGATTTCAGTCCATGCCTGGATGGCTCCATAGCAGAAACGTCATGGCGGGAAGCCAGGAAGAGGAAAGCTGTTCAGCACGTGGATTTAGGCAGCAGAGAACAGGGCAATAGCATAAAAAAGAAAGGAGCCAGGAACAGTGTATTTCTCCAAGACTAGGTCTCATATTAATTTTTGCTTCGAAAGACACAATAAAGCTTATTTTCAGGGAATGTCTTACTTTTTCATGTTCAATAATTCACATCTATTCATTTATTCATGTAAAAAATTACATTTACTCAAATAGTCATGTGTCTTCTAGGACACTGTCATAACTTTCCAAGCCCTTCTGGCCTGAGTTTCTTGCATCTCCATTCCCTGTAGAACCACTGGACCCAATTGCTCCTGTTTAGCAATAGAGACCTCTTTAAATGAACACTTCTTGTCCACATAATCTGCTCCCAGTGCATCCACAACACACCTGTGAGTGATCTTATGCCCTTAATTCTTCATCCAAGGGACAACTTCTTGCAGGCAAGGCTTCACAAGGTTTTCATTCAATGGAGTGTTAACCGAAGACTTATATGAATAAATGGCAACAAAAACGATGACAGTTTAGAATGGTGGTCCACACAAAAGTGAAGAACAATTACAGGCACCAAAATTCAGAAAGCTTTTTTTTATTTCATATGAGTGGATTTAGTACATGGTGTATTGAATTGTGAAGATTAATATTCAACATAACCATTCACTATCAACATGTCCATTCATTATTAGGTCCACAAGTGATTTGTGTGCTGTCAATTTTTCATTCTTCAATGGCTCTCAAGTTCATCATTACATAGGCATTTACCTCTTATCCAAAGGCACCCACTTGGGTATTTATAAATATTCAATTTTAATTTATATTCTAATTTATTTTAAGTATTAATGATAAAATTAACTTATATTTAATTAAATAATAATAGTATTATATAATTTAAAATGTCAGTGTATACTGTAATGGAATGCTAAATACATCTCACTAACTGGTGATTTTAATTTGGGCTGATTTTTAGGGTAGGGCTTATATTGTGAGCATCTTGAAAAATCATGCTAGAGCTTATTTTCCAGTTAGGTCTTATTTTTGAGAAAATAGGATATAGTCCCCAAAATCATACACTTCTGAAATCCCTCCAACTAGGTCCCATCTAGTAGCCCGTTCATCTATGAAGTCATAAAAGAGTTAACCCAGTTGTTGAGGTTCATGTCCTCAAAATCCAACAGTCTCTTGGGTCATGAGCCTCTTAATCCTGTCAAACTGACAGTTCAGAATAACTAGCAGAAGACCTTCCCTTGGCAAACTGATACAGAATCACAACTCCTTAAAGCATACTTAATATCTAAATAAACACAATAACAAGGTCATAATTCTGTCTAATATGACAGTGTACTCCTACATACAGCCAAAAATATATTAATCCTGGCCCCAAATTCTGAATGGTTATAGCATTGCTCATAAGTCCATGTCCAAAGTTTCTTCTGAGATTCAAGACAATTTCTTAGCTGCGAACCTCTCTAAAACTAAAAAAAGCAAGTTATATGCTCCCAAGGTACAGTGGCATGGGGTAAACATTCTCATCCTGAAAGGAAGGAACAGGGATAGAAAAAAGTAAGACCAAGCAAGATGGAATTCGAGCAGGACAAACATTAAACACGTAGCTCCATGTTTGGCACCGGTGGACGTGGTGATGTGATAGGAATTCCAGTGGACACAGAGAGGCTCACACTATGGTTTTGCCAGTTGCAATCCACCTTTCTCTTGGTTTGACTCCATTTGCTGCCTGTGGTTTCCTCGGCAGAGGTTTTCTGCTCTTGGCCTTTCAAACTTTCTGAGACGGCCACTGCACCTTCCAGCTTCATTCCTCAGCTTCACTCACCATATATTAATAGTGAATTAAAATGGTGTCTTCATAAGATCAACAACAAAATGTCACATGAAAAACTTTTCCATCCTTTTATTCTCGTCTATGAATTTCTTTGTGATTTAAGAGGGTTTCTTGTATACAGCACATTGTTGGAGTTTCCTTCTTAATCCATTCTGCCTGTCTATTTCTTTTGATTGGTGAATTGAGGCCGTTAATGTTGATTATTATAACTGATATGTATCGACTTTTTATTGTCATGATATTTCCCTGCTGTTGGATCTTTTATTTTTTTTCCCAGGATATTGTTTAGAATTGTCTGGGGTGCTGTTTTTGTGCTCATGAAATTTCTCAGGTGTTTTTTTCAAGGAAGTATCTTATTTTTCCATAAATTTTGAAAGATAATTTTTCAGGATACATCAGTCTAGGTTGGAGGTTGTTTTCTTTTAGGGCTTGAAACACCTCATTCCTTGACTTGAAGGTCTGTGTTGAAAATACTGCTGTGATTCTGATGGGCTTCCCTTTGCATATGATTTTTTTTTCCCTCTAACTTCTTGTAGTGTTTTGTTCTTCTGTTGGGTTTCTGGGGTCTTGATTATTACTTGTCTAGGTGTAGAACACTAGAAACTACAAAATAATTTGAGATTAAAAGCATGATTACTAAATTAATGTCCACCTATACCATTTCCCTAGATCAGGATACATAAGTTCTTCTGAAAGAAATTATAGATCGAAAGCAATTTCAATCAAAATACATGTAGTTTGTCAGTGTAGAAAATGACAATTGGATTCTACTAAACTCTATATGAAAACACAAAGAATTTACAATTCAATACAACTTTGAATAATAACACCTTTGAATAATTGGTGAGATATTCTTTCAAGTTGTGTTACAAAGTTAGTATTGAAGAAAATGTACTACTAATGTCAAAATATTGACAGAGAGTTTAAAGTTATGAAGTTAGGTTTATACATAGATCCACACATACTTGGTGGATTATTTTTCAACAAAGGCAATCTAGAAGAGATTTTAAAAAATCTTTTCAAGAAGTGCTGAAATGCCTAGATCGATCTATCTATCTATCTATCTATCTATCTATCTATCTATCTATCTATCATCTATCTATCCACACAAACCAAAATCCTTCTGTATTTCACACCATATATAAAAATTAACTAAAATTTGATCATAAATATAAATGTAGTCTAAAACTATGAAATTTTTGAAGAAAGCGAAAGAAGTTTTTATGCTTCTAGTTTAAGGAAAGTTTTGATTTTTGGTTCAAATTCGTTAATATATAAAGCAAAAATAGTGCATAGTAATGTAGTACCATATATTTTGCTATACATCCATGCACTATATATTATTTAAGTGAGTTAAACATATCTATCTTCTCAAACACGAGAGATTTTAAAACATAGTACATGAAAGCATAATTCATGAGAAAAGATAACTTCTTCAAATATCTGTTTTTCAGATGCTATAATGAGAATTATTAGATCATACATACATTGCAAGGACATATTTGCAAATGCTAAAAATAAATTGTACACAGAATATGTAAATTACTTTCAAAACTTAAACACCACAATGAAAAATATTAAAAAATTTGAACAAAAATCTCATTAGCAGACATGTTCAAGAGACAAATAAATTCATGGAAAAAAGTATATTATTTCTGATTAACAAGATCATACAGATTTCAGCTTAAGTTACCAATGAATATTTTGATTTGGGCTAAAATTAAAATTTTTGAACATACCACGAGTGGCTGAAGATTTAAGAGAATTAGGGTTATCATACAATGTTGGCAGAAGTATAAAATAATACATCTTGCTGAATAGTAATTTGTCAGCTTTTAGGAAATTTAAGTGTGATCCAAACATGCCTTTCCTTTGTATTGATCTCAGAGATATTTGTAATAACTCAAAAATTGAACAAACCTATATATCTATCAATAATAGTAAAAAATGAAAAAATATTGAGGCATCAACATAGGTGACTCAGAATAATACTGAGAGCAGTGTTAAAAAAAAAATAAAAAGAACATGGAAGCCAGGTGTGGTGGCACACGCCTGTAATCCCAGCACTCGGGAGACTGAGGCAGGAGGATCGCTGTGAGTTTGAGTCCAGCCTGGGCTACATAGTGAGTTCCAGGTCAGTCTCAACTACATAGTGAGATCCTGTCTCAAAAAAAAAAAAAAAAGAACATGGATGATTACACATACATGTAGAACCTCAAAAAGTCTAAAATAACTTAATGACAGATGGAGACTACTCATGGCTTGGTCAAAAAGGAAATAGGCATGCAAGAAGGATTGGGAATGAGAGTTTGAGATGGTACTGGATATATATAGGTCAGTCTCAACTACATAGTGAGATCCTGTCTCAAAAAAAAAAAAAAAAGAACATGGATGATTACACATACATGTAGAACCTCAAAAAGTCTAAAATAACTTAATGACAGATGGAGACTACTCATGGCTTGGTCAAAAAGGAAATAGGCATGCAAGAAGGATTGGGAATGAGAGTTTGAGATGGTACTGGATATATATATATATATATATATATTTATATATATGTGTGTGTGTGTGTGTGTGTGTGTGTATACTTATTTGTATCTAAAAAGACCTACTATAATTCATATAAATTTACATCTTTAGCAGGTGGCATCTTCCTATGATACTGAGAATAGACCAAGATAGACATTTTAGCCTTAGGGTTATAGGGCTCTGCATTTGCAGTTAGGAAGTAAAAAAATAATACACGATACACTGTAAAGATTTAGAAGTTGAAAGGTAAGAATTTGAAAATTCCCAACATAAAGAAATTATAAATATTTAAGGAGATGAAAATACTAATTACCTTGATTTGATAATTGCATATTTTACACATGTATCTGATCATCACACTATACCATGTGCAATTATTACATGTTAATAATATTTCTTGAAATTTAAACATTGCATTCTTTTAGATCTCTGCTGGCCAAATTGTTCTCTGTCTCTTTTGGTCTTCATCCTCCTCATTATTTGAATTATCTTTCTCCTTTTCTCCTACAGTTCATGTTGTGATTAGTTTTTTTTTTCTCTATTTCCAGTAGTTTTTCCTCATTATAAGCTTCTAACTTAGTATAGATCCTTGAGAATTCAAGCCACTCCTGAAAACCAGACCTTTCTATCCTCTAATCACACGTGCTATAGCAATGTAAAGGGAGCCCTAGAGACCTTTGAACTTACCTGGGTACTGGAAAATATGAAGCATTGTCTCCTAATGTACTGCGGTACTCGCTAAGCAGGTTATGGCCTCCACTCTCAGTGGGGAGCCACTCCTTGGATAATGAGTGCTTGTTAGCCGCGTTTCGTTTGCCCAGCTCTTCGTATCATCAGAAGTTCCTTTTATATTTGTTAGCTTGCTCCTGCATAGCATAGGGCCTTACCTATACGGCTCTAGTTACTTTTATTTTTTTGCTTTACCTATCCTTAACCACATTTTGCATGAGTATGTTCCTCTAATTTTTAAAGAGATTCATTTTATGTATTTTACCAAAGTTTATCATTTTTATCTCTCTAAAATTGCTTTGTTTACTAGTTAGGGAATGTGAAGAAATTAAAATCGATGCCATAATCACTATTATGCTCTTTTACTAATCTTTGTAATTACATTTTAGAAATAAATACTGCATTTTAGGAGATTATGTGATCTTCAGGAAACTATGAACACATTACTGATACTTATTTCATATCAATTATTATTATTAGGATCATATATTAGTATGATACATACATAGGGTGAACATCCATACTTAATTCAGATCTCCTTAGTCCATGATGCTTTTTCTATTCCAGGATGTCACATTATATTTAACTGTCCTGCCACTGTTAGGCTCATATTAGCCATGATCATTTTTCTGACTTACTTTGTTTTGCAGCTACTACAAATTTTCTCTGTAGTTTTAGTAGATTGTACAACTTACATGGACTTTTCCGTGTTTGTTTTATTATCCTTTTTTATTTCACTTTATTACTACTATAAGTTGATTATTAGTAAACAAACATGATTTATTAACTATTAGTTTATAAATATGATTTATTAAGTATGATTTCATTAACATGCTTCTTAGAGGAAATATTTTGCAAAGGTAATATTTTATATTAAAATATTTGTAGGTTCCTGATATTATTAACCATTTAAATATTAAAGAAAACAAAATTTTAGGATGATAAATTTGCCTATAATTTGAATATACAATTTATAAGTTACTTATATCAGACCAAGTTGAAGTTTATCATTCATTTTGCAAAGTGTTTCTTCATTGTTTCCATTGTTTGAACTCTCTAAAATAAAACACATGCATGCACACACACACACTCTTTATGTAACAGGTTTGAACCTTCCAGTATATTAACAAATGTGGTTCACAATATGTGTTTGTCTTTTACTTCAAAAGAATTCCAATGTTTTCTTTTTATATGCGGATTTATGAACAGGTGGAAAATCTAATCTGTAGTTTCAAAAAGATAATTTGAGAAAATTTACACATTTTCAGCCATTTTTTCCTCTTAAAATAATGAACAATTCCTGGGAGCAAATGACTAAAGTGTGTGCGATGTATCAATATAAAACTCCCAACAGTATAAGTTGGACTCCTGTAGACAGCAAATTATTACAGTCAACAATAGCAAGAGTCTGAGGACTGTGAAGACAAGATGACTTCAGTAGATCCTACAACTATTCTTTGTGAAAGTTTTGAAACATCAAACTTGTTATTAAAGCAGTTCTCTTGTATTTTTCCACTGAGGGGAAAGAAAAGTTAATCACTTTTCCACAAGTTATATTAAGATAACTGTTTAGGAAGCTACCATTTTGCTCATGGTCAAATGAATGCAAAAGTATACCAGGGACACTGGGTCAGGACTTGCATAACAGCCTTTCAAGACTTTAAAGGGTTTAGTGCAGGGAGGGCAGGGGTATGGAGAAAAAATAAGAACCAAGACATATCATGTAAAAGTACAAGATCCCAATGATGAATGTAACTGTATTGTTTGCTTTAAATGTACCAATAAACTTGGTGGGGAAAAATAAAGGGCTTAGTGTAGGTTTCCCTACAGTAACATACTTGATAAAGGAGGGGGGAGGGAGAGGGAGAGAATTAGGCAAGGGGTTTTACTAGTGGGTTTACACAATTTGAGGCTAAATAATCCACAATGGCCATATACACACTAGAGAGCTAGATGATCCACCAGCTGTTCAGACCAAGATGGTACAAGCCTTAAAATAAAAAGTATCAAGAATTCAGTGCCATCCAAGGTAGAAGGCCTGGAAGCTCCCTGGACAATCACTGGTATGAGACTGCATTGAAAAATCTGAGGAAGCTATAGTCCGATGTCCACAGAGAATGCCAGCTGGAAAACTCAACCACTCTAGCAGAATGGAGCTTATAAACATGGGCCAACTTCGCTCTTCTCCCCCATTTTCTTCTAATTTTACAAAGTACAGGAAGACATATTAGTTTTCAAAATAAGGAAGATCATTATAGGTGTCCAATAAAGACACCTCTGTCATAAAAGAAATTTAAAATAAGTGGTTTACACAGCAGATATTTATTTCTCATTGTGTTCACATCTGTGGCTTTCTTCTGTATCTCTCTCTTCTTTTTCTTTCAAGGATTCAAGCCCTTAAATTAGATTATATGATCTCATTTAACCTCGATTACCCCATTTGAAGAACTTCTGTCCAAAACAGTCCATTGAACATTAGAGAGTAAACACATGAACTTGAGCGGGTGGAAGAGCACCATAGTACTATTAAAACACTCTAGCAAAATGAAACAAAACAAAAAATAGACAAATGATGGATAACAAAGAAACTGATGGTACTGGATAAAAACAAATAGATTAAAGACTTATTTATAAGGCTACAATGATTTGATTTTTCTCTAAGTGGTTTCAGAGTACTGAGTTAAAACTAATTTAAAGAAAGTACAGGAAGATGACTGGGGATTTATCTCAGTGGCACCACACCTGTCTCACAAGTGCAAGGTCCTGAGTTCAATCCCTGGTACAAGAAAGAGAGAAAGAAAGAAAGAAAGAAAGAAAGAAAGAAAGAAAGAAAGAAAGAAAGAAAGAAAGAAAGAAGGAAGGAAGGAAGGAAGGAAGGAAGGAAGGAAGGAAGGAAGGAAGGAAGGAAAGAAAGAAAGAAAGAAAGAAAGAAAGAAAGAAAGAAAGAAAGAAAGAAAGAAAGAAAGAAAGATATATAGAAGATATATTTGGGTTTTCAAACAAGGTGCCCAACAATGGAATGGAGGTTTCTTCTATGACTTCCCTGCCTTCAAATAAACATAAAATAAGGACAGAATCAAAATCTGGTCTCTTGAATGTGTCACCACTAGCCATATGTATATTTTTAAATATAAGTACTTTACACTTAAAAAGTACCAATAAACTTAATGAAAAAAATAGAAGTTGATTAATTTAATGAAACAATGCAATCCTTCTGTCTTAGTCATTGTCTTATTATTGGGAGTGCATCACCTGACTGCCCCATCTTAACAGAAAGAACTTCATTCTAGTTTTCTTTAATTTTAGCTCATGTAGTTCATAAGCTTCGTTCCATGTTTGGCAGGTTTGAACAGAAATGACATGGTAAATGGGCCCAGAGAAGGAAACCTGCTCACATCACTGTGGCCAGGAGGAGATAGGAATGGAAATACAACCCTGCCAGTTATGACCCCAGTGTTTCACCTCTTCAGCCAGACCACATCTCCTAACAGCAAGGGAGCTATACAGTGCCTATGATTACATCACCTTCCAAAAGTCCCACCTATGAGCACATGAGTGTTTGAGGGGACATTATTGATCTAAACTATAACATTGTTCCTGGCTCCCCAAAAGTCTCATGTGCATTTCTTTATGCTAAGAGAATTTAATCCAACAATAAGAAGTCTTCACAGTTCAGCATTGCTGACAAGTCCTAGTCCAAGTCTCCTCTGACACTCAAAACGAACTTATACCAATGAGCCTTTGCTAAAATGAAGTTAAACTCTGCCAAAATATAATAGCATGGGTAAATATTCCCATTACTAAAGAAATGCAAGTAAAGCAGCAAGATCAAAATGCAGCAGAGTAAACATCAAATTCTACAGTTTGATGTCCAGCAACCATGGCAAATTGTGGTGCGATGCGTATTCCAAAGGGCTTAGGCGGTGCCCCTACTACTGTATTGCCAACTGTTGATCCTTTAGCTTCTCTCTTAGTATGGCTTTGACCACTGCCGGCCATTTCTGTCAAATATTCAGTGTTCATGGTTTCTTTAATTTCCTGGAATTTACAGTGTCATTCTGGCTTCACTGTCACAGCTTCAGGGGGACAGTGCCTAGCCTCTTAGGCCCTTTTAGGAAATCTGGGTGGAAGCCTCCCTGACCCAACTCTTGCATTCTGCATGTCTATAAAATCAGCACCATGTGAACAACACCAAAGTCCTCTGCTAGTGTGAGCAGTTGGCAGGACCCCTTTAATCATGGCTATAGATACTTTTGAGTAACTGGATGACTTCCCACTAGGTCTCACCTCTGAAAAAATTCCACCACCTTATAATAAGTCCATACTGGAGATCAAGCCTTTAACAAACGTGCATTGGGATTTTGCCACTATAATAAAAAATCTGAGAATGATTTAAAGAAGATTTATTTTAGCTCCCACTTACAAATGTTTCATTCCATGATCTGCTGGCTCCATTACTTTCAGGTCTAAGTCAAAGCAGAAACATCATGGCAGAAGGGTGCAGAGGGAAAAGATGCTCACCATATGGCAGCCAGGAAGCAGAGAGAGACGAGAGCTTGCACTGAAAGTCTTCTTTATTTTTTGCTCTTATTCCATCTGGGTTCACAGCCTATTGCATGAGGCTGTCCACACATTCTCATCTGTTTGCCATTACATGTATCAAGCCTCTTTGGAAACACCATTATTGACATACACAGAAGTGCGTTTTAGTAATTTCCTAGTTATTTCTTGCTCCAGTCTAGTTGACAATCAAGATTAAATATTGCAACAGGGACCTTCAAGGGATATCTAATATCGATATTATAACAATATGTATGCTTACACTTATATCCTTATATCTGTATTGACTTATAGTAAAGGATATAAATATATCAAAACATTATATATTTATATTATGTAGTATACAATTGTATAGTACGTATTATTTTATATTATATTATACAATTATATGTTATATTTTGTACTATATATAAGCATTATAAATATATATTAAAGATTGACAGGTTAGTTTTAGATATAGTTATATGATAGTATTTCAGTTTTATTAAAATTAATTGAATCATGTTTTGTGGAAACCCACTATTCTGTGTTATGAAAGCTCTAGAATTTAACTTTGCCTCAAAAAAAAAAAATCATCAAAAATTAGAGTCCACTGTTTCATTTTACCTTCCATTACAGATTGCTGCTTCTGTAAGTAGTATAATGTAAGTACCATAATGAAAATAACATAAAGAATATTAAAGAGCCCAGGTTATTTCACATAGGAAAGGTTCATGACGAAGCAGGCAATTACTTTGGGACTTGCAAATAGAGTAGGATGTGAAAAGGTAAGTGCATGTGTCTCTAACAATAATTCTGGCACCAGTGTAGTATTCTAGAACAGTGAAACTCAACTTTGGTTACCCATTGAAATCATGAAGGGAGCTTTAAAAATAGACATCACAAGGTGTCCCTAAGTGTATGATTTGGTTGATCTTAGGAGAGCTTTGGTCAATTTTAGGAGCACTCTGGGTGAATCTCATGAGCAGTCAAAGATGAGAGCAATTATCATAGATGTTCATCAAGAGAAGACATGCAGGGAAAAAGATAGCTCTTTTATAAGGCTAGTGTAAAAATCCCTATCTATAAAACCATGATATTTACAAGGCCTTGTAATAATTGGATATAATCCATTCACTTGTAGATGAAGGAGAAATAAAAAAAATAAATGTATTGCTTTATGTAAGACACAAATGAGATTCCTAATCCAGTGTGTGGCCAATAGAAGTTAAAGGGAAATAATTAATAGTTACTGAGAAACATATAAATTCAAGATTGGGATAGAAATGTTACATAGTTAATTTTAATCTGTCCTCATATAATTCTCTTCAGATTGACATCCTTATACCCCACATAATAGTTTTCTACAAGTATACATACACTTATGTATCAACATTAAAGATACTTAAATGCAAACTTTATATATATAAACACTATTTCTAAGACAGTATTATGAGAACCTTTTGCCTTTTAAGTGCAGAATGCTTTTTGTGTTATAACAGAAGTCTGGCCTAGGCTGTTCCAAGCAAAGTTCAGATCTTGAAAACCACGTCACTACCTTATCCCCATACAAGCTTACTGTCAAATCAGCATTCTCAAGGATAGCATACTGGTTACAACCTGCTCAGGTATGACTCACTCCAAAGGTAATGGCATTTAAATAGCAAAGAGCAAAACATAAAGAAGCACAAAGGATCTTGGGGAATGACATTATCTGAACAAACCATCGGGATCTACCTACAAGACCTTTTGGGTTTTGACTTCTGCTTATTCTTCACGTCATTTGCTTGCTACTATCTTTGCTCTGCACTCAGAGCACACTGGCCTTCCTCGCTGCTCACCTTCAAACTTGCTGGACACCCCAACACTTTTTCCTACCACACCCACTTTTTATCATCTGAGACATGATCCCAATTCCTTTACTTTGAAACAGACTCCTTTTGCTTTTTTGTTGGTGGGTCTTTGTTTCAATAATATATTGCAAGTTTGAATTATATATTTTATTGGCTTTCATATATAAGCACATAAGTAAGTTAATTTGTTTTGGTCATCACAGTGCATCAAGCACCTAAAATCAATTTTATTTTTACATCCACAAATATTTGTCCAATCAATACAAAAGAATGCACAAATACAACTCTGACATAAGTATTTCAATTGGAAACCAATTTAGCTGTTGAAATATAGTTTGCATGAGCAGGCCTTCACCAAGATTGTTGATATATGGATGTGGAGAGTAATGCAACATTCAATTTCTCTTTTAGCTATCACCAAAAATTCGATTAAAATATAAATTATTAAAATAACAGAATGCTATTGAAAGATCTTTGACCAAAATAGTTACTACTGAATGATTTTCATCAAACATGGAAAATTACAGCTTCCATTAGAGAAGAAAATAGAATGATTTTAAAATATTCAAAAGGAACAGGATGGCAACATATGAAATTGGATATGAAATTGAGAAATGACTAATGTTTTATAATGGTGACATTATTTGTTTTAAAATAAATATTAAGTATGTTCACTAAATAATCTGATTCATGGATATTAAAGAGCATGCCTGAGCCTTAAATAAAAATGTGAAGGAATTGATTTACAACCTCCATGGTAGACTGTCATGAATAACTGTTTCTCCAATGCTGTCTCATGCATCTGCATTTGTGATATGCATAATTTAGACTGTAAAAGTGACATAAAGGAAGATAGTTATAAGGCAACAATACATCTGTTATAAAATAAGAATGTGGATCAGATCAAGAGGCATGATTCTCATGTTAGGAGAAAGTATATTAGCTGTGGAAATTATGTTAATTACTTTAAAATGTCATTTATTCTGAGTGTTCATGCTGTATTAGTAAAGGCAATATCTATTATATCTTAATGATTACTGGGACAAATAAAAGCCACATTGTTTGGAAGAATTAAATCTTTTTAATAAAAGCATGTTTGGTTCTGTTAAATTTATTTTTAGTTATTAGAGTTGTAAATGAGTTAAAGTTACAGAGATCTGGGTAAGAAAGATAATGTTAATCCTTGCTTGTTCGAGTGTGTCACAGCTTAGTAACACAAGTAATATAAATGATAGATGTATGAAGAAAAGATGCAAGAATGAATAGATATTATAAGTTAATATAAAAAAGACATTATAAGTCACTATAAAATCATGACCTGATCAATAGCACATTAACACTTTATTGTTTCGCAAGGATTATCATTCACAAGTACACCTGTGAGGCATATAGTTCCTGACAGGACCATAAGTATTTTTTGATATACATATATAAAAAGTTGTAGGACTTTGTGAGATTGCTTTTATGCATCAAGAATGCCAAGAGAAGATTCTTATCTCACTGTGGGATAGCCAGTCTACCATCCTAACTAGTCATCAGATAAGTAAGAAACTAATAGACAGATTAAACTCTACATAGCACATTTGAAAAGAATGTTGTTTCTCCTAAATTATTTTCATATTTTAAATTCTAGTGTCCTAGGTACTTTTATTTTATTGCAGGGACAAAATACCCAACATCTAAACTTAAAGGGAGAAAGGTTTATTTAGCTCACAGTTTGCAGAGGTTTCAGGGCATAGTCAGTTGACTGATAGGCAAGGTGTCACGGCAGACAGGAATTGCAGAGGAAAAGCAGTTCATGGTGGGCAGAAAGCAAGAAAGTAACAATGAAGGGACGCTATCAGCATCTTTCTACCCCTTTTATATTGTATCTAGGCTGCTGGGATTAGGGAAATGTCAAAGTAATCAGTGGAGTGTTTTAGTAATCACACATCCTTAATCCCCACATCAGACACTCTAGATCCAGCCATCTTTGAAAAAGCCCCACCTATGATTGCACGAGGCTTTGAGGCGATATCTTGACACAAGACATGACATTTTGTTTTACAACATGGTTAATACATTATTAGGAAATGGGATTTTGGATATCTATAAAAGTAAATATTTATGGAACTCTTACTACATTTAAGAGTCTCTGTTGGATCTTGGAGATAGGGACAAATGTTATGAGAACAAAAATGCCTGAAAGTTATATCTTTACAAAGAAGTAAATTTTATTGTAATACAACGTATTTATGAGGCTTAAAAAGAACTTTGACATTTATGAAATGTTAACTTTTACATTGTTTATGAAGTTTATTTCATGGAATACTAATCTTGAGAAATGTCTCAATACCTATCAGATATTACATGGTTTTTACTATATTATTGACTTGATGTCTTAAGAAAAGAAGTTGCCATTATCAATACATACCAAATCCCCCTTCCAGCAGTTGCTAATGCATAGTAGTTCAAGACTTTCAACAATCTTTCAGGAACTAAATAAACTTTTTCAATAACATTCAATACAACATTTACTCAAATATATATTATATAAATGTATATTCTTAATATTTATCAAATTTTTATATATCAACTTCTTGGGTCAAATAAACAATAAATATATATTTTATGTAACTGATTTTGAAAACAGCAGTATGATTATTTAGCATGTATTAAAGGGTTTAGTGTTTTTGCAACAAAATAACTGATATAATTATTAGTAGGACTAATTATTCAAATTTCTTAATCTCATTTAAGCAAATTATTTTTTAAAGTAGTAACAGTAACCAAGATAAGAGACAACCCAAATGTGGGAAAAAATGTTTACCAGCTACTCCTCAGAAAAGGACTACTATCTAGAATATATAAAGAACTCAAAAAATCAGACCCTCCAAATACAAAGACCTGATTAAAAAATGGGCATCTGAAATGAACAGACATTTCTCAGACAAACAAGTAAAAGCAGCAAATAAATATATGAAAAAATGTTCAATATCACTGGTCATTTGAGAGATGCAGATGAAAACACTGACATTCCATCTTATTCCGGAAAGAATGGCTGCTATCCAGAAATCAACCCATTAAAAAAAAAAAATGCTGGCGGGGCTGTGGGGAGAAAGGAACCCTTCTCCATTGTTGGTGGGAGTGTAGACTGGTGCAACCACTGTGGAAATCAATATGGAGATACCTCAAAGTACTTGGATTAGAAGTCCTATTTGACCCAGCCATCCCTCTGCTGGGTATCTTTCCAAAAGAATTAAAAGAATCATATCACAGTGACATATATGCACCCATGTTTATAGCAGCACAGTTTGTAATAGCTAAAACTCAGAAACAACCCACATGCCCATCAAATGGAGACTAGATAAGGAACATGTGGTTTTTCTATAAAATGGAGTACTAGTCAGCCATAAAAAATGAGAAGCTAGAAACATTTATAGCTAAATGGATGCACACATTGAGTGCATACTCTTACGTGAAATAAATAGGACACACTTGAGAAAACACCAAATAGTTTCTCTGATGTGAAAAACTAAAAGTGTAAATAAGGTTCAAATGGTATAATTGAGAGTGTGAAATAGGAAGAAAATGGCTAAAGGGGAAGTGGGAAGGGGAAGGAAAAGAAAAAAAGGGAAAAGAAAAAATGTGGAAAAACAGAAACAAAGTTTTTTGTGAATAGGGAAGTGTGAAGGGGTGAAGAGAGGGCAGGGGTTTGGGGAAAAAACAAAAACCAACACATATCAGGTAAAGGTACAAGATCCCAATGATAAATGTAACTGTATTGTTTGCTTTAAATGTACCAATAAACTTAATGGGGAAAATTTCTTTTTAAATTAAAAGTAAAAAAAAGTACTATCTGCTCTCCTTATGGTCAGTAGGTTTATAGTAATTTTGTGAAGCCATATATACATCTATATATCTGTATATCTATACCTATATCTATATCTATCTATCTATCTATCTATCTATCTATCTATCTATCTATCTATCTATCTATATCTTTGGAGAGGATGAAAATGGAGAATGAAACGGCTCCTTCACTTCCAGAGTTGTCAAACTGGTGAAGAAGATAGAATGTATCAACGTAACGAGTACACATAAATACATGTAGAGTTCTAATAGAGAGATTACCTATGAGAGACTGGGTATAGGTAAGGTGAAGGAACATATCTTGCAAGTGGAGATTTTTAAACTGACTTCTGAAGAACCAACATATACACTCATGCTGAAATATGGGGGAGTATAAAAAGGTCCCCATGAAAGTTCCTACATTATGAGTTCAAAAGGTGGGAAGCAGGAGGGGAGGGAGGAAAAGGGAAGTGGGGCGTGAGCTTTCGGTATCAGAGTGAATTGAGTCTGGCTGAAATTCATGAACACTTATGGAGTGCAGACATAACAGAGGACACAAGAAAAGAGAACGAAGAAGCTAGACCATGGCATGGTCTGTAAACCATGGAAAAGTGCCTGAAATTTATACTCAAGGCAATAGAGAGCCATTGAAAAGCTGAAAAATAGCTAAGTGATCATGACTGGCCATGAGGAAGAACTGATTCTTCTCACTTCCTATCTCCCATACACAGTAAAGAGCCTATAAACTGGACAAAAGCAGAAGATGAGACCAGGTGGAAACACCTTAGACTGAGGTTTCAATTAGTAAATTAATTTGAAATAATGTGAATAATTTGTGAAAAGATATTGAAAAACATTCATTTTCACAGTCAAAACAAATCACTGGGGCCATTTGCTGGAATGTGGAAATGGAAAAAGAAGTGAATATTATTAAGGCCCTATAGCATGCATCATATAATGCTAGAAATTGTCTCAAAAATAATGAACTAGAATTCAGTCTATTTTTCACAGTTTTAGTCACATTGTGTGGCTGTAAATGTTCCATGAGACTTAAAATCGTCCTACAACTTATTTCTGTCACAATAATACTAATAGCTCACTACATATTTAGTCTTCACTTCAATATTTATGTTGAAAATTTGGAATAATTTTAAGTCTATAAAGAATTTTTATTTGTATCTCTTTACTCAATGCATAGCCCAGTAACTGATACATAATGTGCAATACATAAAATCATGTTTATTAATTAATGAAATCAGGGTCCATGCTTGTACCTACCATAGGTCTTTCAATGAAATAATACATGTATATATATAATACATATATATATATATGATTAATTCATTATTAGTATTCCAGGGATATGGTATTGGCATTTGTTCAATTTACTCCTCTTTTAAGATTTTCTTTCTGCTCAGTTTTAACTACAATCATCCAGTTGCCTCACATGACACCAAGGGCATAATATGAGGATTTTGGAAAAGTAGAGATTTGTAAACTATGCTAAATTCTTGGATCTTCTCCTAAAGACTACTGTCTACCCAACATTGTCTTAGGCATTAGTGATTTTGACTAAAGATCAAGCAAATAGAGTCTTTTTATCCTTAAAGATTTCAGAATTTATGAGAGAAAGTGGGCACCAATACCTAAATTCCAGGAAGAAATACAGAGTACTATATGATCCTTTAACAAGAGAACCAAGGAAGTAGTAGCAGCAAAAATTTATCTGAATGATTATGGGAGATATAGCCAGATTGTCTGTGTCATCCCCTTTATGGTGTATTATAAAATATTACCATCTTGGACTATTGTTCGACTTGCAGATTAACAGTAAAAATTATCTTCTTAACAAGGATGTCACTCTCTTAAATGTATTTTGGCATAAATGCAAAATGTGATTTTTCTGGTTAAGAATAGAATTATCAAAAAGGCTTAATATTTAAACATTTAAAAATCTTATTGTGCTATTGGATATTTCAGTTGTTTACATTTTTGTAATGACTAACACATTAAAAACAGATAACAAGCAAGACTTAGATAGGAGTGAAAGGTACTGAGAGCAAGGTACTGAGGAGAGGAGCAGGAGAAGGAGGAGACCAGCTTCAGGAAAACTGTAGGTCTGGTTCCTACTGCAGGAAAATATAAGATTGGGAATTAGTGTTAGGAAGACCGTTAGACTGCGGAATAGTCCCAAGAAAGTTTCAGCGTGGTAAATGGGAACTCCTCCTTAAATTACCGGTCAAAGGAGTTCTTCATTTTCTGAGATAGCCCCTTGATTGCCCTGATTTGTGTTATCAGTAGCTCCCAGGAGCCATTAGCTTAGTCTTGGGGCAAAAACTAGCTGGAGGATTCTAGCGGTTAACGGCTCTTGTCTCCTGTTAGCAGCACATGTGAAAATAGCAGCACATTTTCATAACTACAGCATCCATACAGATCTGCATTTGTTCCCTTACGTGTTCAGATCCTTAATATTATTTTACAATTACAATTCAATGAATGTAGATATTTTTTAAACTCATTATGCATATTTTCAAATGATGCCTACTTTTAGGGGAAAAAGCAGAATGCGCTCATAAACTCTTAGCACAAACACATTAGATTATATGCTTGTCATCCTTGGATGCTAATGTCGCCATTACTCATTCAAACCTTTTTGAGTTTGAGAATCACAAAGTGATTCTCATATTTGATTTTGAAGCTGTATTATTCAGACTATTTTTGGCAGCAAAACCAGAAATCCCATTCTCAGGATAAGCGTCTTCCAATCCAGAATTATCTTTCTCTTTTATTATACAGTATTTGCCTTTTCCTGCTGAGTAACTGGGATGAGTGCCAGTCCTTTCCTTCAATTCCACGGGTCTCTGCTCCTCCATTCGTTTGTTCGCTCATTTGATTCTGTGTTGGGGCAGTGGTAGCTGAGCATACGGAAGATTCTGCCTTTGGAGGAATGTAAACAACAGCAACATCAGGCCCGCTGGTGGGGAAACATCATCTTGTTTGTTAAAGTCGATTCTCCTCCCACCCAAGCAGCCCCAGGCAGAAGAACCCCCACAGCCAAGAATGTCAGAAAACGTGGAGAGTCCCAGACCTTCACCCAGATTGGCGTTTCAGACAGGAAGGCAGCCTTTGCCTAGGGAATGTCACTGCAGAGAGTAATGGTTCTTGGTAATTAATCAGCAGCTTCAGGCAAGGCACTGGGCTGTAGCAGAGAGAGTGAATAAAGATAATACTTCACAGGACTATGGAGGAAACTAGCATCGTTCTCAGCAAAGCCGATATGACACTGTCATCTCCTCTCCAGAGGAACAGTTCTCTGCATCTAGAAAGAAAGCCAGTGCTCCTGACATTGTTCTGTTGCTAAGTTTAGGTTTCACTTTGGCCATAGGTGTGTTTCATTTTTTCCTACTGTGAAATCAGGCAATGGAAATGAGATCTTAACAATTTCTTTCGGGTTTAATATTCTATATGACCTTATCAACATCTCCCATCACATGTGAATGAGAGCCTTTTCTTTTCTGCTTGAATTTGGGGTAGTATGAGTTATCTTCCTGTATTTTTTCACTTAATATAGTTTTGGTAGGACCATGATTAGCAAGAGGTATCTGAAGCACATATGTGTATGTGTGTATATCTGTGTCTCTGTGTGTATAGGGATGACAGCATAGCAGTGATACAAGGCAACAGTGAATTTTATTGGGGGGGGAGCATAAGAATGTACCTTTTTGTAGGAGACGTGACACCTAGGGCTGCTCATTATCTCAGTGGTGGAAATTGCTGCTGTCCTCTGTGGAGGCAGGCTGTGCTGGACATGGCACCTTTGAACATAAGGAGCCCACACTGTGAGACCTGTGGGAATTTGATCACTATAGATTGGAAGTCTTTGGGGGCAAAGACTGCCAGTGTCATCTATAGAGCAGGTTACTAGGAAGTGTAAGGGCACCTGCCCTGTGGTGACACATAGCCACCTCTTTTCTTTTTTGACCCTGGCCATCTCCAATAGCATTCACCAGTCAGTCACCACGGCAATTCTTTCTGTGGGATTATTATTATTATTATTTTTTTTTTTTGCTGTAGTATGTTTCTGTAGGTTTTTAATCAGACTTTTGAGCTCTTATAAGGCTATATAGTTTCACAGATAACTACTTATTGTTGTTTGGAGAATGAAAACCTGTAAAAATTTCTCTGTCATTTTGGCTGAAATTACCTGGGAAACTCTTGTTCTATTTATTTATTTATTTATTTATTTATTTATTCCTTTTTATTGAGTTTGTTGGTACAATCTATGTCTACAATACAGTTACATTCATTACTGGGATCCTGTACCTTCACTCGTGTTTTATTTAGTCATCTCCTCTTATTCCCCCAAAACTCCTGCCTTAATAAGCCACTGATTTATTTTTTGACTCTATAGAATAATCTGTTGTGCACATTTTGTGGAAATCATAGAGTCTGAATCCTTTGTAACAAATTTTCCCCAATTAGTATACTATTTTCAAGGTGTGTCTGTGTTGTAGCGTATATCAATGCCTCAGTCATTTTGATGCCTAAATAATGCATTTTATGGATATACCAGTTTTTATAAATCCACTCATCTGTTGATAAGACAGTTTTGTTGTTTGGTGGATAATATGGCACTAAACATTCATGTGTAAGTTTTTGTGTGGACATATGGTTTCTTTTCACTTGGGTATATACCTGTGTTATAATTAGGAGCTCATGTGGTAACTGTATATATGCACCATTGGAGGGACTGCCAGGTATTTTTGAAAGTGATAGTACCATTTTTACATTGTCAACAGCAATTCATAAGGAATTTCATTTTTCCACTTCATTAGTATATGTTAACTGATTATATGACTATTTTTTTCTAGCTAGCATAGTGTTTCAATGTGATTAGATTTGCATTTCCTTAACAGCCAATAACATTCTGCACCCTTTTATATACATTCTGACCATGTGTATAATTTCTCTGGAAAAATGACGAGATTCTTTACACACATGTGGAGATATCTTTAATTATTCAATCAAAAATCTTTTTCATATATAATAGATAGTGATGCCTTAACATATATATTATTTTTCATGGTTTTTCACTTTCTTGATGATGTCCTTTGATGAAAGAATGTTGTTAATCTTGGTAGTATCTAATTTATTTATTAAATGTATTTTTGTGCTCTATCATTTCTGATTACATTAAAAAATAAAAGTTCATGCAGATTTAAATCTCTTTTCTTCTAAGCTTTTTATAGGCTAACCTCTTATATGTAGGCCTTTGATCTTTTTTGAGTTAGTATACTATTATGGTGACCAACTATACTCTTTTGTATGTGTAAATTCAACTATCACAGAATCATTTCTTGAAAGGTCTTTCTTAATTTAGTAATTATGGCATACTTGGTGATGTCTCATCTTTTTCTGAAATCTCAATTTTAATCTATTATTCTGCAGATCTACTTTTAAGTCCCTACCACATTACCTTGACCACTGTTTTGTTAGTTTAGGTATTTTAAACTGGATGTTTGAGGCCTACAACTCTTATTTTTTAATATTTTATATTTCTATTTTTATCTTAAAAAAATAAAATGAAGCTGACATTAGGGGAGGCATGGACCTATTATTTTCCTCTTGAGAAATCAATAAAAAGTTGAAATCAATCTTTTTAAAAAAATTTTGTAGAAGTGATATCAAGAATTTATCTAAAGGCAAAACAGCCCCACTCTTCATTCAGCAATGCAAAATCTGAGACTCAGAATAATTCGGATGCATACAATTTTTCTACCATCAAGAGAGTCTCAGAAGTGAGGCTGGTTTTGGGAAATTACTTGTCATGTCACCTGATAAAGAGTAAATGGAGTTGAAAGATATGTTTCATATTTTATTCTTTCCCACTAGGGATACAAAGCTCAATAAAGATGAAATCTAAACTATTTCTGTTGTACTTTATATATTTTAAACTATGTAAGAAGCATTAATTAATTCATTTCTATTTATAATTCTTGTTGTTCTTCATTGCATGAGGCAGGAATTTAGGGACACTTAGTGATGAATGTAGTATAACAAAACAAAGTTCTTTGTTTTGTTGGATTTTAGAAAACACTGACACATATAATATTCAGCCCAGAGGACAGCAGCCTAAATGACAATGAGATTGAAATCATGACCAATATGTGTTTGGTGAAGGAAATGAAATATTAGATTTTCCAGGCTATGAATAAAACACTGCAATGAAAAAAAAATAGTAGCAGCTATTTGAAGCCCTTTTCCAAATATAGTCTTATTCTGAATTACTGTAATGACTTAATAATTGAGAAGGAAAATATGCCACATAGGTTTTTCAGATTCAGAACTAGAATAATTGTATTTCATTCTCCTTCCCCGCAAAAAAGCTAAAACATTGTTTACTGCACTCTAATAGCCATGCCACTACTACACCTCAAGATATATAACTAATATACATGTTATTTTTATTAGTTTTTACTGACGGTTTATGTCATATTTGGTGTATATTTACTCACACATCATAAAACACAAGATTATTTTACCTAAACCTAACTGAGATTAGTATTTTGCCTCTGTTCAAGCATAATTATATGATAGAGAAAATACACTAGATTGGACTTTTGATATTCCAGAGAAGGTCAATAAATAAAAGGAGAGCTAGAAATGAATGTAAAATTGATAATAATGATGACCAAATGCATAAGAAATGTAAAGTTTGAATAGATGAATGGAATACTCTAAACATTTAACATTAGTAGAAAATGTAAAAATAATACTAAAGAAAAAATATTCCAAATTGAAACACAATAAAACTTAACATGACTTTTGCAAAAGGTAAAATAGGTAGAAAATATCAACATAAAAGTGTGTAAATGGGTACTGTAAATTGTTTATAAGTGTGTGAAATTCCTAATGAACTTCCATACCAGTGAAAGCAAACATGAAAATATGCCATTTCTTACTCATTTAACTAGCACCTGATAAATAGTTGAGGACTTCATGGAGAAACAGCCTCATTTATATCTTGCTGGCATAAATATGAACTGATTTCTCTTCTCTAGAAATACTTATGACAATGTAAATCAGGAGACTAAAAATATTCTGCTATTTGACCCAGTACATTTTTTTAAAGCTAATGAAAGACCAGGAAAATGTTCATATGTATAAAAAATTATATTTGATTTTGATAACAGATGCTGTGTATATAAATTGAAATATCACAAACATAAAAAGGAAATTGGCAAATAATGGAATATTTTTAAATGGTTTGAAATAATGGAATATTTAAAAAATATTTAACATTTCATTTTGGAACACATAAAATGAAAAACAGTGAAAACAGATGTGGATATA
>NW_022900944.1:25580175-25638462 GCF_012274545.1 Fukomys damarensis
ATATATGCAGATATGTCATTTTTCATACTCCACACTTACCATTTATTAGTACCTATTATGTCACTTCATGAATATAAATTTTCCTCTTTATTGATTCTCATTTTTGTTATAACTTTAAAAAATGTATCCATTCCTTTATATTTGGGATTTAAAACTTTCTCTGTATTCCATGTTTCCATGAATTAGTTTCATGACATCTAAGAGCTTCTGGAACCTGAAGTTTCATAGAAAGATTAATCCACTAGCCAGGAAAACAGGTGTGCAGGCTTGCAGGCCACAGCAAGACTACCCAGACACCACCTGTAAGTGCATGCAAACCCCAGCCAGAAGCCGAGTAGACAACAGTGGCATGGGTACCCAGGTACTCGCATGTCCTTGCCAAGATATCAGAAGATTGGGTGCACAGGCCTCAGCCAAAGGCCTGCCTGGAAAACAGCTACACAGGTGTGCAGGCAACAGCCAGAGGCCTGCCAAGATACCTTCAGTAAATGTGTACCATCCCAGCCAGAAGCCTCTTTATTCAGCAGCAACTCCAGTACACAGCCCCTAACCAAAGGCCCTTCCAGACAACAGCTACACTGGTGGACAGGCCACAGCCAGAGGCTTACCCAGATAACATGCTAAGTGTGCAAAGTCCCTGCAGGGACAACAGCATAGTGCAGGGGTCCAGAAGACCACCATTCTGAATACAGAAATTGACACAGTAGTGAGCAGCAGAAAGAAGGCCTCTCTGAGGCTTGCTGAAAATTGAAACCCAATGAGTGAGTAGAGTTCCCTCAAAAAAGGTACAGTAGGCTGCATCTGTTGAAATGAGAGGACACTTAAACAAGAATCAATCAATACCTGACTTCCAGATCATGTAAGGCAACCACAAGGGGCAACTAGATGGAAAAATCTGATACTCAACTACCTGGAGTCCCTTAACTGGCAAAAAAAGGGGACCTGGAAAAAATAAAATCAGAAATAATTTCTCAACTAACTACAGAGATTGTGTCCATAGTGAGAGACATGATTAATAGTTCTAGAGCAGACACAGAAAAAAAATAGGAGGAAGTGATAGAATACTATATAGGAAATAGATGGAATATATAAAACATATGAAAACAGATCCAGGAGATTAAAAACTGCATTGAAATTTTATAGCAGAATGAACCAACATGAGGACAAAATATCAGAAAGGAAAACAAGATTGCAGTTAGTAATCAGAAAAGAAAAAATATGTTTCTTAAAAATAGTAAGGGATGAATAGAAATCAATCCAGCAGCTGTTAAATGATGCAAAGAAGAATAACATCAGACTGATCAGAGTCAAGGAAGAAACAAAAGAGAGTGAAAATTACATTTAAAAAAACAAACTGTTCACAGAAATAATGGCAGAAAACTTCCTAAGCAGGGGAAACACATTGACGTACAGATAAATGAGGCACATAGGACTCCAAATAGCCATGATCAATAATATTAATAATAATAATAATCTACACCTAGGCACATAATAATAGATTCCAGAAACCCAACAGAAAAACAGAATCCTACAAGCAGTTAGAGAAAAGAAACAAGTCATACAAAGGAAAGCCCATCAGAATGACAACAAACTTCTCAACACAAACCCTCAAGAAGAACCTGGAGTGAAGTATTTCAAATCCTAAAAGGAAACAACCTCCATTCAAGATTTATGTATTGTGCAAAGCTTTCATTTAAAATTGGTGGAGAAATATGATATGTTTATGAAAAAGAGCACCTGAGAAACTTCATGAATACCAAACTAACACTCAAAAAAATTTTAAACAATATTCTAGGAAAAGACAATGAGGATCACAACCCCAGAAAGCCCAGCAGAATGAATCCATCAGGCAAGACAAGAAATTAAATGCAAAGGGGGAGAATGCAACAACAGGAAAACATCACTATAAGGATAAGTCAATGCATATCAATTATAACCATCAGTTTTAATGGCCTCAATTCACCAATCAAAAGAAATAAATTGACAGATGGGTTAAAAGTAAGATCCAACAGTACACTGCATATAAGAAACACATTTAATTCAAAATGAAACACACAGACTGAAAGTTAAAGGGTGGAAAATAATACTTCCTGCAACAGAAACACAAAACAAAACAGAAGTAGCTATCCTCTACAGATCAAATGTGTTTCAAACCAACACCAATTAAGAGAGACGAAGGAGGCCTCTAGATCCTTCTAAAGAGAACAATCAACAAGGAAGAAATGACAATTATAAACATATAGGTAACAAATACTAGTGCACACAACTATATAAAACAAATATTGAAGGATACGAAAAATCAAATAAGCACTAACACAGTAGTAGTGGGGGCCTCATTACCCCATTCTCACAAATAGGTAGATCACCTAGACAACAACAAACTAGGACTCAAGCAGTCTTGAACAAATGGACTTAAATATGTATATAGAGTGTTCCACCCCACAAAATCAGAACACACATTCTTCTCAGATACACAAGGGTCCTTCTCCAAAAGAGACCACATATTTCCTCAAAGAACATGTTTAAGTTTGTGCAAAGGAATTGAAGTTATCCCCTGTATATTATCAGATCATAGTATGAAGAAATAGGAGATCAGTAGCAATATAAATCACAAGAATTTCATAAACACATGGAAATCAAACACACTTCTGAACATCTGGTTGGTCACAGAGGAAATTAAAGAATAAATCAGACAACTTCTACAATTAAATAACAATGCCAATACAACAAATAGGCTTCTATGGGAAATTATGAAAGTTGTCTTAGAGGGAAATTCATAGCCGTGAATACTCACATTAGAAAAACAGAGAAAGCTCAAATAAACAACATAATGCAGAACCACAATCTTCTAGAAAAAGAAGAGCAAGATAAATGAAAAGCTTGTACAAGGGAGTAAATTATGAAGTTCAGAGTAAAAATCAATACAATGGAGATGAAAAGAATGATACAAACAAAAAAAAATCAACGAAGCAGAGTTGGTTCTTTGAAAGATTAAACAAAATTCACAAATCCTTGCTAACCTTATCAAAAACAGGAAAAGAAAGGCCCAAATCCATGCAATTGGGAATGAAAAGGTTAAAATTACATTAGACCCAGCAGAAATCCAGAGGAGGATTAATATACAAATAAGATGGAAAACATAAAAGAATAGACTTCTAGACATGTATGAATTACCAAAGTTGAACAAAGAAGACCTAAAAATTTTAAACAACCCAATATCAATCAACAAAATTGAAAACCTAATTAAAATCTTACCAACTAAGAAAAGCCCGGGCCCTGATGGCTTCACTGCTGAATTCTATGAGACATTTACTGGAACTATTTCCACTGTTGTTTATACTCTTCCTTGACATTGAAGAGGAAGCAATACTCCTAAATTCATTCCTGGAAGCAAGCATCACCTTTATCCCCAAAGCAGAGAAAGATTCAATCAAAAATGAGAACTATAGGCCAATCTCCCTAATGAACACAGATGCAAAAATCTTCCATACGAGTGCAGAAGATAAATAAGATCACACACCCTGACCAACTGGGATTCATCCAAAGGATGAAGGGATGGTCCAACATATGCAAATCAATAAATGTAATAAGCTATATTAATACAGCCAAGCACAAAAACCATATGATCATCTCAATAGATACAGAAAAATGTTGGACAAAACTCAACACCCATTCGTGATAAAATCCCTACAAAAAATTGGAATAGAGGGTCAGGTCTCTATCTGAAGCTGATAAAAGTATCTATGAAAAACCAACAACCAATATTATATTAAATGTTCAGAAACTGAAATCCTTCACACTAAAATCAGGAACAAGACAAGGATGTCCACTATTACCACAGATGTTCAATACAGATTTGGAAATATTAGTGACTGGAGTTACACAAGAGAGAGAAATAAAAGGAACAAAGATAGGGAATGAAGAAGCTAAACTGTCATTATTGGCAGATGACATGAAACTCTGTATAAAATACCCCAAGAACTCCACCAATAGTCTTCTGGACTTAATGGCCAAATTCAGTAGAGTAGTTGGATACAAGATCAACACACAGAAATCCATGGCCTTTTCATACACAAGCAAAAGACTCCCCAAGAGAGAAACTGGGGAAACAACTCTTTTGCTACAGCATCCAAAAATTGAAATATGTTGGAATCAACCTAACAAGATAAATCAAAAACCTTTACTCTGAAAACTACAGTACTCTGAAAAAAGAGAGTAAAGAGGATATCAGAAAATGGAAAGATAGATATCCCTTGTTTTGGGTAGGAAGAAGCAATATAGTGAATTTTCCCATACTTTTGAAACTTCTATATAGATTTCATTGCAATCCCAATTGAAATTCCACCAGTATACTTCACAGAACTTGAGAAAACTATCTTAAACATTTGGAACAAGAAAAAACCTAGAATAGCAAAAGCAATTCTAGGTAACAAAGACAAGGTAGGGGAGTATCACAATCCCAGACTTGAAACTTTACTACAAAGCTACTCTGATAACTACAGCATAGTACTGAGAAAGAAACAGACACAAGGATCAGTGGAACAGATTAGAAGATGAAGAAACAACTCCAGACACACTTAGTTACATTATCTTTTTTTTTTTTCTCGAATTGAGTTTATTGGTCCATTTTTAGGTATACAGTACAGTTACATTCATCACTGGGATCTTGTAGCTTTACATGACAGGTCTTGGTTCTCATTTTTTCCCCTTGTCCCTGCCCTCCCTTCACACCCTCCTCCCTATTTACAAACATTTTATTTCCATTTATTCATTTTCTCATTTTTTTCTTTTCCCTTATTTCCTTTCCCCTGCCCTTCCCACTTTCCCTACACCTTTAGCCCCTTTTTTCCCTTTTTCACATTGTCAGTTATATCATTAGGATCTGATGTACCATTATAGTTTTTCGCACCAGAGAAATTAAGTCACACAAGTGTAGCTACCTTATTTTTGATTAAGGAGTCAAACACCCTCACTGGAGGATATATAGCCTCTTTAATAAATGGTGCTGGAAAAATTGGATTTCAACTTCTCAAAGATTACGACCAGACCTATATTTCTCACCATGCACTAATCTAAAATTGAAATGGATTAAAAATCTAAATATTAGAACAGAAACACTACCCTGCTGGAAGAGAGGTTAGGTAGAACTCTTGAAGATACTGGCATAGGAAAATATTTCATAAACAAAACAGTTGCACATGAACTAGCAAAAAGAATCAACAAGTGGGATCTCATCTTACTAAAAAGTTTCTGCACAGCCAGAGAAACCACCAACATCATACAGAGACAACCACAATGTGGGGTAAAATTTTTCACAAGCTATTCCTCAGACAAAGGTCTACTATCTAGAATATATAAAGAAGTTAAAAAATCAGAGCTCCCAAATTTAAAGACCCAGTCCAAAAATGGGCATCTGAAATGAAGACATTTCCCAAAGAAGTAGAAATAGCAAACAAATACATGAAAAAATGTTCAACATCACTGGACATTCAAGAGATGCAAATAAAAACAACCCTGAGATTCTACCTCACTCCCAAAAGTATAGCTGCTATCAAGAATTCAACCAGGGCCGGGGATTTAGCTCAGCGGTTCAGTGGCCTTCCTTGCAAGGGCAAGGACCCGAGTTCAATCCCCTGTACCAAAAACAAACAAATAAACAAACAAAAAAAGAATTCAACCAATAAATGTTGGCGGGGGTGTGAGGAAAAGAAACCTTTCTCCACTGTTGGTGGGAGTGCAGACTGGTGTAAACACTGTGGAAATCAGTATGGAGATACCTCAAAGAACTAGGATTGGAAGTCCCATTTGATCCAGCCATCCCCCCACTGGGTATCTTCCTAAAAGAACTAAAAGAACCATACCTCAGCAACATATATGTACCCATGTTCATAGCAGCACAGTTTGTAATACCTAAAAGTTGGAAACAGTCCAATTGCCCATCAACTGGAGACTGTATAAAGAAGATGAGTTTTTTTTTATAAAATTGAGTACTATTTGACTATAAAGACTGAGAAGTTAGAGAAATTTATAGCTAAATGGATGCACATTGAGGCCATACTCTTAAGTAAAATAAATAGGATACACTTGTGTAAATTCTGAATATTTTCATTGGTGTAAGAAACTGAAAGTATAAATAAGGATCGAAATGTGTAATAGACAAAATGAAATAGGAAGAAAAGGTCCAAAGTGGAAGGGGAAGTGACAGGGGTAGGTGAAAGAGAAGAAGGGAAAGGAATAAATATGAGAATTGGAAAAAGTGGAGACAACGTCTTTGCAAATAGGGAGGATTGGAGGGCTTGAAGGGAGGGTAGGGCAACGGCGGGGGGGGGCAAGCCCCAAGATATATCATGTAAAGGTACAAATTCCCAATAATGAATATCAGCATATTGTATACCTAAAATGTACCACTAAAATTAATGAATAAAAAAGGAAAGACTAGTCCACCACATATCCTCTCCTGGTACAGTTTTATACTTTCCAATAAGAAGAGAAATAAAAAGTTATTTTAATTCATTTCTGTCTTTCTTCTAACCATTTAACTGATTTCTAACTATATGAATGATTTTGAGTGATAGCTATAATGTGAAATGTGTAAAATACAGACAATTGGGAGAAAAAGAAGGCAGAATCAGGAAGAAATGGAAAGCAGTAAAAAAAGATAAGGTCTCTATAGGCTAGAAACGTAAGAGAAGGGAAAGTGAATTGATCTTTTTTAAAATTTAGTTTTATTGAGTTTATTGGTACATTCTAGGTCTACAATACAGTTACATTCATTACTGGTATCCTGTACCTTCACAGGTCTTAGTTCTCATTTTTTCCCCTTGTCCCTGCCCTCCCTTCACCCCCTCCTACTCTCCCCATTTACAAACACTTTTTCTCCATTTTTTCATTTTCTCATGTTTTTTTCTTTTCCCTTGTTCCCTTTCCCCTAACCTTTCCACATTCCCTACACCTTTAGCACTTTTCTTCCTATTTTACATTATTGAATCAATAATATGAATAGCTCTTTTTGCAAATGAGTTGCTAGGTCAGTACTTGGTCAAGTGGTGACTTGAATGTAAATTTTAAAAATATATAATAAAAATAACATTGAAATATGAGTAAATCCTCTTAATGTTCTTCAAAAATGCAGGCAATATTTAGACTACTTCTACCAGTCCTCATTTTTAAAATTTAGTATCATGTTCTTCCAAGATTAAGGCACATGTGAAATTGAGATTTATTAAGATAGCAAATATTTATCTGAGAGAGACATCTATATAGTTTTAATTAGGCTTTTAAAAATCCAGGTTATTAGTTGAGATAATTGGTCTTAAAAACACCCATTGAATTTGTGATTAGAAGGAAACAGTGTGTAGAATAATTTTCAGAGGCATTTTTTTAGGGCTGATTTCGTCATCTATCCTTTTTGCTTTTAGAATTTTGTTAAAAATATGACATGGATTTACACAGTGGTTGCACCAGTGTGCACTCCCACCAACAGTGGAGAAGGGTTCCTTTCTCCCCACAACCCTGCCAACATTTGTTATTGGTTGATTTCTTGATAGCAGCCATTCTTTCTGGGGTGAGGTGAAATCTCAGTGTTGTTTTCATCTGCATCTCTCCAATGATCAGTGATGTTGAATGTTTTTTCATGTATTTATTTGCTGCTTTTACTTCTTTGTCTGAGACCTGTCTGTTCATTTGTGATGCTCATTTTTGAATTGGGCCTTTATATTTGGTGGGCCTGAATTTTTTTGAGCTCTTTATATATTCTAGATAATAGTCCTTTGTCTCAGGAGCAGCTGGTAAAATTTTTTTCCCACACTGTAGATTGTCTCAGCGCTGTTGGTGGTTTCTTTTGCAGTGTGAAACCTTTTTAATGAGTACAATAAACTCAATAGAAAAATATGATATGGATTCATCTTGTTTGTACTGCTTCCAAGTTCTATATTAATTGAATTAAGTTCTCAGAAAAAGACAAAAGGAAAAAAGGGAAAATTAAATACAGTTATATGAAACAGCTTCGTGTTACCATAGCAAAATATCTGAGCCAATTAACTTATAAAGAGAGAGGTTTATTTTGGCTTATGTTTCTGGAGCTTTAAATCTAAGGCCGGTTGGGCTCATTGCTTTAGACTTCTGGCGAAGGCAGGGCTTCATGACAGAAATGTGCAGCAGAGTGTCTTAGGGAGCTGTGCCTTTGCAATTTAACGGAGGAGATTTTTGATTTGGCTGATTGTTTCAGGGAGTGCAGTCCAGCATCAGCTGGCTTCAAGACAGAAACATCATGGTGGAAGGCTGAGGTAGAGCAATATGGCTCATGCCAGACATAGAGCAGAGGAGAGGAACACTGACAGAGAGAAAGGCGCTGGGGACCATCCATAGTCTCCCAAACCATGCCTTCCTGACCCATTCACATACACAGAAGTTTCCCTAGGTGACCCCCAAGCCCGTAAGTTTGACACAGTTAATGTCATCCACCTTGTAGAGCTGTAAATATAAGAGAACATCAAGTTTTATGGCATTTGGAAATAGATCATATGCATAGGCCCAACCTAGATAAAGCAGAAAGGTGCTTCAGTGTATACATCTGTCTTGTCTGACATGCTCACCTCCAGCCAGTACATCCCATTGAGTTTATTTAGTGGTAGTGCAGAGGCTAAAGAGGTCTGTTGATTTAATCCGTGTAGATCAGACCTACAAGTCACCAGGAAGAGTGCTAAAGGTTATTGAGTTGATTGTGAAGAATAAACAAAGCATATCTAGCACAACTGAAACTATCATCTGAGAGATAATTCAGTATCTCTAGATAGGAAACTGATTACATTACAATAAGCAGCCCAAGTTGCATGAACTAATTACAGAAACAGTGATGGATTCTTCTAGCAGCATACAACTATCAGTTTCTCTTTGGCAATCTGATCTTAGATATTTTGCCACCTATTTTAAATAGGACTTTTTGAACTCTGAAAAACTAAAGGAATATCTTTGCCTTCTCGTTATTTTTATTTCGATTTACTTTTTAAAGTGTTTATTCTCTTTCCAGTTTATTGCATTAATTCAAAGAATGTATTTTTAGAATAGTTTGGAATGCATTTGAAGCCCAGGTCTACTATTACACAAGATGTGATGATCATTTAACATAGCTTTCAAAAATAAGATGTGCCTTGCTTTGATAAGAAAGAATTTGGACACAATCTCAGAAATAATTTTTAAGACTATGTAAGAAAATTTATACAAGCCATACAGACTGCTGGCTACACATTACTAATAAAATATTAGTTTCAGCACCAACATAGTCATCTAGCAAACTTTTCCTTCCTTCCTAAGAGTAAGATTGTTCTTCAGTTTGGAAGGATCTAAGGAACATTCTGTAGCTGTCATAACACTAGGGATTTAATTGAAAAAACCTTTCATTCATGGCCATGGTTACTTTACATGGTGAATATTTATGGATTAGTTTCTACAACTATGTGTAGGTTTGGATAGTGAAGAGTACAGTTGGTACTGAGGAAAAAACAAAGAAGCAGGTAAATAAAAGCTTTCCACGCTTAATAAAGTTGGATGAATAGAGCAAGGGCCATTCTTGCTAAGTGGATGAAGCTCTGACCTTTCACTGTGGGAGGTATGACGTTACCAGAATGCTGCTGCCGCCACGCACACTGAGGCTGTATCCGAGCCCAGCCACAGGGCACCGAGAGCCTGTGGATAAAAGGGACATGGAATTTCTTAAACTAGGGCCTCAGGTCTGAGATTTCTTGAGTAAACCAAGACCAGTGCAAACAACAACAGAAACTTAAGAATCTGTATAGCTTCAGTCTCTGAATTAGGAACATGTTTCTGACAGATGCTATTCCCACCAACGAGTGAGTGGGTAATTTTATACTCGCCTCGACAGTTTTTCTGTCTGTACAATTAGAGAAATTCAGGATATATGCAAATATAGTTGCTGTGAATTCAGCAGAAGCACTCTAGTGTGCCTAGAGTAACTTTCCAAAATACCTGTTTACTATGTAGTATTCCAAGCATTTGAAGTTTTCAAATGGTGCGTTGTGATCAGCTATGAGAGCCATGCATATTAGTAATTTAAACGAAATCTCTGTAAAAATTAGGTGACATTCTTTTCCTCCCACACCCACACCATGCTACAAAATTATCATAACACAGCATAAAATCATATGACGATAATTATTGGATACATTTTCTATGTATAAAAAGAAAATGAAATAAATTCCATTTAAATGAAAAATATATCTGTTCGTGTAAGTTTGGAGAGAGTAAATGATAGGCCCCTAAAGAAGTTCCTGGCATATAATGGGTAAATATTAAATAATAGTAACCTTGGAAATATCTTTTCAGTTCTCATCACATCCATATATCCTGCAGTGACACTGTAGCTTTTCCCATTTTTCACTTTCTCTGATACAAAATAAAGGCAATAGTTCGTGTTCCACAGTGATCCTGAAGAATTTGAATAAAGAGGCACCAAGTGCCTAGCATAGTGTCTTGCTGGTGGTAGTATTCAATAGATTTTTTTAAAAATTCCTAATCATGACATAAAGATATTTAAATAAAATATGAGTAAATTAGTGAATGATTGATATAAATATACACAGGCATTGCTCCTAGTCATAAACATCAATCTGAGAATACTTGATATAGAAAGTGTTGCTTGTCAACAGCAATTTATTTAAGGAGCCATTAATCCCTATTAAAGTTAATCTAAAGCTGACAATGTTTCTATTCCTGGAAAATGTAAGCTAAACATCACTGCAATAGTATCGATGGTTCATGTTCGTTCATATTTGCATACTATAGACAACTGTAAACTGTGTCACTATGTTACTACATTTACAAAGTTCCCCGGAGCAGCTAGGCACTTAGCAGGGGCAACATCTGCTATTTCCAATTGTTCAAAACATAGCACTACATTGAATCTGTTCAAATCATCCGTGGGCTGTGTTGAATGCTATCTCTCACATACCTATTCCTAAATGGAGGTCTAGCTTCTGTGTAAAGTAGAACTTTAAAGATTAAAAAAAAACTATGTATGTTAAGGTATAATATTGGTCATAATATCATGTATAACAGTGTCCTATGCCAAAATGTAGCAATGACTGCAAGGCTCCAAAGATGACCAACAGAGATTCTGCCATTGTATTAAGTACCACTACCACCTTTGCATGCCTCTGAAAGCTAGGCACATGAGACCTCCTCTTTTATAGGCAGAAGTTTATATTTATAAAATGAGTGAAAAGAGAGTATGGTCGTGTGTCTGACAATCTTCTGTACCAAAATATGGTACAATATGATGAAATGCAACATATTTCCATTTCTGTGATATATAAAATGGATCAATGTAATAAACCACTGGTTTCTCAACTGCATTTTTTTTTTTTTTTTTTTTTTTTTTTTTTTAAAAAGAGAGGGTCTCACTATGTCATTGAGACTGACTTGGAATTCACTATGTAGCCCAGGCTGATCTCAAACTCACAGCGATCCTCCTGCCTCAGCCTCCCGAGTGCTGGGATTACAGGTGTGCGCCACCACGCTCCACTGCATTTTTCTTTCTGAGGAGAAAAATCATCTTTCCTTATGAGACTGTAGTTGAGAAACCATTTCCATACAATCCATTTCCCCATTGCCCCCTGCTTCTGTGGGATTCAGAAAACAGCAAAATCTTGGTGGGGAAACACACTATGAATTAAAATTAAACTAATATAACACAAAAATTAGAATAGAGAATAAAATGTATCTGAATACAATCTTCATGACAGCATGCATTATTGATTTTGTTGTTTTGAAGTTACTGCCATCCACACACCACATCAGAATTTTTTGATCCTTGGGAATAGGATTATCTGGTACATTTTTCCCTTGTGAAAGGGAAAGGGATGTCTTTATATACAGAGGCCTTAACTTTACCATAGGTAAGTCTCAAGTCTTCTCCTTTGAAGGTCAAGAAACTCCTTGTTTATACTTTGTGATGCAGTATCTGTTATTCACACAAGTGCTACTTTTAGTAGAAGCGCCCCCAAAACCTATGTGCAAATGGAAAGTCCAAAGCAAATCATGCTACATATCAAGAGGAGTGACCCACATTTGTCTCAAGAGCAATATAGTAATTTTAGGTAAAAAGCAGAGTTTCAGAATTTAGTTTAAAGAGGTTCGATACATGTGCGAAATGTGCAACAAAGTCAAACCCTTTCATATTATGTTTCAATTTTATCAGTGGGGATTTAACTCTTGGGCTCGACCTACATATCATTTAGTTACTTCCCAGGAGAGTGTTGTCAAGGACACCACTGTCTCTTCTCCTCCACACTGATGAGATTTTTAAGGTTCACAAGAACCCTGACTGATTGGTATATTTGTTGGTGGACACTGAGGACAGGAGTTATTAGAGTGCTTCTCTGATTAAGGGTACTTACCTGAAACTGGTGAGGTAGCCTAAGTCTTTGGAAAAGAGTAGAGAAGATAATGAACTGATTTTTTAAAAATCAGACTGATTTTTATTTTTCAGGAAAAGAAGTGCAAAGAGAAAAGTGTGGGTGAGGTTTTATGAGTTAGGCTTACCTGGCTACTATTTCTTACTCTTCATGTATTTAGTTTTATGAGTTTGAGAAATGTGCTGTTTTGGATCCTCAATTATCTCAACTGTATCTCCCTCTTAGAATAATTATAGATGCAAATCGTGGGGCCCAGGTGTCCCTTATACATCACTTCTTTTCTTTCCCTCTTTCCACTATGGCTCCCACAATAGGATCAACTCACATCTGTATTTTGAAATGTATTATTCTCAAGTCTATGAAAAAACACAAACAGCATTGTTGTTCAAAAGACTAAAGAAACCCCAGTGATTATTTTTTCTCTCCCCACCCTTCACCATATCACTGTAGTGGATTTCCAGGGTACCATTATTTTATGATAGTTTTCTCCTTCATCACATGGTCTTCTGTTCCTGTATTATGTGTTTTATTTATTTATTTATTTGTACCAGTGACCTTGTCCTTGTGAGGCAGGAGGCAGAACTACTGAGCTAAAATCCCAGCCCCCTGTATATACTTATTTTTTTGGTCTCTTTTCTCAAGTGTTTTATTATTCTTCGCCTGAGGTAAAAAGGTTCAATATTCACTATTGTCCAACGAAGTTTTAAAAGATACTTCTGACATTCTGCTTACCAGAAAATTAAAGTTAAATATTAGCAGAGTTCCTCATTTATTTGTTAAGCTCAAATTCAGTGCCTTTAATGTCTGCACCAGTCTTTAATTACAGTGATGACTTCCACTATTTACAAATCATCCCTGATGTGTTTTGTTTAGTCTATAACTAGTGTTTCTTATAGTTCACAGCTGACATAATGAAAAGAAGGTGGAATCGTGCTTTGTCATTATAATGCATAATGAGATGAGGAAGTGCCAGAATCAAGAGAGCTTCATTCTCTGCTTGGAAATCAAGTATGTGGCAATTAACATAATGTAAATCAAGTTAGATCAACATATATTTCATTAGTTTGGGGAAGACATAGGAGGACTCTGAGTTCTGATTACTTACTATATACCAGGCACAAGGGAAAAAGCCATACCTGGGGAAAAAGAAATAACATTGTCTAAGAGTCTGCTAGATACGAGGAGCAAGACTAACTTTGAAGTATACATCTCATTCAATCCCTTAATCCTCAGAATGTGAAGTCATTTTTCAAATGAAGAAAGAGTTCAACTGTCATAAATGGCAATTTACTGTCTCAGTTCTATTTCAGGTAGTTTATTGTTACAGTATAAAGATGCTAGTGTATCTTATATCTTGCTTTTGGGTCTTGCTACTCAAATGAATCACTTGATCATAGAATACAAAATTTCATTCAGACAGGAGGAATAATTTCAAGGGATCACTTGTACATGATAGTGATTTAAAGTGCTAATAGTAGACTTTATGAGTTCTCAGCAAATGTGTGATAAGTGTAGGTGATAATTGCTTATGTTGCTTCATTAGTTTGATTTATCCATTCCAAAATGCACAGTTATTTCAAATCATTATTATATCACAAATATGTACAGTTTTTATTGATATATTTTTAAATTAGGAACAAAGTACTAAGAATTTCAATGAATCTCCAAAGAAGAAGAAATAGTTTTAGAAAGTTTACAAAGTACATGAAGTATAGATTATAATTAGATTGGGAAAACTGTCCAAGTTTTACCTTTTCAGAAATACAAAATATATTTAAGAAATTAAAAAAAAAATCTATTAACTACTGCAGAAACATCAAAACTCTATTTGTTAGAGTTTATTAAATTATTAACTTTTTTTTTCCAAATGTAGTTAACAGCAAGATGGGGTAGCACACACCTATAGTCTCAGTATTTGTGAGGTTCACAGTGAGTTCCAGGCTGGCCTTTGCTGCATAGTGAGTTCAAGGCTAGCCTGAATCTATATAGTAAGACCTTGTCCCCCGCCCCCCCCAAAAAAAAGGAAAGAAAGAAAAGAAAAAACAAATAAACAGTTTCTATATTGAAAGGAATATATTATACATATCATTTGAAAAAAATCTTCCAACTCATTGAAAATACGAAGTACATTAAGAATCATCCCAATTTATTCTTTTGTTTTATTCCAAAATTTCTTTGCAAACCATTTATTTTTCATAATAGACCTAAGATGTATTTTAGTTTCTTTTTTTTTTTTTTAATTTTTGGTACTGGGGACCAAACTCAGGTCCTTGCACTTGAAAGGCAGGCAGTGGAACCACTGAGTTAAATCCCTTGCCCAAACCTAAGGTATGTTTTAGAACAGTGATTGCAACATTATACGAAATTATTAACAGGTTTACATCAATGCATTAATGTTGTTTTGTGCCACTGTGGGCTGAATTAAGAGGATCATATTCTGGATTATCTGAAGCATTCAATTCCTGACCCTGGTCCCAAAATTAATAGCGCAGATCTTTTTAACTGATCCCATCACTTTAGACTGGTGGTCTAGCCCCTTCTCCACCATTCTTTAAAATTTTCTGCTTCTAACTCTATCTCATAATTTTCTACTACTCTTACTAGGTGATCATTGTCCCTATCTGCATTATACCCAAGAAATTTTTACTATCAAATTTATATATCTTAATAGGCGCTTCGTATATTGCGGAGAAGGACTAAGTGTTATTTATATTCCTGGCAAAAGTCACTAACAGACAAAAGATACATTATAAAGTAAAAAATTATAGGATATATTTTGACCAGATTAATAGAACTGAAATCAAACTAATTTGTGTCTCTTTCTAGGCACATGAATTTAGGCAAGGTAATAATTTTCCCTGAGTTTTGGTGCACTCATCTGCTCAACGGAAACATAGGAGTCTTACAGATGATTTCATAAAACTTTGTAAAACTGTCTCAAACCCTTATTTTCAAAGAGGAGCCAGGCTTGATTGGAAACTTACCAGTCTTAGGCAAGTAATTTAAACTTATGAAGATTGTTTCCTCATATGCAAAATGACTATGAAAATAATTGTTGATCCTAGGTTGATAGTAAATATTGTAGAAGAAAATCTAACCAAATTTCCACAAATGCTCAAGTACTTCAACAATTTCTCCATTTCCCCCACACAAAAAAATGCTATTGTCTTCTCTTCACCTTCATCCCACTCCCTCAGTACTCCTATACTGTACTCATCCTAAGTGTAGATACTAAGTAAAAACAAGGAGAACAGAGGCCGTCACTAGCATAACAGTTTGCTCAGGAGGAGGGGAGGATGGACAGAGGTGGAATAAGTGCCTTTATTTGTTAAATGTCAAGAAATTCTACGTGAAATCAACTTTTCAAATACAGAAAACAGAGTAAAAGGAACATCATGAATCCTTTGAAATGAAGCAAAAGAAACAACCCATTGTTAAAATTTTAACAAATTGGAGTCATTAGCTGAACAGATTCCAACAGCGTCGCAGTCACACAGGCACCAAACAAAGACGTGATTTGTGAGGCATTCTTAATGGGTCCCTCTGAATTTTTCTCAAGCGTTCCATTTTGTTCCTAGATTATGGATCCTAAAATGTCATTTCCTATTCTCTGCGCTAGCCACACGTCTATAAAGCACAGCTAACGTTTTCCTTCATCCGTGATCAGAAGAGAGATTCTCTTCTGCATCTCATTGTATTGATTCTTTCTAAAAGGAGGGACATTGTTGAAAAAAATGAATCAATTGATTCCGTTAAATTTTCAAAATAGAGACTGTCTTTCTTAGGTTTTATCACTTTTCTTTCAGACACTAAAATAGCAGATGATGTCTCCCTACTGCTCTTACTCCAAGAAGAAAAAGTATGAATTGTGACATATGATTTATTGTACTTAAGAGAAAATGACCTCATAGAAACACATTTCAACGAACGTCTATCAAATACTAAGCATTACGGTATTTAATTTACACATGTCTCATAATCCTCATGAAGAGACACAGAGATAGGAAATACCAACCTTATTAGCCATCAAGAAAACTAAAGTTAAGACATAGGGGCGCACACCTATAATGCCAGCTACTTGTGAGGCTGAGGCAGGAGGAGTACAGGTTCTATGGTAGCCTGGACAGATAAGCAAGACCTTATTTCCAAAACAAACAAACAAACAAACACATAAAGCCTGGAGTGGTTGTATAGCCAGGGGTCCTTCCATTCAGCAATCCCAGGCAGCCCCATCACTGAGAGTAGGAGGCCAGCCTGGGCTACATAATGAGGTCAAGGCCAGCCTGAACCACACAGTGAGGCTCTATCTAAAAACAAACAAACAAACAAACAAGTAAATAAAGTTAGAGTGTGAACCTAGTTCAGTGATAGAGCACCCTGTATTCCAACCTGTCCCCATATACATATGCAAAGAAAGAAAGAAAGTAAAAAAAGAGAATAAAAAAGAAAACTGAGCTCAGTAATGTCACAAGTTTGAGTCTATTTAATGAGAATATGTTTAGCAGGAAAGTAAAAAGGATTGGAGATGTAGCTCAGAGTACTTGCCTTGAGTGTATGATGTCCTGAGTTCAATCTCCAGGACTATACACACACACACACACACACACGAATGTACATGCACACCCACGTGTGAGAATTAAAACCAGAAAATTTTAAAAAATGAAAATAAAAATCCCTATTGGAAACAATAAATATAGGAGGGAAGCTTGAGGGAAAAATGGATTTCATTTCTTTAGTTTCTAGCTGTGAAAAATATTATTATTGTTAATAGTTCATGTTATATTTAGAGTTCAAATTTATTTTGAGTCATTTTATTTTATTTCATTTTAATATGAACTAAAAATACAGAAATTTTAGGTATAATTTTCTTGTTGAGTTGCTTTAATTTCCCAGTAGAATCACATTTCAAATTTACAAAACAATTGGTTAAGAAAATTACTCTTTTTTGTTATAGAGAGAAACATCTTATATGGAAATGGGCAAGAGCATGCCCTATTGTTTTATTATCAAGGTATGCATGTGCGTTTTGATCCCTAAAGGGACATCTGTTATTTTAGATGCTTTTATTGATGTGGCAGTAATCTTAGTAGCAAAAATAATAAAGTTATTTTTAATAACTCTGCAGAAAATTACCATAATAAAGAATTACAAGAACAAAGGATATGTAAACTGACTTTGTTGAATTTTCAGTGTCCTACCTTATAAAGAAAATAAATATATTTTAATTATTTAAATGTGTATATAACTCTGCACTAAGCTGCTGTAAAGCACAATATTTCCCTAATTAGAGGTTTCCTTTTTTATCACCTCCTAAATCTCCTTTTTTCTTTTCAAAGTTACCAGACCAACTTCAGTAACCTTAGAGCATTTTAACAAGGATGAGGTTGGAGAGCCCATAAGGTAGTTTTCCTGTGTTCAAGGCCTTAGGGTCAACCAGTATGCCCAACAGAAAGGCTACAGGGTGCATGCTTCCTGAACTTTGTGTGAAATATATCTGTTCAAGAGAGGGGTGAGGGCAAGTATAGGGGTGGGAGTGGGAAACACTGTTCATTATGTTTAAATTTTGATGCTTTTGCTGAGCTTTTGAGTGGTTCAACTTCAGAAGGGTCAGTTGTCATTGAAAAATCTGTCCACAGAACAATGACATCTTTTAAAAACAAGTAATAGGCAATATTGTTTTATGCATTCAAAACAAAAGATCTGAACAGAAAAATTATAGCAGAAGAAACTGTAATTGAGAAGTATGTAGGGAAATGTATCTATTTCTCAATAATCAAATCAATGCTGGATCCAGCATCAGCTTCAGAGACAACTCAGCCATCTATAAGGAAGCAAATGTCAAAACTAGAATGTTAATATAAGACTATTTAATAAGCAGGCAATTTTATCTTGATGCTAAAGCAAATATTTAAATAATTTTTATCAGAAAATAATACCACAAAATATATCAATTTTTTAAAATAGTCCCATAATACTTAACTCTTAATTTTGCTTCCAGTAATATATCCCAAGAGGTAAACAACAAAAAACCTAAAACAATAAAAATTTAAAATCTACACATTAACATACATGTTGTCTGGCTTTTTGCAAAATATTGAACACTTAGATATGGCCTTTCTGGTTGAAAGGAAGAGTCTAGCTAAATAAATTGTAGCATGCTTTATGCAAAAATTACTATTTTTGTGCAGTATCATAATATAATGAAAAAGTCTTGTTTTATATATCACCAAATGATTTCTACTTTCATATTTAGTATGATCTCAAAATTAAAACACAAAGTATGAAAGAAGGATAGCAAAAACATTTATTTTTATCACTGACCATAACTGATATTATGGATACATTTTCTATTTTTTTGTATTCCAAATGCTTTCTCTTGAGCACATATTAAAGTTTAAGATGGATAAAAATAAATCTTATTAAAATTAATTTTAAAATGAACCTTAGTGTTTGGAAGGCTTTCTGAGAAGGATTATCTTTATGCTAAATTCCAAAATAAGCTAATCATTACCACAGCCCCCAAATCTGAAAGATGTCATCTGAATAGCATGGATTACTCCTCCACAAAACTAGATCACATTCTTGCTTCATTATCATTTTAGAAAACTCACTTTTCAACCATCTACAATATGGGCCATCATTCATATCGAACTTAATTAGAAAACAATTTGGAAGTTGGAGGAATCCCCAATTTAAATCAATTAAAGGGAAAGTTGTCAGGTTCGCTTCGGGTTTGCTTATGTCTCCCCTCACAGCGGGGCTGAAGAGATCTGTCTTCCCCAATCTCTTTGCTTTCCCCCAGGATTATGTCATAGTGCACAGTGTGTAAATCCAGGAAGCTGTGTTGGCAATTAGCATCTAAGACTCCTGCCACCGCCAGGAGTAGGAGCCTGGTGACAGACGAAGGTATCCCGGGATTCTACACTGAAAATGCTTTGATGGGTGCTTTTGTTCACAAATGACATGTCTCTAGTTGGTGGGGCAAGGCAACTATGAACTCCAGCCCTATTTCTGTTCCCTGTGGAGAGCTCTTCCTTCCTCCCTCAGCCATGCCCCAAATCGTAGTGTGTCACAGTTAATCCGGTTATCAAATGGGAAAAGCATGTCACATAGTGACTATTTTAGGGAGCACAATCATTTTGCTGAGCACATCATTACGGGGCCTTTACCTCTCCATTGCTAAAATAGATACCTTGCCTTATCTGTCACCCACTCATATTTCGGTTGGATTTAAATGTGCGGTCCCTCTCTACCCATCTTATAGAGAACTACTTTCTTTGTAATCATTTCATCAGTTTCATAGATTCTAAAACCATCATCATCTGCCAAGCAAATGGGGATATATATAAATTGGGGCACTGATTCATTTATATAGTATCTATATAGTTGTCTTCTCTCTCAGGCTGTGATCCTAAGAAGAAATGTTTTAATGATCTTATTATAGAATATAAGGATTATTCCTAATTTATGACAGAACAAATTAATGAGGGAGAATTAAAACATCACATATGTTTTGTATTACTTTTAACACAGTGATGGAAGATTTGAATTGATCAGTAGTGTGCGAAAAAACACTTATAATTCAATATAGACATACTTTGAAAATCCAGAATATAGTACATGTGTATAATTAGTAGGTCGATAGGAATTTTAGAATCCAGATTAGAAAATCGAGACTATATTATGATCACCTATATAGGCTATTTAATGAAAATCTTTGGACTAGAAGTTAGAAGGCTCCATTCAAAATTCCTTTCTCTATGAGCAAAGTAGAAAGAAGTAAAAGTCAATGCGATTGTACAAGTAATTAGCACGGTAAGACTTTTTCTCAAGCTACTTTGCATATACTTTTGTTCCCTGTTAGATTATAAGTCCTTTAAGGCAAAATATTCTCTATTTCTTTGCATTTACAGGATTATATGTTCTGGATCACGTCCTTCAGAAATTTGCCTTTGGTTGGACATTGTCAGGTAACTTGTACAGAAAGTGGAGACTCTAGGGATTGGATTGATTTTGCTTCTTTTTTTTTCAGCTTTAATTGAGTTTATTGGTACATTTTAGGGATACAGTACAGTTACATTCATTGTTGGGCTCTTTGCTTCTTGGTTGTATCGTTTTCAGGTATTTCTCATCTCAGTTTACCAAGGTCCCTTCGGAAGCATGGTTGTGGTAGGGAAAAACACAGGGTGATACAGGAATTAAAACAATAGCAGGTTTCGAAAACATAACTTCACTCTTTTTAACTTTCCTATGCTTTAAAATCTTCTCGGGTGCTGTATAAATAAAGATTTCTAAATTCACCCCAGATATTCTGATTCATTGTTCCTGGAATACAGCCCAGAAATGCTCATTTTAAACAAGCATCAACTGTCATTTCTATATAGGTATTTCATGAACCACACACTGAGAAAATGCCACTTATTCTTGTTCTTGACATGAGGAATATCACTCTTTCTTCCTGCACAGCCCACACTAATAGCTTGTTCTTTATCTTTTCCCTCTAGAGAACCAGAGTGGAGGTTGAGTATATTCTTGCTCAGGCAACCTTGCTAAAACCATAAAATGGACTATCAAAGCATTGCTCTAATCCAGCTTCAGTGAACTTTTGTCTAAGTTATTTTCTTCTCCCTCAATGGATAACCTCTTTCTGTCACCCTAACAATCTGTGTTCCACCATAAACATTCAATCAATACTTAGTGGAGGAAATTGGTGTCAAATTTTACTATTTTTCTTTTGTGTCCCCTTTCAAATTATGCTCATCTGTAGGCTTTTGGTACATTTTAATCTATGCCTCTGAAATGAGCTTTTTGTAGGGACTAAAACAAACAATGTCTCAACTTCTTGGCATTTGAGGAATAGAAAATATGCACAGCAAATGAGAAGTTAAGGAAAAAATGTGAGTGTTTTCAGTGTACAACAATTATGTATTTTTAAAAGCATAAAGATTTTTTCAAAAAACACAGAGCTATCCTAATCTACCCTCAGTGAAAAATTAGAATTAATTGTAGTTATGTATTCTTTATTATTGTAACAACTTTTCATTTGTGTCCTTTTCCTAAAAATTTCTTTTGTTTCTGCTTGTTTTTCAATTAGCAAATTTTCAAATATATCTTTACAAGGCATTCTTAAAGTTAGCAATAGTATGGTATCAATACATTTCAAGTACTTCATCTATTGCTTAATAATAAATTAAATTACCAGTAAGCATTTTTATCAGAAAATCTCTTTGTGGTAGCAAGAAGAAGGTACCAACAAGCTTCAGGGTGCAATGGGAGATTCTTCATCCATCCAGGTGTATGTTATGCAGTGTTCCCACCTCAGATGAAGCAAACCCACTTGGGACTCTCAAGAGTTAATCTACAGAAAGATTCCTGGAAGTATTTTTGTAGGAGGCTTTTTGTTTTTCTTTCCTTCTTTTCTCTCTTTCTTTCTCTCTTTCTTTCTCTCTTTCTTTCTTTCTTTCTTTCTTTCTTTCTTTCTCTTTCTTTCTTTCTTTCTTTCTTTCTTTCTTTCTTTCTTTCTTTCTTTCTTTCTTTCTTTTGCTCTTCTCTTTCATGTTTTATGTAGAAAGGTACAGTCAAATCTTTTCTAAAGTGCAAAATTATATAGTAACAGGTGCATAGATAGGAGAATGTGTGTCTCTATTAGACTGTTGTAAAAATTAAACAGCCTTGACAGAAGAAAAGACATATACATAAATGCAGCTTTGCACATATAAGGTTTAGATCCTTCTTCACAGTGGGTTGCTCTTATTGGTTGTGGATTTACCTAGTATATGGGAACTGGTATAAAAGGAATAGGTTATAAACATCACGGTCACTGTTGCAAGCCAGGGAAAGGCACTCCTGAGCATAGCATTCAGGTTAAAGCAATAGGCTTCAGCTGAGGTTATGCATTATAGTTGCCCAAAGGGCTTTTAAAAAGACACAGTGAAACAACACCCTTATACATCCTGATTTACTTGTCTGAGGTGGGGATCAGACAACTTTGTTTTTAAAAACTCCCCAGCTGATTTTAGAGTGTAAACAGGAATGAAGAATTACTAGATTAGAAAGGAAGAGTTCCACTGTCGTGGTGGGGGGAAGTATGTTGGGCAATTCTAAAATCAGGCATGAAGAATTCCAGGAAGTTTCTGAAGTGTAGGGAAAAAAAGCAGTTGTGGGCACAAAAGGAAAGCACAGTACTTGGGAAACTTTAAAAAGACAAAAGAAGAAAGTCCAGATCAAATGAAAACCTATTACCCAGGCATGATGGTTTTCGCCTTAATTCCAGGTTTCTGGCAGATTGAAGCAAAAGGGTTGTAAATTTAAACCCAACCTGGAAAATTTAGTGACCTAGCAAGAACCCACCTCAAAAAGGTAATAAGGGAAAAGAAAAAAATATGAGAAAATGAAAAAATGGAAGTAAAGTGTTTGTAAAGGGGGAGCGTAGGAGGGGGTGAAGGGAGGGCAGGGACAAGGGGAAAAAATGAGAACCAAGACCTGTCATGTAAAGGTACAAGATCCCAATGATGGATGTAACTGTACTGTAGACCTAAAATGTACCGATGAACTCAATGAGAGAAAAAATCAAAAATTAAAAAGGTTAGTATTGTAGCTTGAGTTGTAGATGGCCTGGGTTCCATCCCTGAGTGGGAATTATTTATTTAAAAGAGACATTACTTTCTCATGCTTTCAGGCTAATGGTTCTTGTTCAAAAGAAACTAGATGATCACTGTGGAACCTAACATAGACTTCTGCAATTTATGACATATATTTGAGGCTGACATAAAGTACATGATTATCATTGCACATTTAGGCACATTGGGCTAAAAAAAAGTGTTGTGGGTTTCATTTGGAAAACCTTAGCTTGTCATAAACATTGTCCCAAATTTTTTCAATAATACTGAATAAATGGTTTTTGGTCAGTTGATAGGAATTGAGTATAGATCATATTCGATAAAATAAATATCTTGTTCTTGAGAAAGTTATACTGTAAATGAGGACAGGTCAGATTAAGCATCAGAGGAATTTTATTGAAGTAATTTTATAAAAAGATAAATATAAATTATTTATCAGAGTTGTGCAAAAGTTTGTTTAGAGTATGATGTAGCATGCCTATAATTGCAGCTACTGAGAGGCTGAGTTAGGAAAATCTCAATTTCAAGCCTAATCTTAGCTATATAGAAGCCAAATTTAAAGTATAAGAAAGGCTAAGGTTGTAGCTCAATATATACACAAGCTCTAGTTCATTTCTCAGTGTTGCAAAACAAGCAGCACAAGAAAGAAAAAACAGTAGTTAAAGTGGAGGTTATGCTTGAATGTGCAGATATATTGGAAAAGAAAAATATATTAAATTAAATCTGCATGACTCAAATCAGTCAGAAAAGCTGACTCAGAGACTACACTAAATATAAAAATGTGGAGCAGGAATAGAGTTATTAGTGTTATTTAAGTCAAAATGATTCACCTGAAAAGTAGTTTAATGATCAAATAAGTGCTCATCCTCTTAATACATTTTGAAGTACTAAAACATTCTGGTACTTCTCCATAGAACATTATTTTCTCTTTTCAAAGCCATCCTTGTTTAGTTGTCTTGTCTAGCTTCCTGCCCCAGCCTGAATATAAATAAACATATAAAAATGCATTTATACAAACTTAGGTATGTCCAGTGGACAAATAACAGATTCCACATAGAGTAACAATGCTGTGGGATGCTTATGTGATCCTTATGTTTAAAATATTTGGTCTGAATAATTCCTTCCACTATTGAAATTACAACCTCGGGTTTATTAAACAATGTATACCATTTGTGAAATTCTGTGTTTAAGGTACTTTTTCCACCAGGGTTTTGGCCATATTGAACCCATTTGTGACTTCATATGTGAGGTGGCAGTGGGACTTCACTGTGTATATCAAATTTAGGTATCCATTTTATTATTATAATAGCCTTCTTGTTACTTCAGGTCTCTAAACGTACGAGACACTCAGAATTTTAGGATACTATTATATAAATGAAAAAAAAATAAATAAATAAGGAAGGCATTGCTAGACCCTAGGATGTAATACAACATTCACAGCTTGGATAAATTTTCCTCTATTATTAAATAAGAAGCAAATTTTTTTTCTTATTTTTGATTCATCAACTTCTTTACATATCACCGGTTTTTCTTAAGGAGTTTGGAATTTAATACCTTTCCTTTTGTTTGCTTATTTGCTTTTAAGTTTAATCTCTGTTTTGAAATATTTCTGAAGAGCAACATGATGTTTTTGGATTACTTGATGTTTTGGCTGTTATTTTTATTATTATAATATTAACATTTTGATACTGTATTTATTATATAATACCCAAATGAATCAAGTCATATTTTGTCTTATGAATCAAATAATATTTTTAAGAAGGGAAATTCAGCACTTTTATTCTAAGGTTTTTATTAACTATTGTGACTAATTTAAGTGCCTTGTTCATTCAGTCTATTTTCTTAAAAAAAGAAAGATTAAACAAGGGAACTGTAGATGTGTGTATGCGTTGCAGAGATGGAATGGGCTAAACTATTTGTATTAAAAACCAAAATAAAAGAAATGTAAATTCTTTTATTCTACTTTAGTCTATTTATCTATCACAAAATACAAAATGCAAATGCAAGCCACCCCTAATAAGTTTCAAGCCCTTCAAAATGTCCAGTCTCTTGGATCAGACAATATGTCTATCCCCTGATATTCCACTTTCAAATATATCTAGAGAGAAAAATCACTTAATTTATTTGCCTAAGGGAATAAAGATTACATTGAATCCTTTCTAAACATCTTATTGAGCCACATTTTACTGAGTCGTTTTTAATAACAATATCTTCTTTAGATGATATTTAGAACTTTGATGTCTGATTTCTGTCATATGAAAGCAGTTAATTTTATTTTTGCAAGGAATAACAAAAATAACTTCCATGAATTATAAAGAAGAAACAAAGTGTGTGAGGTGATTTCAAATTTAATAGTGATTTCTGATTTCAAAAATTTTAAATATATCATTTTAAGTACTAAAAATTAGCATACAGTCGTATTTTAATAGCTCCAAGTGTCAATTGAGTTATCCGTTTATAAAAATTATAGACTTATCTTCTTGAATTTTAAACTAGGCTGGTAATATAAAGAAAACAGAATATTCATAAGCATTCCAGGGATATTTATGGTGAGATATATGGGTAAATAAAAAAATACAAATTATTTTTCTAAATATACAATCATAAGAATAAAATTTTCAAATGTAGATAATGAAGTGTTATTTCATGGTTTTCATCCATTATGCTATCTATAAATATTAATCAGCTTTTTGTAAGTCACAAGAAATAACTGAAATTGGAATACAGCCCAGGTCTGTAGAATTTTGTCCATGTTTATGACTGGTGAAAAGACTAATTGTTACATTAGGAAAGTTTAAATTTAGAGTTGCAATAAAAGAGATTTCTCCCTCAACTATTTTTTCATTGATTTATTTTATTAACATAAACTCATGAATTACTAATATAGTCAATAGGTTGTAACTTAATATAATCATTATTTGATGCTCAGAATGTTCCAGAATGTAAATCCTATCAATTGACTCCTATGTCTTTTTAAAACACTCTATCATTTTTATTACATTACTTTAATTTATAAATTAAGCATTAGTTTTCTTTTCACTGAGGCACAATTTCTGATACCCCAAATTTAAAGAAAGAATTTTAATTTGGCACATGATTTAGGGAATTTAGTCCATAGTTGATGGGCTCCAAAGCAGAAATATCATGAGGAAAATTCAGGGTTAAGTAAAGACACTTAGTTCTTGGCAAACAAGAAATAGAGCACTGTAACAGTGTCAGAGAGCAAGGAGCAAGGTACTATATACAGTGTGTAATACTCAAAAACATGCCTTCATAGATTTTAATTTATAAAATAGAAAGGATTGAGGACACTAATTTTTCTTCACTTTTTAGGAATCATCTTTTTTCATTTTCCATTAAAACAAATTATTGAGAAATAGAATATATTTGTCACTTTTCCTCACTAGGGAAAAAAAAATCCAATATGTGGAATTTAAGACTAGAGGTTTATTTTAGTTTACAGTTTCAGTAGGTTCAGTCCATAGTTAGCCTACTCTCAGGAAAGATATGGCATACGAAAGTTGCTCAACATATGGCATCTCAACACCCACTCTAGGAACTAGACTATAAAAGACATATACTTTTGTATATGTCAATTAAATGCAAGGTATTGTTCTAGAATCAAGAAATCACCTAAAAAACAGTTCATTATATAGATGTACTGCATTTTGCTAATCTATCAGATAATATTTGAATTGTTAAAAAAAAAAAATGCCTCCATGCCCCAACAAACACACCCAGAAGCATGCTTTCCTAATCTGCTTGCTGTTTCTTAATCTAATGAAGTTAATATATTAGCGTTAATTGTCACAATAATTTTGCGTAACTTTATGTATAACATAATCTCTGCCTATTGGTATACCTCCATTGTCCCTCCACTGGCCTTTTTTTTTTTTCCTCCACTGACCTTTTTGATATTGTTACTATACACTATCCTCTAAATATCTTATAAAATCCATAACACATTGTTATTTTTTACTTTACATAGTCAATTAACATTTAAAGAGATTCAAATTAAGAGACATTTTAACTTCCCACAAACATAATTATTAATATCCTTAATTATTTTTGTATAGATGCACATTTTCATCTGGTATAATTTCTTTTTCTATTATTTGATTTTTTTTCTTCCTTGTGGGTCATATTACTTATCATCTTTTCCTGCTTCTCTGCTTGCCTTGTACTTTTTGATGGGATGCTATAAATTGAAAATAACTTTTTTGGTGCTCTCACATACGTATTTGTTGGTAATAAAATGAAATGGAGTCCTAGGAAACGGCCCTTCTGACAGTCAGACCTTTCTTTCTGAAGATCACTTCTCTCTAGCATACTGACCTAGGAGTCCTTCCTATCTGTTTATTTCTTTTTAAATGCTTCCTATTCACCTCACTGGTAAGAAAGCATTGCCTCACTAGAGTCGGGGTGCTAGATAGATGCATGCCACCTAATATTGTACAGATCGGAATGACATCAGCTTATTAGTCAGATGTACTTATGGTCATAGGAATTGTGCTGAGCAGCAGTGTGAACAACTTCTAGCTCCGGTCAGAATCCTTGTAGTAAGTGTGGTAACTCTAGATCCTGTGGAATTATGTTCCTGTCTTTTCTTCATAATTTCATGGGCTCTCAGAGGACAGAAACATGCTTTTTGAGGTAAGCAGACATTGTGGTTCCCTTGACAAGGAAGGTCATTAGGGTGAGGAACCCTAGCTGTGGGAGAAGATTTCAGAGGCGAACTTGAGATAAGGCCATTCACGGTCATACCGCATTCATTGTCTCTAAGGCCACATAATATTGGATCTAAATTTTAGTGAAAGGCTAAAGATTCACATGCTCTGAAGAGAAACCAGAGTATTGGATCTAAATTTTAGATCTGACATCAAAATTCTCAGACTCCCAACTTCATCTTCTCAACTCAAGGAAGATGGATAGACTCTGAGTCACTCTCGTGCTGAAGTCTTGAAACACTAACCAAGCCATAACCCCAAGACATACCAGGGCTCACCTCTCATAGGCATTACTGTGCCACCAAACATGCAAGTTTAGGAAAACATGATCTTGTGTAGTTTGTCTTTATTGTATCTTCCCGAAATGAAAAATGCGGCATGGTTCCTCCATTTTAGCATTAGCTTACACTTAATAAAACCTTAGCAGTATAATCATGAAATTTTAAGATTTAATGAGCATATAGCTAGGAAGAGGAGAATTTCACAAGGATTATTTTTAAATTCTCATTCCTACAGGATCCTAAAATAGTATGATACGGGGAATATAATATGAAATAAAATCTGCCAAGTAGGGAGAAAAAAGGGAAAAATAAATCGCATTTAGTAAATAATGTCCTTACCTTTGCTATTCTCATTTTCTTCCTGTTCTTGACTCTGGAGGCTCACAGTTCTTGAAATTTAGAAATATCTTCCAGGTAGTTGATTTTTAAATGTTATTAACCTCTTTGAACATCAATATCGCTATCAAAAAGATGGGTGGTCAATTGCAAAGTCACATAGCCTGAAACTTACGTAGACACTTTGCACAAGGTTTGATACACAACAGGTGCTTAAGCATCCTTTCCCCTTCAGCAATTTTGACTCATTCTTACAATGTTTCCTTTCTCAAAATTCTTCCATTTCCTGTTGAACAAGCTAAAGTTATTTTACCAACTAGCTGGTTTCTATTTTATATTTTGCCATTTTCCTTTTCCATTTCCTCACTCTGGGAAGCTATAAACCGTGCTGTGTCCATAAGTAAATAAAAAAAGTCCTTAGCTTTCCAACAAAGAGTAGTTTTTGGCAGACACACTGTGCTTATATGAAGTGTCAGAATTTCAAAGCCTCCCTAAGGAGTCCAACAAACATATCTAAGGAAAGGTAACAGAGTGATTATAAGTCCTTTTCAAGGCATCAAGACCATTCTTCTAAAAGAAAGTCAGGCTGTATAAAGAGTCACTTGCTTATCCTACAAGACCTTTAGAAGCAGGAAACACACACACACACACACACACACACACACATGCACACAAAGAATAAAATATTGCTAGTCACAGAAAAGGAGTTAACTTGAGAGCTTTGGTTTATTTTCAAAGTTTACTGTAATAAATATAGAGAAAATTGTAATCCTCATGATATTCAATCTATATGATAGTCTTCTGTGAACAAGTGTGTATTGAGCAAATAGAATCACATATATACATGTGTGTTTACCTATACAGAGAAAGGGGGATTGCACTTATGTTTTGCTACTCTGTGAACTGAGTATTAATTTTAACATGCTAACTTTCAATTACTAGTTACATGACCTTGAGAAAATCGTCTAGCAGAAGAGTATCAGGTTCCATTCTGTTAATTACAGATATCTTTAGGATATTTCTGAGGGTCAAATAAAGGATCCACCTGATCTAAAACTCATAAAAGGCCCTCAGTGAATGAACACTCTGCTTTTGCTTCCACTACTACAAGAAAACCATTAACTGTTACTACATTTGTCATTAAATGACTGTTTTCAAACAATGGAAAATTTTAGGTTCTTCCAATTCTTTCCAAACACAGAACTTCTAAATTAAAACAACAACAGAGAAAAGAAATATGTTAGTCATAGTGATGGAAACTCATGATGAAAATGATCAAAAAGAAAACAGCACTCAAAATATAAGCAACTGCTGCTCAAAGAAGCAGAAAAGTAGAGAAGCTAAAACAACATCTTACAATTATAACACCTAGTCCTCCATGTATTTATTCATTTAATATTTATTAAACACATATAATATTTTAGTCATTACTCTAGGTTCTGAGAATAAAGACATTAGCAAAATAAATACAAACTTCGGTCCTCTTAGATATTAAATTCTAGGAAGAGGAAATGGAGATTAAATATATCATGTTACAGCCTATCCTATAACCACAGGATGTTACATACATACTACGATAAAAAATAAGATGGGGAAGAGGACTAAGAATGGTGGCCATGTGTGTAAGGGACTACAATTTTAAGAGATGTTACAGGGAAGGACTCAGTGAGAAAGCATGAACAAAGACTTGCTGGAGGTGTGAATTTGACTGTAGCGCAGAATTGAGGAGTGAAAACAGAAAAAAGACAGAAATATAATCAACATATAGGTCATGAGGTAGGAATGCTTTTGAACTCTGTGCAATATAGAGGTGAGTGGCTTTCCTGCTTCATGCCCTTTGCCATGATGTTTCTGCCTTGGATCCAACCAATCATGAACTGAATCCACTCAAACCATGAGCCCAACGAAACCTTTTCTGCTTTAAATTATTCTTTTCAGTTATTTGGGTGTGATGATAAAAAGAAAATAACACACAGTAGAAGAGGTCATTCTTATTTGAGAAAATTTCATAGCTTGAGCTTGAACATGGTACTTTACCTTTGCGAGCTTCAGGTTAGTCATGTAGTAAAACATAATAATGCCTGCCTTAAAATACCTTCACTATCATTACATATTTTAACTGTAGATTTTAAATGCTAAGTGGTAGAGGAAGTGTTATGTATTATATATTTTTCATTGAGGGACAGACTAGATTGTATATCTAGAATCTCATTTAATTTTCATTGAATAAAACTAGGAAAGAGGTAATATAATCCTAGAAAAACACTGAACATTATTGAATAATACTGTCATGCAAACATAGCTGGCAAGTGGTAGAATCAAGTGTATCTATAGCCTTACAGTTTTTTTTTTTTCAATTTGCTCTCTCAACCTTTCTACATGTGCTCATGTAAATACGAATCTAAAGTGCTAGAAATAGACTAGGAACACAATGATTAGTACTGTTTGCACTATTAGATATTCAAGAAGGCTGAACATTAGCATCAAAATAGTATCTGATGATATTCTATGAAGATGGAACACAATTATTATTTGGATAACGTAAATGTATTTCTGGTATTAAAATACATTCAAATGTAATACTTTAATTAATTTTTATTTTTTGAAGCAGAACATATAATGAGGTATTTCTAAGTGAATTTCACTGGATCAATCCAGGGACTGGTACAAGACGCTCAACACTTTATTCAGGGAATAAAGTATAAATAAATGAAAAATGGTCCACGGAACCTCTTCCAGTCACCTGAGGAATCTCTTTCTGCAATGTTTGATGAAAAATCCTGACACCTTTGTTCACTCCTCCAGTGCCTGCCATTAAAGAGATCTATTCACACATCAAATTCATATACTGTATGAAACCAGTCTTCTAAATGACAGATAGAACTGAAAATATCTAAACAGTAAATGTACTTATCATCTCTTTCACTTATATAATACAAAAAATGTTTTGGTAAAACATTTGTGCGCAGAGTCTTCATACATGTGGCAGGAACACAATCGGCAGGCATGTATTAGTGCTTACACCAGTCTGTGCCCTAGAATCCCATGTGTGGCTCTCTTCTGTAAATTGGGCAGGAAATCCTAGGGCTTTCAGGGTATGTACCATAACCAAATTATGTATTTTCTATGGTGCAAGAAATTTATTTTTAGTGATATCAGTGACATTTAACTTAAAACTCAATAATTATTAAGTATCTATGGCCTACATTGAAGCTGAAAATATTTACACCAGCTACATAAAAAAATTCATACAATTCTCAAAGATAAATACTTTGACAAAATTAATTTTACAAATACACAAACTAAAAACAAATATAAACAGATTCAGTGTCCTATTCAAATAAGTATAAGGAGTTATGAACTCTTGTCTACTTTACAGGTCCCTTAGAGTGACACAATCCAATAGAACTTCCTGTGTCAGTAAAGTACCCACTAGCTGTGGCTAATAAGCATTTGACATGTAGCATAAAGAGGAACTGAATATTTAATGTCACTAATTATAATTAAAATTCAAGATAAGTAGTCACATGCAGATAGTGGTTAGCATATTTTATGGTGCAGCTCTATATTATACACTTGCCAAAGTCTGAGATCCTATATACAGCTCTTGTCTAACATAAAGCTAACATTTTAGCTTTATGTCTGGGGCTAGTACAAACTTTGGCACAAAGGTGCATAGTGAACATTTTCTGCAGTCAATGAAAAAGATAAATATCGAAGGACTCCTCCCTAAACTACAGGTCTAGTTTCTGGATTTTTAAAAAATATTTTGTCCCTCAAGTTCACTGATTTTTGAGTTCTTATTTATGAGCCTTACCATGACTTTATGTAAACTTCTCTGTTGGGTTTAGACACCAAAAATGTTGCCTTTTCCAGGCATGAAGGGTATTCATTGGTTGGGAGCATGGACTTTAGAATAAGACTACTTTGTCTCCCATCTAAGTCATTAATTAATAAACAAAGTAGTCTTCAGACTTCCAATCTATCTTATTTTCTTGCTGCACACACATATATAATACATACACATAATACACATACACAAATGCATACTAAAATCTACTATCACATGAACTTGTTGGTAGGAGAAATGTATATAGTTTTTGCTAAATATTTTGTTTTATCCATTTCTGATCAGTTAAGTATACAGGCTGCTCTATCGACATGTAATGGAATACTACTCAGTTATAAAGAAGGACAAATACGAGATGCTTGTAAGAAAATAGATGCATTTGGAATACACAATTTTGAATGAAATAGATCAGACACGCAATCTTAAATGCGGTATATTATCTTCTTTGAATAAGGCAAAATGCAAAGACCACAATAAAGAACGGAAGGAAGAAAGAAGGGGATACATCTCTTGTAAATCAGAGGTGGTCCTGGAGATGGAGGTAAATGGGCAGGGAGGGGAGAGCAATTAAGTAAAATTAAGATATGCTATATATAAGGGCTTAATGATCTTAATGAAGGTAAAATTATATGTGATGGGCAGGAGCTAAGATTAATAATGTCAACAAGGGGAAAAATGAGAACCAAGACCTGTCGTGTAGAGGTACAAGATCCCAACAATGAATGTAACTGTACTGTATCCCTAAAATGTACCAATAAACTCAATGAGGAAAAAAAATAATATCAACAAGAATGAACACGGGGAAAAGAGGATTTAGAAAAAGATGGAGGGAGTTGGATAGAAAGAAGAAAAGGCTTAAAAAAAGAAAGTAACTGTATTGTTTATGTACCTGTTCCCCAAGATGAATGCAAACTTCATGTAGTGCAAACATGTACTAATAAAATTTTTAAAAGATAATAAAAAGAAAAATACTTTGCTGGATATCTGGCAGGAAAGTTATGATCAAGAAATATTAACTAAAGCTGGGGATTTAGCTCAGTGGTTCCTCCGCCTGCTTTGCAAGCTCAAGGTCCTGAGTTCAATCCCTGGTACCAAAAAAAGTTAACTACTTTTTGTTAGTTTTCTTTAGTCGTTATTCCTTCTGCTCTTTTGTTGACTGTGAAAAACAGTACAAATATAAATTTAAAGAAAATGTTCAGAAAAAAAATTTGAAACATTTTCTAGGATTGCCTTTCCACAGAGTTGATTTATACACATTATTTAAATAAGCATTTGTTTTAAGTTGACATATCTTGCCAGAACCTTCAGATGTATGAAAGAAGGTAAAGATAAATAAGTTACAACTACTAACTAAGAAGTTCACAGTCTGATAGGATCAGTTCACAGATTTCAGAATGGTAGGGATATTATGGAGAAATTAAATATGAGGCAGTAGCCATCATTAGTGCAGGTAGAAGAGATGTAAGAGATGATAGCTGACTGAGTTGTAAAGCTCACCAGGTATTAGGTGGACAGGTAAGAAATGACACTCAATCTCTCTTTGCTGTATTGGAGACTTAATGATCAAATTGTGAAAAGCACTCTGTCATCTCCCCACTCCATTCCCACCTCCTTTTTCTCTCCCTTTTTCTCTCCATGTAGGGTGAATAAACATCTGAAAATAAATGTCCATCTTATGTCTAGATCTTACTTCCTCTGTGCAAAAATATTTTCAGTGTTAAAATGATACTAGAAACAATTACTCATCTATGGCTATGTTTAAGTCATCAAACTGTCGCAGATGCTCTATTGAATACCCTTTTTGTAAACATCCAGATGACAGGAGTATCATGAAAAAATACCATCTTTTTACATATTAAAAAAGTATGTCAAATAACAGCCCCAGCTGGTAAGCTGATTATCAGTGTATCTGGAGACCACTGGATTCGAGACCAGCCTGAGCCTTACATCTCTGTAATTATGTATCAGTCTCAGAGAATCCACACAGCCTTGTCCTGCCAAGGCCCCTGATTTACCTATGCACGGCCCATGTCACCATCACACTGCACAGCACAAGAAATTACGCATGTTAAATTAGATCCCCAAAAGAGACTCTCCAGCTATAAATTAGGGGCAGCTCCACAGACGTGTTTGGTCATTTCTTTTTTCATTTTATTTTCTTTCTTTTTCTTTTTTTTTTTATTTCCAGCTATTAAGAAAGAGCAGCATGATTTAGAACTTTGTCAAGGTGGTACTAGGACATGACCACTGAGAGGATAAATTCCAGAGACAGATATTTAGAGTTTTCATTCTGACTATTCCTACCTGTTTAGGTAAGCTACTTAACTTTTACATACCTCAACTTTCTCAGCTATAAAGCAGGGCCAGCAATAAGACCTACTTTATATTGTTCTGCTAATTCTATAAGGCAACATATAAAGTGTTTAATCACAGGGTGTCATAGTCAATGACTGCTGAACTTTAGCTCTAGTCCACCATATCAGTATTGCATTAAGACAGTCTTCCTCATGTGCTGTGTTCTTCCAGGTCATTTGTCCTTCAGTTAATGATTGCCCAGTGAAGTAATAAGTCATCTGGTTGGAAATCCATTAAATATATCATTTTTCTCTGAGGATAGCATTGCAATTATAATTCTATGTATTATAATTTGTATGAAGGCATTAATAGGACAGTCACATAATTGAATGACTATAAAGCTCCATTCTGGGGACAAAAGATGACATGTAGATTATTTTTAGGCATTTTTCATGTTTTTTTGTTGATATTTATTCACTGCTTGTTTATTCATTGTATTCCTGCTTAATACTTTGCAGGCAAATTCCAATGTTTATATGCCTACAAATTTTATATTATCATTGAGAGAAACAGAAGATAAATCTAAAACTCACTTTTACAACAAAAAATTCCTTAAGGACTCTTCAGTTCTCTGGAAATGACTTTTTCTTTCTGTAGTTTATTATTGCAATAGACCATATAGAGTCAAGGTGGAGTTAAAATATCAAAAACCATTACAATATGACATTCAGTTGGGTAAAGGACACTTTTTATTAACCATAACTAAGCATGTGATATAAAGATTTGAGCTCCAGAGCATTTTCATGTTGTATAAATAAAACACAAGATAAGATTACCTTTCACGAACTTACAAGATAGCATAAGAAAGGAAATATGTCTATTCAAGATATCTTAAGTATTAACTCTCTGACTGCATTGTAATTGGCCAGGAATGTTTAATAACCTTGAATTGTGCTCCCTTTTAGCCCTAAACACAATTCTAACAAACATGAGACGATAGTGATAATAATTCAGTTCTACTCAGTTCTAAAATAGTACTATAAGTTCACCTCTCTTCTCTCTACAAGGGAAGCATTTTTCTTACACCCACCTGTTTCCTTGCTCTATTCATATTTCTGATTCCTAGTCAAAGGAAATAGATTCCGTTAGTGGGTTAATAATTTGGGAGGAACTGTTAGCCTCCATGTTGGTGTTCAGTCTGTTCTATCATGAAGAAGAATCTTTATTTTCTAAGACCCTCTCAACTTTCTATTAATTCAGGATTGTTGTAGCTGGGCCCCCATTATGCTTGCAGAATACGGATATGTAAGTGGGACATCTTCTCCCCTTCAGTTTAACAACTGTATCCCTTGTTTTTACTCCTAAGTAGAGTGTGCTTCTACAAGAGTATCTCTGAAGGTCTTATGCTAAATTGAAAGAAGCAAGGGCCAGGGATTTAGCTCAGTGGTTCTGCTGCCTGCCTCCCAAGCGCAAGGACCCTAGTTCAATCCCCGGTACCAAAAAAAAGAAAGATGTAGTGGAGGAAAGAGAGGGGCAGTTGTCAGTAATAAGGTTTTATCTTAATGTCTTCATGTGACTTCTGGAGCTATCACTGGCACATTTGTGAGTATTTGCTTCAACAACAGAGTTTATTTTACAAAATCATTTTTTTAAGAGTAGGAAAAATTTATTGAGGGAAAGAAAGCTTCTGTGTAAGAGAGGCAGAAGGGGGACCAGAAAGTGGATTGCCTGCTAAACTCCACTTCTCCAAGATGTTTTATACAGCAAAACCGTGTGGTAAGATGGATACAACATGGTACAAAATTATAAGACCCAATGGAAAATTACAAGGTGGGGCAAAACCACGACCAACCAATAAGATTACAAGTACAGTCACCCAGGCAATATTGATTAAGTGAGGGTCAAATGGGGGAGCAAGTCATGTAGAGACCCAATGGAATTACAAGGTGGGGCAAAACCACGACCAACCAATAAGATTACAAGTACAGTCACCCAGGCAATATTGATTAAGTGAGGGTCAAATGGGGGAGCAAGTCATGTAGCAAGCATACAAGGAGTTTCAGTAAGGGTGGGGGTCAGGGATATTTCCTGGAAAGGCTGTGTTAAGACCTTGGTCCCCAACCCAGGTGACTGATACCCACTTAGACTATCAATTACTGCTATTTATCCCTAGGGGAAGCACAAGGGTAAAGAAATTTCTCTCCTTTTCTAATTCTGGGACACAGTGAATATGTCTTTATTGTCCTCCATGTTGGCTCCTTGAGGGCTGGCTCCTTGAGGGCTGGCTCCTTGAGGAAGGCCCTGTCTAACTACCTACAAAATATCTCATTAACTTATTTATCTGCAATTATCCCCTCTCTGAAGAAGTACCCCTAACTGCTGTGAGGGGGCAAAGGGCAAAGACAGCTCTGGGCTGCTTCCAGCTGAAGAGGGTCACAGTTATGATCAGCAGTTAGCGTTACTCTACAGGAGGTCTGTCTAAAGGTCTTTGATAGGTGCCAGGCACTGTCATCTTAGTGCTGCACAGCTTTTAAGTCTGGACGGAAAAAAAGCCAAAGAAACAGTTAAGAATGCATGAATGAAATTATAAGGTCAGCAGGATCACTACGAATATAGCCCACAAAAAAAGGATAAGGAGAAGGTCCAGGGGACTTCAGAATGCAACATAGAAGTAGTTCAGTTTGGCAGTTATGAGCTGTTTACAAGTTCTATCTGGTGGATCCCAGTAAAAGAAGTCTAGCACATCAATTTGTGCAAGAAGAGACTATTTAAAATCACACTTGTGGTGGTGTCTCCAGGCAGGAATCTGTTATTAACAGCAATGATATGGAAGGCTGCAGAGGAATCATGACATTGATTACCCTCAGGGTAAGAGTAGATCAAGGCTTTCAGAGGAAAGGGCAGAGGGAGAGAATTATTCTTTCTCACTGACAGCCTTGTGGCTACAACCAAAGGATCATCTCAAGCTCCTTTCTAATCAGGAAATTGGGACAATTGCTGCTCCTGCACGGATGGTTGCTCCTCCTACCCTGCCCTCTTCAGAGCTGTTATTTGTGGTCTTTATTGCAGGGACAGTTCTGAGGTCCCAAGGTCAAGGCAGAATTTGTCTTACAAATAATTGAAGAATTACTTTGTTCATGTATATAAGGTCCTCAAGGTCAGACGTAGTGACATAAAGTTTCAGTAGCACAGCTTTTATATACTGATACACACATATCAAATAGCCCCCTCATTGTTTTGATGACCCTGGCTCTGAAGTTAGTGTTTTAGTGACTATTGGCATCCATAGCTTGTGTGAGGGGGTCATTTTTATTAGTAAAGCTTTTTAAATCTCAACAAAACAAAGTCAATTTGAAAAATAACTAGTTATACATTACAAATATGAAAGAAATGTTTACTAATCAATTTCTTCTGTCTTTCAAAAAAACTGTAGGACAAGACTGAAAGATTTTATGTCACATTGATACAATTATATAATTTGCTTATAGAAAAATGAAACTTTGTGAAATCTATAAGTATTCTTAATGTGCTTATTTTAGACTGAAGTCTAAGTATTATTTAATATAAAACTTGCAAATCTTTAGTTCTATTTTCTTTTATTCAAACATCAAAATGTCTTTTATACACTAGAGAAGAAAATGCTGGGTACATTTTAGATGCAGTAGATATTATCAATTCTTTTTTTTTTTCAAGTGTTCTGACTTTGGCAGAAGCTAAGAAGCCATTTGCAAAACACGTTTCCTTAATATTTAAATTCCCTTTGAGGTTTAAGAGAAATTTAATCCACAAGTTTCTAATTCATTTGCACTCAACTCATAAAAAATGTTCTTCAATCTGATCTCATTGTGGTCCAGGGGCATTAAAAAGCTTTCAAATGAGCCTTCCTCCTTGAATTGAAATCCAGATGTTGTGTTTTGTCAGATCTAAGCAAATTCAAAACTCAAAAAATCTTGGCCATAAATGAGAAGGCACAGATGGTTTAGGAACTTAGGGAGAAAAAAGACAGATAATAGAAACTCTCTTAAAACATGAGGAACTATCATTTTGAGGATTTCATTCAGTGGATAAGGAAAATCATGCTCATTTAAAGATGGCAGATTCTGCAGCTAAGGGACATTGAATAATCTGGGGCCAAACTGAGTGAGAATGCAGCCAGGAATAGACTCTTCAGAGCCCTTCTTTATACTAGTCACAAGTAGTGATTAAAATAAATAAATAGTAGGAGGGTGAAAAGGATGGAACCAAATGCTAAAGCCATATGGTAACACCATCAGGATAGAAAAAAAAAAAAAAGGTTATTTCACATTTCAAATGTTCCCTCCTATTAGAGTCAATAAAGTTGGGAAGAGGAAAAAAAAGACAACAACATGCGATACAATGTAACAACAGCCACACACTAAATAATTATATTTCTGGCATTTCCCAGAGTTTTGATTTTCAACATTTGAAGCCAGCCACACAATTAATGGCATTTTGAGGCAACATGCCTTAAATGAAGTCTGTTTAAAAAATACTTATTTTTCCTATATCTTAAAAGCAATATGTCGATTTGTACAAATATAAACACATCCCTAACTGCCAAGTTAGTACTCTTTTTCTCCTTAGAATATAGATTGTTAACTTTTCTGCCTTAGCTATAAATGTCTTCATGAGCAGGATGTATTTAAGAGAATGCTATGCATTTTGTGCTGCTGATTTCCAACTGACAACTTTCTTGTAAAAAAAATAAAGAGAGAGGGAGAGAGAGAAAAACCTTAATGTAAACTCCTTAGCTAAAAATTATTTTTTATTTAGTTTAGCAGGAACACAATATTAGCAGATTTTTCCTTTAGGATTTCCTTTAGAACCAACCAAATCTTAGTTCATACTCTACCTCTGTAGTTATTAGTGAGTGACTTGAGGGACCATAAATTGCTTTTCTGATATTTAATTTTCTCACTTCTGAAATGCTAATAAATACCAAAAGCAATCTGGAAACTCTGGTGGAAGAGTGAGAGGCGTGATGTTTATTTCTTTCTTTTCCACTTATTATACTGTACCCAGTAAAGTGAGTTATGTAGAGGTATAGTACAGTTTCTGATAGCTATACTATTCTGAAAATAAATAGAATATTGGAATTATTGTAAAATTTTATTTGATTATTTCTAAAATAGTTCCATAGTGGTAGGACTTAACTTCTTTTCATCCATTTTTAAATTTTTTAACTTAAATTTGTTTTTAACTGATGTATAAAAATGTAAAAACTACACATATTTACAAAATAACCACATGGTAAAGTTTTATTTAATTTTGTAAGCCCACTTCACTCTTGCTTTTAGGTCTGTGCATCATATTAGGGTGATATGTATTTCCTTGTATATGCAGGTGTTGCCAAAACCTTAGTTCCTGCTAAGCTTCAGAGTCTGTTGGTTTCTTTCCAGTAAAAAGTGTGGAAGGTGTCTGTATTTGCACTCAACTCTCCAGGCAGCATTCCAGTGTCCGTACTGAACTCCTTTCCTCCTCATTCTATGAAAGATATGTGGTGATGACATTGGACCAGGCCCCCTCATTCCGATGGCTCCATGGTGGATGGGCAAGTGGTTGGAGGAAGAGCATCAAAGCTCTCTGAACTAAATTTGGCCCTTGGATTGAGATAACTGGGCAAAGATGCTTTCTTTGGGGCTCATTAAGAGAGATGGCTGGAGCTGCTGGAATGAGTGGAAATCATGTCGGTGATTAGAGGTCCCAGGAAGAGAAGAGAGCAAGAAAGAATATCTGTTCTTATGGCACCGTCTAAATAAAGTGTCTGGAATCAGCCATACCTGAAGACTTTCACTTACACAAGACAGTGCATTCTTCCTTTAGCATTATCCACTATGAATTTTGCCCTTTCAAATTAGAACTGTTTTCTTCAATACTAATTTGTAATGAATATATGGAAAATACATTTTAGCAAAGCACAGTAAGTTGTTTAATGACAATTATTTTATCTTTTTATTGTTGTTATTACTATAATTTTCACTTGTAGTTGAAAATAAAAATAAAAGATAGCTTTCTTTTTCCATCATGAGCAGGCTTTGAATGGTTATTTTGATCCTCATTTCTACCCCCAGGTCCCACAGTACTGGCAGACATAGGCAACTATTTTGTTCAAAGAAAAAAATTGCTTCTCTCCTTAGCTATGCCCAGCAGGTCTATAAAACTACTGTGATTTCTCAGCCATTCACAGTTACTGCATGTTGCTTACAACTGTGTTGCAACAGATCCTTCACACTTTTTATTTCTGTGTATATTCCCTCCCTGAGGACTGGCTCACCATTCAGTACCTGCTCAGGAAGTCTGACACATGCCCCTGATTATAAATGAGTTTCCATTGGTTCTGGGGGCTATCTTTTACTGTCATTTTCTTTTTAGAATGGATCCAAATTTATATCAGAAATGTTGATTAAGAGGCCACAGGTAAAATCTAAGGACGATAATTTTGTTAAGAATTTTTTTGAAAAGGAAAAAAAAACTATCACTAAAAATTAGCAAATACATGGTTAGAATAAATGCAAGAGAAACATCTACCTCCAATTATGGATCATGGATGAGGGATCTCTGGAGGAGGAGCCACATTTTAATTTCTTTCCTTTTTGCCCATGTCCTAAAGAGGAAAGGGGCTGTGTGATACATTCTCATCTGCAGGTTTTAAGAGAGCTGTGTTCCTTCTGATAGCCCCAACTTTAGTAAACCAGATGAGGGGAGTGGATTTTAATATTTTGCTCTGGTCTAATCAATTTTCATTTGCAATTATTAGGGACTACATGAAATATCTCTAATCTCATTTTCAGGAAGTTTTGGGGGAAGTTCCTTGGGCGAAGACAGTTTCTTTCAGCTATTTTTTCTTAAGGTTGAGATTGCTTAAATTCTTACCACAAATACCTGAATATCTTTATTTAAAAACTAAGATAGGAAGAAGGAAAGAAAACTCACATTATATCAGGTTTTGGCTTAGTGGCTGAAGAGAGCAGCTCTGCAGACTGCTGGTTAGATATGAAAGAGTAGTGAATGAGCACAACTAGGCTTCTTTGCATCAAACAACCCGTTTTGATGATCAGCACATCTCAGAAGCAGTCTGCGAGCTAAAATTACATTCCTCAATAGCATTCAAGTATTTAGACTTGACACCTTCCTCCTGCACTCCCACCCATCCTCTGAGATAACCTGTATCTTTCATCTTTGTATACAGCTTTTGCACTCCTCACGAAGATTTTTAGTTGTTAGGATTCTGACATTTACTTGATGTCTTTCAAAAACGTTGATGACTTTCATCTGACCTCGATTGACCATCCTGTCCACGTATTTCCAAGAGTAGAGACATCAAGTGCCTAGTATTCTATGAAGGAATTAGAGACACACACACTCACATACACCGTGAAATACATATGTATGACAGTGTAAATGTTTTAAACTTTATCTGTATTACTTGGAAAATCATTTAATAATCCAGAGATATACCACTAACCCTGATATTTGTAAAACCAGAGAGTTTAATTGAATCATCATGGTATTCTTCAGAAACAACACTTGGCAATTCAGGCAGAGAATACAGGGAAAGTTCCAACAATTGTGCTAAGCTCCTCCAGCGTCCACGGGTTTCCAGTATCTAAATAAACTGTTCATTTCTTCCCCATGACACTACTGAAAAAATTCTATAGAAGAGTAGATTCAGTTTAAATTCAGTAATGTTTCCATTTCTGTCTGAAGATAAATACTGGAGAAATTATCTAAATATCTATGATGATTTTCTTTGTATTTTAAAAATTTATAATGTGAAGTAAAAGATTGAAATTCTAAAATAAATACTTTGAGAAAGAAATTTTTCATGTGCTAAAAAGGGAAGACTTTTCCTGGCTAAGATGTTCACCTTTATCTTTATTCTGTAAAACTAAGTAAAAAAAAAATTAAAGAAAAACTATTACATGATTCAAATAAAATTTTTGGAGATGATAGCTAAATATGAGAAATAATTAGTGAATTTAAGATTGTATTTTAGCTGCCCTGGGATGGGATTTCTCTTAAGATATATCATTTTTACAAGGAATCTAAGGTAACATTTTATTGTGAAATAAAAGGCTGCCATACTTTGCTTCTTTAGAAATAAGATGTAATGATGAACTTTTATCTGAAGTTAATTGCTATAGTCTCTAGTATCTTGAATATTTTCTAAGCCTTAATCATCCTTATAATTTAAAAGACCTGATAGCAATCCTAAGGCAAACAAACAGCAAAGAACATTGCATCAGTTATAAAAAATAAAATATAATTTTAAAGTGAACAAGATGATTTACTCAGTTATTTTTAAAGAAATATGTTTATGTGGAGCATTTCCAACACACCGTGGTCATCTCCTGTCAGGATCCCATGTGGTCACCTCAGCCATATCTGCTTTGTGTCTGTGCTTGGAGCCCTTCTGTAGAATAATATATTCATCACAATGTAGGGTCCCTTTATTTTGTGGGTTAAAATTTTGTTTGTTAGCAGCTATGCCCTATCATATTTATTCCTGCCGTTTGATGCAGGTAGTACTATGTATTCCACCAGCTCACATCTGTACCAAAGGTACTGTAACAGGGGCCTGGGAAGCAAGGTGGAAGGACAGGCATGAATAAAGAGTTGCTATAAAGACAGCAAACAGAAAAAGCATCCTCAAGACAGGCGTTTGGAGGGAACTCCGAGCTCCATGCTGCAAAGAAGGAAAGGACACTCTGCCATGTGAGATGATCACATTGCAGAGGATATGACAATTGTGTTTTGAACCTACTTTCATTCATTTCAGAAGGTTTCTTTAATGTTTTGGTTGTCAATATGTCTCTTCAGCTTCTCTGGGGTTACTTAAATGATATTTCTATGAATAGGAATATTCTAATAGGCAATATGTTTTCCAATTCATTTTATGTGCACGTTTAATTTTTTGCTTTATGGGCACTTGTGCATTCAGAGGAACGAACATATCTGTGCCCCCCCCCCAAAGAAACCATCGTTGTCCACCTGAAGTGCCAGCATAAACTCCAATCAGTATCTGTAGCAGTTCTCTTCTTGCTTTCCTGCAGGATTTAGTGTATTCTGTTACATGAGAAAAAGAGGGAAAATGTAAATCGATGTGTCATTCTCCTGCTACCGACTTTCCAAAGGTTAGCCACGTTTGGCTTCATCTCTCATCAGCCAGACAAAACTTTGCCAAATGCCTTCAAGTTTTCAATCTCTGGCAGTAGCATCCTTTCTTGGGCTGTCTGACTCCTCATACTTTAGACATTTAGCTAAAACACCACGTCCTCAGAAAAGTCTTTCTTAATTTTCTGTTCTTTCCCACTGTAGCAAGTTTCAATATTTTAATTTGCATATTGATTTTCCATAACAGATTATCAAATTGATAATGGTTTAGACAGCATGGGTCTTACTTCAACAATGGTGTCTACATAGAACATTCAAGAAAATTATTTTCTGGGTGAATTAATATAACATTTACATCTCGGCTAAATATTCTATCAATATGTCTACATTGTACATTGACCATTGTGTACTGAGAATTTAACTTCCTGAGGATTGAGAGGAAAAACAAGCAAAACACTGATCGTAGGCAGAAAATTAATTGAAAAACATATTACATACTGGTGGTATATCCATATTTTTCTTTTTTCTTTTTGCAATTGAACCTAAATTCAATAGTTCCCATTGTAAACTATGCTTACTAAAATCAAACTACATTCAGGTATGGGAAGACTGTGTTTGCACATATGCTGTGGGCTGTATTCTATCAGAAGAGTGGACAACAAGCTGTGAGACTAAACTTTTATCATCACCTCTATAAATCAAGACGAAAGCTATGGACTTCCTCCTGTGGAAGTCTTACTGTCTTTAGAAAAACAAAAAGGTGAAATATTTTGAGCAGAAAGAAAATAGTAATTTTGAAAACAATTATTTGGCATTAACAATACCATTTATTCTCACATTAAGAAAAATCTGGATGACAGAGAATTTCAAAAATATCAGCAGGCATGATTGCAGCTACAGCTCAAGAACAGGTCCCATATTTTAATATCTCAGTTAATTATGCAAACTGCAGCATAAAATAGATTTCCTCCAGATAATTTTGGTATTTTTAGGATATATTCAGTTTTTCTTGAACTTAAGTAAAAACCAATTCTAAGCCAATTATGAAGTTATATTTTCCACACTGTTGTTCATTTTTAACATGTTATGAATCTAGTAACTGCTAGAATGAAATGGTATTTATTACATAGGTTAAAAAAATGAGATAGAATGCAAAATTAGCATGAATCCAGCTCTACAGCTAATACAAAATATACTTGGTTCTGTTATCAAAGGGTCACTAAAATTTCTAGATATCCTTTTTCTATAATATTAGACCATTAAAATATTTAATTTTCAGATGCCTATGTGTCGTAGGTAAATAAAATGCACACACATTGTAGTGTTTATTATAATAAATAGAAAAATAAAGGCGCTCTTTTCTAATAATTATCCATTAGCAATAAAACTGTTATTTTTAGCAGCACAGTGAATGTTTTTAATTGAATTTAATAGCACATTGATAGAAGGTTGGACTTAATCCAACTGTAAAATGAAAATTAGAATTATGATTCATACTACCAACCTTTGTGCACATTAATCTAATTTAAATGCTATTTAAGTGTAGCTCACTTACACTTCATTCTAATACTAGAATGATGGAAAATAGATTTAATTGTGACAAATACATTTAAACTCCACATTATAACAGTATTTTTCAGATTCACTGCCCTTTTTTCCTGAAGATTTTCAAATACTTCCATACATTTTATTTATTTTATTCCTCTCATCATCTTTTGAAATCAAATATATGGAGAAATAAAATTTGGCTAACATTCAGAGAACTGAGTTTAATTTTCTTCCTATCTTGTGATTGACTGACTGATTCTCTGTGAGTACATCATTCATGAAATCAATCAGTGCCTCAATTTCTCCAGCTGTGAAATGAAAATTTATCCTTTGCTAGTTCTTCCTTGTTGTACAAATGAAACATCATGAAATTAAATATCCGTGTTTCCACCAAAGATGGTGCCACTTGAACTCAAGTGATGCTTATTTGTGTTTCTGGTTAACAAACTAATTTATCTCCTGAGTCAGTTACCAGAGTCAACCTTGATATCATGAGCTTTCATCTAATCTTCAAAGGCAAAAGGTAGAATCGCTAGCCTGCAAAGAAGAAGACATCTGATCCTCTACTACTATGTGGCTTCAAGGGAAATAAAATTAAATTTTGACTCATTCTGATAGTTTATAAAATGAGTCCTTATGTGCAAAACAAAACTAAAATATAAGAGGTACAGAGATAAATAAATTTTGTTGGGTTACAAATCTTTGTCAAGCATTGTGCCAGTAGGTACTTTATTTTTGTAGTAAAGTTTGAAGGTAAAACATAAGGCATCACATTTAATTTTGATTTCCTATAAACAAGTTTTGGTAGAAGCATGCCCTTTTCCATATTTGGTAATTTTTATGAGTTTTACATTGTTGTTCTGAAATCTGCATCTACCTAGGTGCCCTGTATTACTGCTTGCTATTTCTAATATCTCACTCTCATGGAAACTGCAAGGTAGGCTAATGCTGCTTGATATTACAACAGGAAGTCTAAGGTTCAGATCACTTACCTCAGACTCCTTACATCGCTCATCCAGAAATGCTAAAAGCGGAAATTAAAACCAGGCTCGTCTCCCCACAATTACAGTGCCAATATGTCTCTTGCCTTCCTAGTGCATCATCACCTTTGGCTATGGAATTAGTAATGACGTCTTCTGTCAATACAGACATTTCTTCTTAGCTAAACAGATCATGAGAAAAGGAAATATTTCATTCCATTCTATCTCTTCCCCAGGCAAAATCCCCCCTGCTCTGCAAACTCTGACAGAAGAGAGAAAAGCACTCCTACCACATAATATAACTGAAACCACATTCCCTTAAGCTGAGAAACTCCAAGTACATTCTGAGAAGTGAGGAACATATTTATAGTCTCCTATGATCCTATCCTGCCTTCTTCACCACCATCTATCATTTTTGTGGCACGACATATTTGAGCAAGCACTGTAGTAATTCCCTCGAAGCAACAGTTCCAGAACATCATAGAGCCATAGGTGGCCATCCGTGGTCTGTAGATTCTGAAAGGTGAAAGAAAAAGCGAGTTTATTCGCAGTTAAAGTGATGAAAGTGGCAGCTATTATAGCTATTAGTTACTATTTTCTGTTCTGAAAGAGGAGAGAGGATATTAACACCAGGGGCAAAGGAAGAGGTATTGCCGAGCTTCGGGATTCAGAGCCTTTGTCCTGCAATGTGTGCAGCTCCTGCACAGTGTGGAGAGGACAAGTAGTGCAGTGTTTTATTTTTAATTTTAAACTTTTAAGCAGAAAGCCATCAAGAATAATCTTCTCAGTAAACATTTGGTCTCGAGTCTTAGCATTTCTCTTCGTTCAGCAAACAGTATCACAAATGTTAAATGTGAGAGAAAAACCAATGGCGTGAGTGTTTTATCAAGTGAATCCTTTGCCAAGAAAATCTCAAGAGTTTTTTTCTGATGTAGTTTAGGAAAGAAATAATAAACATAACTGGAAGGCAATAAATGCAGGCATAAAACATGGACCTTCTAGACATACAGGGTCCAGGGCCATCACTACCACTTGCTGTGTGACCTTAGATATACTACTTCCTATTTCATCTGAAAATGAAATTCATAGCAATATCTATTTTATTGCACAGAGGACAAGAGATTTTGTCCATGAAATGTAACACAGTTCAGTGGACATACTAGGCATCAAAATTCCTCATTAGTTCTCTCTACTTTCATCTTTTCAAAAATTTTGTATGTAAAATTTGGAACACAAAAAGACTGTATTTATCAAAGAAAAATGGCAGATTTAAAGACATTGAATTATTTAATTTAACATTACAGTATGCTATTAATTATCTAGACATATAAATATTACATAAATTCAAAGACTGTATTATTACCTATGTAAATTTAACACAATCTTGTCTAATCCATACAGTATATCTCGCATGCTTTCAGGGATTGGATGTCACAATGGTAATTATTATTTTTAATATAAGAAACATATAAGTTTGGATCTACAGATTTTTGGAATTTAGTGATCCTTACAAACACAATTTTTTCCCACTAGCATTAAAATAACATAGGAGAAACCTAGCATAAAGGATTCATTTTCAGGGAAAATAGGTATAACAAATAGCTGTTAGACCAATATATTTTTCCCAACTTTGAAATTTTGCATTCCTAAATACAAATTCTATAACCAATTCATTGAATCTGATTTAACTCATCTCTTTATTTGCTCATTAAAATAAATTGATAGCACACTGCCTATGTGTTGATACTAAGCACTTAATTGCATAATACTATGAAAAGGTAATAGAGAAATGATAGTGAAATACAGTGTGGGGAGAGAAACAAATTGTCAACCAAGAGGTCCTTGTTACTGTACATTGAGTAATATATTTTATCCCATTACATTTTATTTGTGTCACTTCCATTCTGCTCTCAGTATGAACAGACACGGCTAATATTGTTTCCAGTGAAGGCCTGACAGCTATTCTGTTGATTTGTTTGGCATTACATTTGAGTTGCACTCGTGCGACCAAGAAGGCTGAAGGATGACTTGGCTGAAAAGAACAGGCAATATGCCCTTGGGAGAAAGGACAGGGATTTGGAAGAAGAAAGAAATTTAGAACCTTTAGTTGTACATATATATATGCAATATGAAAGGCTCTGAAAATTCCCACATAAGGATGTAGTTAGCTGAAAAGAAATGATTTTTTCCCTCTATCACAAACTCTGAAGTGTTACAGTAGCATATGCTAATTTTATACAATGTGAACTTTGAAGTCATGTGGTTCATTCCTTGCTGCTCTGGTATAATAAACTCTGTATATTGTTCTCTCAGAAACCCCTTTCCAGGGGCCTGGGATTTAGCTCAGTAGTTCTGCCACCTGCCTTGCAATCACAAGGACTCAAGTTCCATCCCCAGTACCAATAGAAAAAAAAAAAAGGAGAGAGAAAAAGAAACTCCTTTTCACTAACTGTACTTTGATTTTCCTTTGAGAAAAACATACCTTCCTACAAGAGCCTAGGGTAACCTAACTTAGGCTAATCTCTCCATGCCTTCTTCTAAATATTGCATGCTTTCAATAGTTTTCAGAATTCTGATAGTTACCTTGGAAGGACTCTGCTAGTGCAACTGCTGTTGATTTGGAATGACAGGTTCCTGGGTTTTCTTATTTTACAAACTTCCCAGAATCTTCTACTGCCATCCTGATAGTATATATTTAATGAAATATAATTTTCATTATAAATATTTTTATAAATATAATTTTCAATTTACAGTTCTACTGAGGTATACATACAACTCTACAACTGAAATTTTTGCCTAATAATTTTGAGATCTATTCATGTTGATTCATATAGCCTTTATTTATCAGCAGTGTAGGATTCTACCATATGACTATACCAATAGTCTTTTACATTACCTCCTATATTTCATAATTAAAAATTATATCTTATATATGGTTGCTAATGGACATGCACAAGTGTTTTCAAAGAGCGAATGTCTAGAGCTAAGTCCTTGGTTAGATAAAATCATAATATTCTTAGTTGTATCAGATATTACTAAATTCATCTTCATCTTTCCATCCCCTCTATATATATTACCACTATTGATTATCATTCGTACTTTAAGATACTCAGTGAATTGGTTACATTTAATAAGTTAAAGTTTTTTCACTACTGTCTTATCTCCACATTAGAATTGATTACTGACTCCCTGGAACTGATCATGTGTACTTAAATTTTCCTTTATTTGGATTCTTGGCAAGCATCAAATTAAATAAATGGATTATTTGTGTGTGTGTGTAAATGATATAGATACCAAACTTTCAGGTTTTTGAGAAAATACTGAAGAATCAATATTTTTAAAATGCATGATAGATCACTCCCTTCAAATGTTTTCTTCTTTTCAAAAGGCCTTCAATTGTTACTTTTCTGTATTTGAAACAGAAATATTTACAATGCATTTGAAGAATTGACATATTACTAGATATAAAGACTGTGTTAGCTTAATTCATTAATGACATTCATTCAAATTCATGTAATGAATGTGTCTTCCATTCCAGGAAACACATGTAGTTGGGGAATAGAGGAAGATGCTGTTTTTGAAAGACCTTAAAATCATTTGTAAGGGAAATGTTATGGTTTGCATATTAAATATCCCTGAAAATCTAAAGGTTTTTTTGTAGGCTTTTGGTGCTAATGGGAGATGAAAGAATACTTAGGAAGTGGATTCTAGGGGAAGGAAACTATCTCCCGGGGTGTTTTCTTGAAGGAGATATTGGTACACTTGTCCCTTAATTTTCTTTGCTTCTTCACCATCATGAGGCAAGTAGCCTTCTCTGCTTGTCTTCGTCGCAAGCTCAAAATTACAAAGCCAAGGATTATGGACTGAAATCTTTGAAACTATGAGCCAGAATAAATGCTCTTTTCTTTAATTTGTTTACCTGTGGTGTTTTGACATGACAGTGGAAAGATAACAGTTCTAAGCAAATGTCATACAATTAACAGAAGTGTTTTAATAAAATTACGAATACAGTTGAAAGAATATTCCAAAGAAGAACAGGCAAGTATATCTGGTGAAAGTGAGAGAAGATTTGCCTTAACATTTTCTCAAAAATATTAGTAACTAAATTATAAATAAATTTATATATGAGAGAGAAGTTGGGGTATTTGTCATTCTTTGCCTGACTTAATTCACCTAACAAAATTCCACTCATTTTGCTGCAAATGACAGGAACATCTTCTTTTATCAATGGTTAATATGCCATTGTATTATTCTACAAATTACATTTTCTTTATCTATTCATTGATGAGCACTTATGTTGATTCCATATCCTTCCATGTGCATAGTTGACGTATCCAGAAGTGAGGCCCAGAAGTGAGATAGTTGGATCGTCTGATAGTTAAATGATATAAGTTTAAAAAAATGTTTAAAAGGATCAATCAATCCAAATGAACACGTTAACATAGATGACATGCACAGATGAATAAGCATATCAAAAAATGCTTAACATCATGTGTCTTAGGGAGTCATGTCTAGAATTCAAAATACTGCAACACCGAATGGTAGTGAGACTATGACAAGATAGGATTTTTCTTTTTTTGTTTTGAGGATTGAACTCAGGACTTTGTGCTTGCGAAGCGGGCAGCTGAACCACTGAGCTAAATCCCCAGCCCAAGTTAGGGTTTTTTATTCTTTGCTGGTAAGAACAAAAAACACTTTGGAAGATAATTTGGCATTTTCTTACAAAGCTAAACAATCTTATTATATGAATTTACAATTTTATTTCTAGTCATTTATTGAAAAGAGGATAATGTTGATCGAAGAATATTCCAATAGTGTTTATAATAGCTTTATTAATAATTGCCAAAACGTGGAAGCAACCAAGACATCCTTCAGTAAGTGAATGGATAAATAAACCATTATATTCAGACAAAGGAGTTTTTTGTTTTGTTTTATTTTGTTTTTTGTACAGACAAGAAATGAGCTACCAAACAGCAAAAAGATGTAGAAGAAAACCTGCATGCCTGTTGCTAACAGAAAGAAGCCAATCAGAAAGACTTACATTCTACATAGTTCCAAATTAATAAATAGTTCAAAATATAATATTCTGGAAAAGTAACATGGTTGCCAGTGTTCTGGTAAATAGGAGAAGTAGAGATGTTTAAAGCACTGAAACTATTCTGCATTATACTGTAATGGTGAACACTAGAGGTGCTATTTATATATTTAATTTGGGAGAGCTGTATAACACAAAAAGTAAACTCTAAACAGTGCATTTTAATTACTAATAATTTATGAAGTTGATGAATATACTAATTACTCTGATTTTATCATTATACAATGTATAGATATTTTAAAACGTCACATTGTAGCCCATTAATGTGTATAACTATGTCCATCAAAAATGAAATAAAGCTAAAAAGTAAAAAATAATGTGTCAATATTCATTAATTATGAGCAGTGTGTTATAATAAACTAAGACATTAATAATAGGAAAAAAAACTACATGCAGAACATAGAGGAGACTCCCTGTATATCAGAACTCTCTCCACTTTCACGCCATTGTTTTGTAGGTACTAAAGTGCTCCAAAAATTAAATTCTAGTAATTAAAAAAACGTGTTTAATGTTTAATAGGAAAATAGGGAAAGCTTTGGATTGGAAAAATAATATTTTCCATCCAGTTGGTAACAAAAATTTGTCCAATTTTTGAATATATAATTCTAAGAAACAATACGAATGGAATGTTTTGTGAGCTGGGGGAATGTAAAGATTTACAAATTTTATTTAAGAGCTAATCATTTAGACTTTGTTGTTCTCTGACAGTAAGAGAGCAGAGCATGAAAATTAAATTTTGTTTTATAAAATGCCCTCCAATTTCTGAGGAGAGTGATAAGAGACCATTGACTCTGTCCAGGAGATCAGAGATTAGAAATTTTAGCTTAGGTTATGTTGTTGGAGATAAAAATCTAGCAAACTGTAGAGAAAGAGGAAGGCAAAAGCATTGTCTAAAATAAGCCAATGCAAATACAAAGCCAATAAATTCCTACCTGTGATTTATTCTTCCCCACTGTTTGGATGTAAGCACCACTACCCAAAACACCAGAGTTTCCATGTATTTTTAAGTCTATTATCTTAGGAACTTGTTCCTAACTGAAAGTTAAGCTCTTATAAATTACAGAGGTTATCATAATTATACACATGCAATTAGTCAATAATTTAAATTCTCATCCTTTTTATGGGACTGCTTTAGTTTTAATTTTGAAATTAAAAAGTAACAATACTTTCTGTAAACTATATCTTTCTAATATATTTTGGGGTTAACAAAAACTTTGATAATATGAATATTTTTATGTCCATGAAAAGAGTTATGATATGAACCAGATAGAAAATACTAAAAATATCAGATTGTATACATATTTACTCTATTACCTCGAGATTTGGTAATAATAGAGTTTTATTTATTTATTTATTTATTGCATCAGGGATCGATCTCAGGCCCTTGTGCTTGCAAGACAAGTGGCAAAACCCCTGAGCTAAATCCTCGGCCCCATAGAGTCTATTTTTGGTTGCAAAGTTTGAGATGTTTCATAAAAAGTGTGGTTTTAGAAATGTCATAAGTGTTAACAATCTTGGCTACGAGATATTTGAAAGAAGAAGTAATTCCAGAGGTGAATGACAAGTGACTGAGAAAATGTGAAGGGATATGATTATATTCGGGTACTGACAGTCAAGATCTAAGAATATTTTGGCAGTGTGCTTTAAACCAGTGTAAAAAATTAGCAACACGATTTCATTGGGCAAAACATATGGCTACTAAAACCACCCGGTGGTTTCCCAGGTGAGAAGGACTGAAAAAGCATTGAAAGCAAATGATAGAAAGTGTAGAAATTCCAATTGACAGTAATTTCAGCAATAATCAATACTGATAGACTGCCAGATCCATCTACAACTGATGCGGAACATTGGCAGCCATAGACTATTTGTCAAACATTTTTACTTGTGAAAAGGTCTATTAGTGTGTAGGTATGTTAGTTAAAGAGCTAAGACACAGAAAGACTGACTCATTCAATTATCATTTGGAGAAGTCATGATTAAGATCCAGAAGGCATAGTTGAAAGAAGTAATTTTTTTCTTTTTTTTGTATCAGGTATCAAACTCTTGCGCTTGTGGGGCAGGAGGCAGTACCACTGAGCTAAATCTCTGGCCCAAGAAGTAATTTTTTTTTCTGATGAAAAATTCTCAAAGAATCAGCATAGAAGTGCCCTTTAATTGTTGAAAGCTTTATTATAGCTAAACCAGGCTTAGGTTTCTAGGATTCAAAAGGTAGGATTAGATGCAAAGGAAAAAAAGTTTCTTGAATTTAGAAATCATCAAAAAAAAAAAAGAATAGAAAGAAAAAAATGTTCCTAATTGGTAATAAAAGAGGGTGACAAGAAATAGTGAATTTCCCCTCATTTGGGCTTATTAGAAGGGCAGCCAAAAAAGTGTCATCACTTCTCCCAAGAAGACAATGAAATGTGAACTTTGGGGACAATGATATCGACAGAGCACATCTCATCAGACAGAGAAAATTCCAAATAAGAGGCAGTAAAAAAGCTCTGAGGATACAGACTGTCAATACGAGTATAAGCAGAAATACAGAATGGTGAGTAGCCTTTATTATTTAGTTGAATCACATACAATTGCAATAAAATCATTATTTGAGATTTTACTCTGTGTCAACTGCATCATACTTTACTAAAGCTAATAAAAACAGAACAAAAATATAAATCATTCCCCTTTTTCAAGCAACATATTATCTCTTGACAGCAGTTGCTGTGAAGAATATAAATACAATGCTCTTAATTTTGAGTACATAGCATTTGACAGGCATAATATATGATTTTATTTCATGTGTCCTCGGTTAATCCTCTGAAACCTATGAGTAATAGATCATTATTATTCTCATTTCCCAAACAGAGAACCAATGTCCAGAGACAACCTTAAGATATTTCAGGTTTATGGGAAATATAAGGTAGAGCTAGACTCACACATATAAATGCACAATTTCAAAATTCACACTACTAAATATTATGCTCAAAGAAAGCTCTTGTACCACACAATGAATGGGCAGACAGGAAGATTCTAAATGCAGACAGATCTATTTCAGCCTTCAATCAAAACAAAATAAATGTCAAGAGTTGGATTCTGGGAAGAGCCATGGTAATAGACAAGAGGGTCTAAATTAAACCTAAAACAATGCAAAGGTCCAGAAATGCAATTAAGATGACAGAGGGATATGCTACTGAAAGATTTTCAACTATTAATAATTCAAATATCAGAAAAACAGATTTCCTATTTTAAAAATATATAATTGTCCTCATTTTACCCTAATAAAAGCAAAGTTTCTAAATAAGAGGAAAGTAGTGAAACTTCATGTAGGAAACAGGGATGTTATATATGATTTATTCACACACTATTCTTTAGGAAGAAAATTCATAAAGAAAGAAGCTGTGTGCAAAGCTTTATAATTATCCTTTTACATGCAAAAATTATTTCTTTTTTGCATAAAATGGGACTATTTGATCATGTGACATAGATCTAATGCTGAAAAAGAAACTAATTAAAAACAAAAAGTTGCTCAGTGCTGAGGTTTAATTTTCAAATCAGCTGCTAAAGTCCAAAATTAACTTGAAAAATGCCATTAAACTCTTTGTGCTTACTGTTTTTAAGAGAAATATTCTTTAATTTTTGAAATTATGAAGCCTTATAATATACCTTGATGTAAAAAATTCTGGAGGATAGATATTTAAAAATCTGCCCATTATTTTCTAACATAAAAGGAGGGTTACCTTCATTAGTTTAGGTGGAAAAATTTTCAATAACCATAATGATGGATCATTTTTCTCCGAGAGATAGAAAAATTTATTTTAAAAGTGGCTGCTATAATTTTACAGGAAAATAAGAGATCTTTTTAAATGATAATTCTTGCTTATTACCATTTGAACAGCCTTTCTAACAGCCAGAGGAAAATGTATTTTCATCTTTCATTTCATAAATCTGCAGTTACCAGCACTATGCCCATACGTTTAGATGGAATGCAATTTCATAAATCTTAATTTATCTTGAATAATGAAAAAGGGTGACTTTATACAAAATATCCCCCCAAACTAAAAATGGATTGTTTCTTTGCTTTTTTATCTATCCCTCAATTGTCATCCCCATGTTTTGTTTACTGACACGGAAATTCAACTTGGAATAAATATGGGAGACGGTTGGATGGGAATATGAGATAAAAAGCTTTGTAAAATCTCGGTCCACCGATGGGTAGAAATCTATGAAATGGCACAATTTGATCAGAGGAAATTAAAGGGAAAGTAGTTGTATATCGTAAAAAAGTTTTATAATATCTGATGCAAGAAAAAATAGAAGTGGAATAGAATTTTACACGATGGTGGTAAGAAAAAATGAAAAGCAAGCACAGAACTTTGTAAAGTATTGTAAAGTACCACATATAATTTTAGCTACAATTATGAACTCCAATGAAATACATATGTAACATTGTGAAAGGCTGAGGAAAAGAATATGCATATCTTGTTTTCATGTCAGTTTGCGAGTCCGGTATTTAATTTTTATTTTTTTTAATTTTTTCAGTACTGGGAATCAAACTCAAGATCTTGCGCTTGCCAGGCAGAAGCGGTGCAATGGATTCACATCCCCAGCCCTGAATGTTTAATATTTTGACTAAATTGCTCCATTTTCGTGACACTGATGGGAACAGATGGACCTTCTGAAAGTCTCCTTATGAATTTCCATTGCTCTGGGAATAAAACACAAATACACTGCTATGCCTAAGAAGGGTGTGCATGACTAGTGAAAAATCTAACCATTGAATTTGCACTTAGTTGGACAGTAACTGAACTTGAAGTGAAATTAAAGTTTAGATTTGTGCTGCAAATATCTTGAAGGTAAAGGCAGAAGCTCTTAACATAATTCCATGATTCTCTGTTATGATTTTCATCGATATGAGCATTTTCTGAGAGAAAATATCTCTACTTTGGGTATGTGGCCATAGTGCTATTATGTTATGAAAGCCATTCGCCTTCATATTTCCATTCTTTAGTGGAACTTTTCCAGGCCCTTTTATGTTTGGTTGTCCTCTATCCTTTAATAATTTGACGTGCTCATAAATGCACATGCACCAAAAATCTGTAACTATGAATTTTGGCTAATTGATTAGTTTGGCTACTCAGACACTATCAATGTCCATCCATTACCTGTCTTATACTTTTGCTAAAGCTTTGATTTATCCTTTTCAGTTACATTAATTTACTTTCTATTCAAAAATAGTACATGGCAAACTGAAAGCAAATATTTAAAATAATTAAATAGCCAGTTGATGAAGTTGTACACCCACCAAAAAGACTAAACTTAAATAATTGACAATATCAAGAGTTGGTGAGTACAAAAATAGATTAGACTGTAATACAATGATTTAGGGAGAAAGAGTTAGTGTAATCATATGAATAACTCTTTGGTAGTAAGGCATTTATGCACATACCACAATCAAGATTTCTATCACTAGGCATAAACCCAAGAACACCACACAAGTTTGCACCCAAAGAAATTTGAAGAAAATGCTCACAGTAGCACTGATTTTTAAGAGCCAAAAACATGGAACATTCAAATGTTAACTCAGATTAAATGGATTAAATAAAACTGGCATATTTATAGAAGAGAATAATAAAAATTCAATTAAATGAATAAAGTTTAACTAATGTCAGAATCTTTAAAATTTCACAAGTGAAATATTGAATAAGATATATTTATAAAATGTTAAAAGAAAGGAAGTCTATATAGTATGCATATGAGTTACACAAACAAGACTAAGGTAATAATGATGATGGAAGTTAGAGCAGTGATTACCCTTGAGGAAGAGGCCAACTAGTGAGGAGGAAGAAGCAATAGCAGTGTTTCTGGGTTCTATTCTTCTATTCCGTAACATGGGTGAAGGCTCTAACTACTGCTGTAACTACTTTAAGCAATTCCCCAAGGCTGCATAAATGTGTTAATGTGTTCTCTTCCTCCTCCCTTTCCCTCTCCTCTTCCTCTCGCTCTCTCCCACTGTCTATATATACAGCTAATCCTTTTCAAAACAGAAAATGGCCCGTCTAGGACGTTAGCAGATAAAGAGATGTGCAGCTGAATGATCATGGCTGTGATGGTGATGATGGCGCTGGCAATGGTGATAAGGTGGCAATTTCTTCTTCTACAAGAATGATTCATACATAATGTGTAATTTGAATACAAGAAGTGATCTACACATCCTGGCTACCAGCTTACGAATTGTATTTTAGGTAGTCATTGATAAAAGTACATCTTCCAAAGCTTACCAGTTGTGTGATGTAAAGTTCTCGAAATATATAAGGTCAGCTTCATTCTTGCTTGTAAAACTGGGTGATAAAAATGATCTAAAACTGAAGTTTAGATATTAAATCTTCCCTACATTAAATCCCACACATTAAAGGCTTGGTCTCAAAGTTGACACTTGTGCTCCAGTGGTACCTTTAATAGGTAGGGGGTCAGTGAAAGGTTTTTAGGTCACTGTGAGTATGTCTTGAAGGGGACTGGGGGACCCTATCTTCTCTGTCTTCACTCTTATTTTTGCTTCCTGATCATGAGGTGAACCATTTTATTCTGACACCAATCCCCACCATAATGCGGCATCACAAGCTCAAAGCAATCGTGGTAACTAATTACACATGAGAACTTCAAATACTGCAAGCCAAAACAAACTTCTCTATGTAAGTTCATTATGTGAAGTATTTGTTGCACTAACCATGAGCTGAATACAAAACTTACACAAAGTGTATTAGAGTGAAAATTAAATTGAACAATGCATTTAAGTCTGTTAGCACAATTTTTATAGAAATTTATATTTCTTACTTTTTATCATTATTGTCATCTTGATCTGAAATACTGCTATTTTTTAGCAGTAACCAAAGAATTGGGTGGGATCTTTGGGAATAAGTAGATTTCATTCTTTGGAATAAGAATTGACAACTTAAGTAAATGCAGTTTTGAGTATATATATGTGTGTGTGTGTGTGTGTGTGTGTATATATAT
>NW_022900944.1:25638875-25659370 GCF_012274545.1 Fukomys damarensis
TGCTATCGATGCATAACATACTGCCATTATTAGTCTTTTTATATAAATATATATATATATATATATATATATACATACACACACATACATATAAGGGGATAATCAGAATTTGAAATTAGTGTTTTTTCAAATTCCTACCATGTTTTTAAAAAATATGCCATTAAAAATTTGCATAAAAGCTGAAATTGCAAAAGTTGGGCAATAAACATGTTATATTCTTCCAGAGAGTTAAAAATCCTAATTATGTCTTTTCATTTCAGCACTTAGCTTGTCTATTTAAGTTAAATGAACATAGGATTGGAACTGAACATTCACTCTCATAGGCATGCTTTTAGGACTTATCACTTTCACATCAATGATTTAAATGTCCATGACATTTAATAAATTATTATTATTAGAGCTAAAATTTCTTTTTATTTATCACTCGATTCTGTAAGGTAATAAGGTTAAGATGTAATAAGCTATTTATTAATTACACAAGAAATCCAAACTGATAAAAACTGTGTAGGCTAAGCCAAAACGTATTCAGCAAGAGCCCTTATGCTGAAATACTCTTTCACTTGATCTTTGGATGTTCTAAGGTGACATGTTCAAGATAGATTATTTCAAAAGTAATGCGAAAAAGACCTTTTAATAGTAAAAATTTTGAAAATGTAGTAGTGTGCACACAAAAATTTAAATGCCATCTGAAAAATTGTTGTCTCTAATTTGTCTGTGTTTTGTCTCTTCTGCGTCTCCACAATGGTCTACACCAAGAACAGGCTTCTTATTCATGGTTTATGTTGACTCTAGGTGTATCAGGCCCACGCAGTGTGTTCAGGAAAGAAAGGAAATTTTGTTTCACTTCAGATAAAAAGAAAAGTTTTGAAAAAAGAAAGCTATTAAAAAAAAGTTTTGAGAAAAGAAAGTTATGAAAAAAGTTTTTTTTAAAAAGAAAGTTATGGGGAGAAGCCCGTTCAGTATCAAAATAGAAGAGAAAATTGCGTGTGACATCTCATATAAGGAACAAAGAGACAAAGACCTAATCTGGGCCAGGAGGTAGGCCAGTCGTCTTAGCATCAAAAGGACTACAGATACTTTGTATTGCTTTTATTGAGTATCTTGTATTTCTGACTCAGTTGCACTTTTTCAAGTATTTTCTGTGCAGTTATTGTGGGCTACTATTCTGCTATGATTATATTCTTTGTATATAGAAAATAAATATAAAAACCCACTTGCTATTTAAGATTATAAACTGAAAATTACACCACTTGCACTTACTTTAAAACATGTCTAGGATTTTTGTTTATTATGCTGACTGGAAGATAGGATAGAACAGTGTGCTTGATATTGTGAACAGTCTTTAAGATTTAAATTTCAGATGCAATTGTCAGTACAACCAATTGTAAAAGTTCAAATTTTTCTAAAAATAAAAAATTGAGCTTTTATTGTCAGTAATGCAATTGCTTGTTGTTGTTAAACTGTCATTTACTTTCCCAATGTAATTCTTACTACTTACATAACACTAGCTATCCTGAGCCTCACATACTAATTTGAAAAAATATATTCAACACTAGATAGTATTAGTGACAATGCTTAATAATTAATAGTTTATCATATATTAATACTCAATGTATATATATCATTATAAGACATTAATCATATATAATTTATATGTTTGCATGTAATTTCATCATATGCAATTCACATCTTAATGTTACACTTATCTACTGATACATTATCAATAATAATTTTTAATTTAATAAATATTCTCGTTTTAGCAGCAAGTTCAAACAAATAAGAAAATATGTTAAATCACATCACAGTGCTCAACAAATATATAATAGAACTCATTTACATTTTACAGCCCCCCCTTCTTGTCTTTTTTTCTTTCCTTTCCTATTCATATATCTCTTCCACTTCTAATTCTGCCCAGATGGGGAAAGAGGAAAAAAAAGGTAGTCTGTACTCTTGGATACCAAGCTGTTTGCAACATTTAATAATTTAAAGACAAAATGCAGTACACAATCTTTCTAAAAATATTAAAAATAATTGAAAGCCAGTTTTTAAATGGAAACATTTATCAGCAATCTCTCAAATATTATCCTTATAGTACACCCAGTGCAAGGAAATAAATAACCAGGGACACGAGGAATAGAGATCCACTTATCCTTAGCAAACACGGGGAGGAAGCAGATTTGTGAGGAGGCTGCTAATGACTGCAGCCACTGAGGCGCACATCGTAATAACTGAGGTGGGCAGGGAAGTAACTAACTGCCAAAGCACTAACCTGGAGAGACTTCAAGTAGCAGAGAGCAAGGTTGAAGTGCGCTGATCTCACCATGGCAGTGTCCATCAAAAGGGACTGCTCTTAGTGGATAACCTGCGCACACCCACTGGCCAAAACAGGCCTTCGACTAGTGTGAGACAATAGTAACCGAAGAACATTTTGTATTTTACCCTCATGTTCTCTCATTTCCTAAATATTACCCATTCATGTGTTATAAATAAGAAACTGTTCTGTTGTTCTTAAATTTCCCCATCCCTCAGGCTCTTCTGAGAAGGCAGTGAACACATGATGAATTTAAATTAACCTTTATTTAAAAATATTATGTCCGTATTCTGGGGGCTTTCATTTTGCATAAAAGGCCAAAATTGACATATATTCCTTGTTAAAAGGATAGATTATATAGTCTGGTAGCCTTAACTTCTATTTTAGTGCAATATTTTACAACATAAAACAAGAGTCTAGGAAAATGTCATGCTGCTCTGAAATATGAACCCAAAAATAAAACGACCCTTCCAGACTTTGGATGGCATTTTTAGAAAATGTTTAAGTTGGTTTATGAGTCAGCTTCCTGACTTGAAATGAAACTTCAAGTTTTTTCCACTTTTGAAAAATTCTCAATAATGCTACATTCTGAATGACAATGTACAAAACCAAACTTCATATTGACTCAAACTTTAGCAAGTGCAATATTGCGTTTTTAAACTAGAACATTCTGATCTCAGTCAAAATTATCATTCATGCTAAAAGGATTCTGTACAGTCTACCCCTAAATATGCCACCTTGGCATTTGAGAAACTATCAGAAGAAAGAATATCTCTCTGACTTCTCTCTCTTCCCTGAATGGGATTGTACAACATCCTTCCAGTTTATTATCATTAAACCAGACTTTTAAAAATTCAATTATACCTCTCTATGACCACCTGTCTCTTTGTCAACCCTGGAATAAAAAATGTACAAGTTTGATTTTATTGTGTGTTTGTGTCCTTATAAAGTCTACCTTGTACGTGAAATAAATTTGTCTTTGAACACATTACTGTACATGCATATAGCATGAATTTAGTAATATAAGCAGGAGATATTTTTTCTCTACAAAGCTACTGTGGTAGAGTCTTAATATCTAAAGTATATAGGAACCAAAACACACGATTCTAGAATGAAGAATCTCAATTACTCTAACAGATCTTCAAATAGTCTCTGCTTTAGTTCTGCATTGTTATCATCCTTTATGTAGTTGAATGCCCTTACTGTCTGGAGAGACTGAAGTGTCCTCTATTTTGGTAATTTAAGTCCACTGCTTATAAAAAGTTTTTCATAGCTTGAAATCTCTAAAATCTCCATATAGTTGGTGGTAAAGGGTGCAGCGTTTTTGAGCAGCCTGTGTATTTTAAATGACCGTTGAGCTGGCAAATGATTAACAACTCACTCTTGGGAAAGTGCTGGTTTATAGCATTTGTCAGGTTGTGTGGCAGAAATACTTCTTCCGTGGACAATTCCAAGCCACCAAAATGCCAGCGTTGAACACAGAGTTGGGAAAGGTCAACTTCTCAGTTGTTGGTTAGTTAGCTTACTAAAAATGAAATTGTAGCTCAACTGCATGGAAATTATGCTACCTGGAGTAATTTATTCAAACAATCTTTGTGTTTCACATTTCTCCAACTCAGACTGATATAACAGAGCTTCTTATTCTAAATATGTCAAAAATTAAATGCTGTGCATCATCCGGCACATTGTAATGTAGTACACGGGCTAGTCTTCCTTCTTAATGTGCTTCTCTACCTATGCCTAAAACAGATTACTTCAGGTCCTCTTTCTTTGTACATCATGATCATGCAAATGATTAATCCAGAAACTGCCTTAACTCTAATTCATATCTTCTGAAACATACATTTTATTTTGTTCCTTCAATTTTTCTAAGTATGTTTCTCTGTACTATTTTTATTTCTTGAATTTGCCACTCTAGAACAGACTGTACGTTACTTACTGCCCTCTCACAAACATATGACTTTACAAATTTTTAAAGATAACCAATTTCTTGCTTCTCCTGAGGAAACTGGCAATAACCAGCCAAATAAACTTCCTTTAAAGATTTGGTACATACAAAATCTAACACCATTTCTTTCAAGAATATTGCTGGCCATGTCATTGATTGATGCTGTTGACTTACTATCATAAATATATTTGAATTTGCATGGTCTAAATTTAGTAAGTATGTTTATACAATAGAACACCCATAAATAAATGTAGCATTCCTAATGTGATATTGGAGGTCTACATAAAAATTTTATCATTAAGTTTTAGTTGAATTTGCTATATTTTACTTTCAAACTCTATGGAAAGGAAAAGAGTGTCTTAAGAAAAAAAAATCTCCTTTTATTCATGGACAATTATACATATTTATAATGATTAAAATTTTATTTCCTAAGCTTAGTATAAGATAGATAAAAAATCTAGAATATATTTTCTCTACCTTAATTCTTAAAAAACTCTCACATATATAAAACTAACAAAAAATAGGAAGTGATTTGATCTGTGTATCTATTAAAACGTAATTTGTCTGTTAACAACTATAGTCGTAACAGAAAAACTCCCAAGAAGAAATAACAAAAGGCTGGAAAGCATCATAGGTGATTTCTATCATACAATTACACAATAATTTTAGTCTTACCCAATTCTCCTTTTTCAAAACAAGCAAACTTATTCTAAAATTTGAAAAAAGGCATTAGAAAACAAAGAAAATGACAGGTAAATATTCCCCAGGAACACAGATGGAATCATTTTAAACCAAATTTCAGCAAATAAGTCTAGCAATATTAAAAAAAATGGTTTTATTCAAGTAATGCAAGATTCTCCAATATAAATGCCTTACCAAAGCTTCATGTGTCCATACGCCTGACCTAACCAGAAAATAATCACTGATCATTACCATGCTGAGATCCGGTGTCATGCAGTAGGCTGTAGCTCACTATTCGCTTGCTTAATGGCTACTCTGTAATGTTAGATAAGGCAAGGAGATAGTGGCTGACATTTTTGATCTCCAGTTTTCAAGGCCGATTATTTCCTGGTTAGCTCTTATTTTCAGGGAAACACAGCAAGTGGGTCTTTAGGGAGGTGACTGGATTACGTTTGTGTGATAATGAATTAGTTCGGTAATAGGTTTATTGCTGGATGTGATGTTGGGAGGTGGAGCCTTGTCAGAAGATGTGGGTCGCTGTGGCTGTGGACATAAGCCTTTTCCTCTCTTGATGGCTTGCTGCTTCGTGTCCATCATGCTCCTCTGCCGTGCTGTCCTGCCTTGGAGCCAGCCAACTAAGGAACGAAACCTCTACAAACTGAGCCAAATGAAGCCTTTCTTCCTTTACATTGCATGTGCTGTGTTTTGTGTCTCAGTGATGTTAAATTACTAAAATAACATTCATTGTGACACATCTCAGCAACTTGGAATAGAAGAGAAATCTTTCAGTCTGATAGAAGACATTACAGAAATCCTATAAATTACACTATTTGTATTGATTAAATAAAACCTTTGCATTGTTGGAGAACATAAAATACTAGTACAAATAATTTAAAGTACATTTAAAAATGAAAACAAATACATTATCATATTTAAAGAAATTGATGACTAATAAGAAAAAATATTTTTCTTTCACCTTTTAAAACATCATATTAAAAGACTTGGCTTTTCTTTGAAAATATTGGAAACATGATTGATGTCCAGTGTTTAAAAAAATTTCAGAGCAATTTTCATAATCACCAGCTCTCACAAATACAGTAAAAACATGAGAATTAATGAAAAATTATAGAACCAGAAATTTTAATCTATATCTATATCTACATCTATATCTACATCTACATCTACATCTACATCTACATCTACATCTACATCTACATCTATAATTTTTGGTACCAGAGATCGAACTTGGGACCTTACTCTTGTGAAGCAGTCAGTGGAACCACTGAGATAAATCCCTGGCCCAGAATACATTTTATTTTAGATACTTACCTTCAAACTCCTGTGTGGACTTCCAAAGGTGATTTACATATATAATATTGTTAATATATTTCTTTTTTATAGATAATGGGGAAAAAACTAGTGTCAATATTTTAGATGTGATATAAAATCCTCAATTTGAAAAGAAAAAATAATTTAATGTTCAAATCAAATAAATTTCCTACGCTATCCATTTTCAAAATATAGCACAAAGCTGTAGTAATCAGAAAGTGTATGATAATGGAATAAAAGTAGATACCAAAAACAAGAATGGGACAGAAAGGAAAGCCTAGGAAAAAAATCCATGTATCAACAACCAACCGAATTTTGAAAAGGTATGAATTGAAGAGAGAACAGTCTTTTCAATAAATCGTTCTGGGTTCTGGGATGCTATGTTCCCCTTATAAAGAAGAATGAAACTATGTCCCTATTTTTAATCAATTATAAAAGTTAATGCTAAATGAATTACTGATTTAAGTGTAAGACTTGAAGCTATGAAATTGCTAGGAGAAAACAGGGAAAACACCTTAGGAAACTAGAGTAGGCAAGGATTTTTTTTTTAAGAAAACATCAACAGCACAAGAAACAAAATTAAAAATACAAACAGAATTTTATTAAACTAAAATCTTCTGCACAGAAAGGAGAACAGTGATTAGAGTATAGAGAGAATTTGGAAAATGGGAGACTGTATTTGCAAACCATTCTTCTGACCAAAAATATCTAGAATAAGTAAGGAACACGAAAACATCAATAGCGAAAAACAACAGCAACAAACCCTACAAAACAAAAACAACAAAATTCAAATAACCCAATTATGAAATGGAAAACAGACCAAAATCAAGCTTTCTTGAAAGACATACGTGAACAGTGGGTTTATGAAAAAAATGTTTCACGTCACCAGGGAAACGCAAACAAAACCACAAAGCCACTTCATTTCACCGCATAAACTGACTATTATCAAAAGGCAGCAGATAACAAGCGCTGACAAGGAGGTAGAGAAAGAGAGCCCATGTGCACTGTTGGTGGGAATATAAACTATGGAAAGCCTTATGGAAGTTCTTTGAAAAGCATATATAGAACTAAAATATGACCTAGCAATCACACTTCGGGGTATATATCCAAAGGCGATGAAATGTGTATGCTCTGGGAGATCTGCACTCAAAATGTTATTGCAGCACTATTCTTCTGCAGCCAAGAAACACAAATGACCTAAGTGGAATGAACTGATGAATGAACAAAGACCGCACGGTACTTACGCAGGAGTGAATGCTATTCAGCCATAAAAGGGAGTGAAATCCTGTCACTTCAGACAACGTGAATGGAACTGGGATCACTATGTTAAGTGAAATGAACCAGCTGCAGAATGACAGACCCTGCGTGATCTCACTCAGATATAGACTGTAAAACTAAGAATGACCTCAGAGAAGTTGGAATTAACTTTTCAACTTGTGGTTATCGGTTGCTAGGAGAATAGGAGATCCGAACAGATGAGGAAAGCACTGATCAATATAATCACTATTATAGTTAGGAATAAGACGGTCTGTTGGGCCCTTGCACAGTAGGGTGACTATAGATTATAATCATGTACTGTATACTTCAACAACGTAAACATTTTTAAGTGTCTCTGCCTAAAAGAAATAACAGAAGATTAAAAGGATAGAAATCTGTAAAAAACAAAAAAAAGAACATGGAAGCCAGGTGTGGTGGCGCACGCCTGTAATCCCAGCACTTGGGAGGCTGAGGCAGGAGGATCGCTGTGAGTTCGAGACCAGCCTGGACTACATAGTGAGCTGTAGCTGTCAGTAAGTCTCAACTACATAGTGAGACCCTGTCTCAAAAAAAAAAAACAAAAGGATAGAAATGTTTAACTTAATTGAAATATTGTGCAACATACAAATACATTAAAACATCACATATTGTCTTATTTATATGTATTATTTTTGTTTTTATTTGTCATTTGAAACATGTAAAGTTAGAAAAAAGCAATCAAGAAATAAATATTAGCTTTGTTCTTTTAAAAATTAATGAATATCTACACAAATATTTTTTAAACTGACTATAAAGAAAAAAAAATCTATCTGATACTTACAAACTAAAGCTGTGAGTTCGAGACCAGCCTGGACTACATAGTGAGCTGTAGCTGTCAGTAAGTCTCAACTACATAGTGAGACCCTGTCTCAAAAAAAAAAAACAAAAGGATAGAAATGTTTAACTTAATTGAAATATTGTGCAACATACAAATACATTAAAACATCACATATTGTCTTATTTATATGTATTATTTTTGTTTTTATTTGTCATTTGAAACATGTAAAGTTAGAAAAAAGCAATCAAGAAATAAATATTAGCTTTGTTCTTTTAAAAATTAATGAATATCTACACAAATATTTTTTAAACTGACTATAAAGAAAAAAAAATCTATCTGATACTTACAAACTAAGAAAACTGCACCTGACCTCAGATTTCTCCTAAAATAACAGAAGATAGGAGAAAAACTGCTGAAAGACATTGTCATCCGGTGAAGTCCAAGTTAAATAAGGTATTACTGCTTAAAGTTAAGAGGGGGGAAATGAAGTTTCTTTTAAATGTGCAAAATTGCTTTAAGAAAGAATAGCATAACAACACAATATGGATATCTTGGTTTGATTTTGAGCTTGAGTTTACAGTAGAAAATATTTACTTATAACTAAATCTGGATAAGAGTGTCATTTATATAGAATTATCATATTTGTAAGCATAAAGGTCATTTTTGCATAATGACTGCACTTAAGCTTTAAAATCCGACTCTTGTCATTTAGATACGGCTCCTATTGGATATGCTGAATTGCTTCCATCTTCTGAGTTGGGAAATCAGCTTATCAGCCAGGGGTAGTTTTGATGAAGACAAGCGTATTTGTATATGTCTCCCACTAAATAATCCATTATTGTGTATCAATCCTAATTTGTTTATGTGAAGAGACACAAGATTTTTTTCTCCTTTTTATTTACCTTCGGGACAGTATTCCTAAGTAGTTTTTCTCCACTCCTCACTTTTTTTCTTGCATCTCATCAGTTGTATATACACATTTCCTATATTAAATTCTAGACTCAAGTTCTTACAAGAAAATATATAAAACATTAGAAATACAGATAAAAAGGTATTTTAAAATTTATCATCCAAAGTAAAGTAAAACAAACTTCAATTATTGGCATATTTATGCCATGCAGTTTTTACATTGATAATTAAATTAAGTGAAACTACATTTCTTACCACATCAAACAATTATTTTATTTCTTCAGCATAGTACTTCCTTTTCCAAGAACTCTTCTCTACGCTTCGTCTATATGATTTCTCAAATGTGAGACTTATTTCTGAAGCTCAAGACTTTGCATATAATGATGTGCTTGTGTAATAATTTCTCAGTAATTGTCTTGTCTTGTTAGATTTCTGTACAGTATCTTTGCTTCTACCCATCTTATTTTTCCCACTTGGATTCACGTATCTGAGATGCAAAGTTCTTTCATTCTCCCTAATCAATACCTAGAACGGGAGCTTGGAACATAGCAGACAACTGTGCAACTTGCGTGAAAAGACAAACGAAGAGAAGTAGATTCAAGTATCATCACTAAAACAAGTAACACTAAGTCTGTCAATAAAAAGTAAAATTTATATACGTGCCTAGTTCTCTCCAACAGATCCCTATCCCCATGATATTTTATATCTCTGTTCCATGGAAAGCTTTTGCCTATTTCTATGGAAACTAGTGTTATATGATGGATTTTTTTATTCAAATGAAGTGTCAGGGAATATTTATTCAATTTTCAGATGTACTAGGGTGAGTCTTTTATTTAGTATCTCTTACGTATCTCTCCTTCCTAACCCATATTGGACACTCAAATTTAAGAAAGTTGTAGAATCTCTTAGCTCCTTAACAAGGAAAAAGTGTCATACACTGTGTAAGAAATTTAGTCTGGAGACAGAACTTTAAGAAGCTACAAGTCACAAGAGACAGTTTCATTAGAAATTACATAGCCAGTAAACTTCATTAGAAATTTCATGCCAGTGAGCCTTGCCGTACCTTGACTCTATTAGACTCATATTTTTGTATTAGTCCTTTCCTAAATTTTAGCTCCTGTCACACAGACCTCATCCCACACGGAGAGGTGAATTTTGTCCACCAGACTCTCAAAGCATCATTTGTGAGATTTTGCCAAACCATTTGTCTCACAGCCCTACAACTGCAATTGCTATTTGTCTGTCTGGCCGGTGACAATTTGGTCCTTATGAAAGCCACGCAGCCCCTACTTAGCGCTTCATCTCCAGAATCATTCACTGTGTGAGGAAGACAGTGAACACTACAGATCCCTTCTCTCCTTTAGTGCTGACTCACTTTGCAAACATTTCCTGCCTAGACTTCTTTCAAGGAAGACAAAGATTTAACCACAGATCATGTGAAACAAGTCACCAGAACTCCTGCTATGATAGGAAGGCTCTAACAAGACTGAGTAAACAAAGGTACTTCATGGCTTTGGGAGCTCAAAACTCTGTAAGTCCTTCTTATCCCAGGGGAGATCAGATGCTTGGTCTCCTACTTTGAAATTGTAATTTAAGAAAATACTGTTTCAGGAAGAGTCCTGCTCCTAGCAAGAAAACAAGAATAATTGTTTTATTAAAAAAAAAAAAAGCTATTTACTTCAAATTAAACTAATGAATGCTTTTACTAACCAACTATAAATGCTTTCAGTTAGGTCTTATTCTATTGCTTGGTGTCAGATTTCCTGTTTGTAGGAGATAAAGATTGAAATACACATTTTTAATCTACTTTCAGTATTAATTGCCTAACATGTATGGGAAGTAAATTAATTACCTTCACAGTATATACATTTTAGATGTTGTATAAAGGTGTGTATTTTTGTAAAGCTATAGATACATATTGTAGTAAGTAATAACTTAATTTTGGTAGTTTTATGTCATCCCTTTTTAGATTATTTGAGAGTTTTTTCAAATGTAATCACAGTTACATTTTCTGTTTACCAACATGAAATCTCTGTAGACTGGGAAAAGGGAGTTTCAGTCATGCCTACTTTTATTTATTCAACCATTACTCATTGAGCAGGTATTACACTGTGTTAGACACCAAGAGACAAAAGCGATGGAAAGTAAAATGAATGAATTCCCATTTTATAAATGATAAAGCCAAGTTCTTAGTTACGACTAGAACCTGTAAGTGTTAAACTTATTTTAATTTAGGTCAACTAACAAATTCCATTATGTGCTCCACAACACGCCAAAGATCATCGTATTCCTGGTTTTGATTTAAAACTCAAGATAAAGAGTAGGTACTTTTAAAGATAGTGCTTAGCCAGAAATACGTACTTGTCTGAAAATTTAGCCTAGAAACAGATTCCACTTGAAAACTGGCTCTAGTCCCCAGTTGTCAAATAGGCCTCCTAGCGGGAGTGTGACCCTCGCACGAGATACTGAGGATGTGTGAATGAAATCTCTGAGGGATTAGTGAGAAACAGCTGTGTGATTTGGGAGCCAGAACTTCAAGTAAAAATTAGATTGAATGGGATAGTTAGCCTAGTTGAAAAAATTAAAACTGGAAAATGTATCCAGCCATGCTTTCTTTTGTCAATACTGTGAATGAGTACACTACACCTGTGGCCAGGGTGAAAGCCCGTGTTGTAGCAGCTCCTTGGACACTGCCTTTATTCTACTCCAGGAAGAAATAAGAGGAGACAGAGCCCCTCTATTCTTTCTTTCTACCTTTCTTGTTCTTTTTTTTTTTTTGCTTTATTTCTCAATACATCCTGTCACATATTTTCCCCCATTTATTCTTCATTTTTAAAAAATGAGCATTGAGAAGCTATATCACATCAGAGAAATCCTTTCTTGCAAGAATATAGTGAATTGTGGTGCAGTAGGTAAATCCTTTGCACATATGTGGCCCGGACAGAACCACGGCTCTTCATGGTTTTGTTTGGAAATAATTCAAGCTCATGTTACTCAGATATATCCTGTAGAATGGTTCCATTTCAGCAGAAAAAGTTACTTATGTTGCTTAAGAAAATATAGAAGTATATTTTGGTACCTACTATCCAACTTTCCTCTGTCCCATTACCCCCTTTCTTCCCAGTCTCTAATAATCACTATTCCACAGCAGAAGGAGGGGTATAGTTTACTAGTACCTTCCGTATATGGTATGAATAACTAGAAAAATGGAACTGCAAGGCTCTAAACACAAATGATAAAAAGATGGCAATGTTAACTGTCCTGATTTGATCAGAACATGTTCTATACATGTATTAAAATAGCACGATGTACCTCATAAGTATTGAAAGGGGTCTCGAGCCCCCTTTGGGTGCCCCTTACCCAATTATGCCACCCACGCACCGAGAGGTCCGGCAGGAGATCTTTATTGTAGGGAGGTGAGCAGGAGGCGGAGGGCAGAGAGCGAGAGAGCGAGAAGAGGAAGTACTGGGATACTTATAGGACGGGCAACGGAAGATCCTTCCTTGGGAGGAGCGGTCTTTGTTATCCTATCGCAAGCCAGGTTGTCTTTTGAATTTTGCGCATTGGAGAGGCTCTAGTTTCGTGCTTTACAATTTCGGTGGGAGAAAGGACTCAGAGTCGGGAAAGAACCCGGAAGTAAGATATAAAATGGCTGGGGGGGATTATATTTTAACATGTGCGATCTCCTAACAAGTATGGACTATTAATGTGTATTAATCAAAAAAGTTTAAGTGTTTAAAGATTTGCAAATGTCAGCTTCTGATTTGATTACTGCACATTACATATGTGTATCAAATTATCACACTGCATCTCATTAATATGGATAAATAAATTAATGTAAAAGATTTAAATAAAAATAAAGGAGCATATAATGTGAATTTGTGTTACTTCCAATTCAAAATATTTCAAGTGTTTTCTACATCTCGTTTTAATCCTGGAAGAATTGAAATTGCTTCCTAATTTCATAGTTCATAAAGTTGAGGATCAGACAAATAGAAAATTAGAAATATAAATTTAGCCATATAGTTGTGGGGGACTAGCGTGGTCTGTTCAGAGAATGAAGAATTGGTGGGATATGGAGACAAGAGACCAAGGTGTAGCAAACCAGATGGGGAAGTAGGTGTGAGCTGTTAATTATAAAATCACAGAACACATGTGCAGAACTGTTCCCCAAGTCCTGCGCATGGCCTTCTCCCAAGAACTGGAGCAGGTTTTCAATAGGATGGGCTATCTGACATTGGCTGAAGAGTGAGTGATTAAAAAAAGGGCAAGTCACCACTGAGTTTTTGCCACTGTGTTCTCTTTGGGATGGAAGGACCACCTGTAGAGTGTACCTTTTACATACCCTTGTAGACAGGAGTTTGGCCTCAAATTTCAGAAAACATCTGGGCTTCCTCCCTCTTTTCTTTTGAATGAGGCTTGATCCTTTCCTTGTTTCATCTAACAAAAGGCAGGTAATTTAGAAACACAGACTGAACAAAGACTAGAACAACCAGTAAAGCTTACCTCAAGTGACTATGAGTCAAAGGAGAGCCATCCGAGTTATTAGCATTTTAATGGTTTCCCTCTGTGCTGAGTAAAATAAAATACCAAAGTTTTTAATACCGGGATAAATGCAAGTTAGTGTTCTCAGGTGGCTCCACCCTGCCTAAAAAATGCCAGTGGCTCAACATGGCTAAGTGAGCTTCAGTCGGGGGAGACTCTGCCCTGATCTCATGGGAGTTTCCAAGGACTAGGTGGAGACTTCAAGGGGCTCAACCTTTCCTCCCAAATGTTTAACCATGATTTTCTACTTGTCTCACTGTGTCCAACTCCCTTTCTAGCAATACATTTACTAGCAAATTTGGGGGCAATCCTCCAATTTCAGCAAAGGCCGAACGGGTTTACTGTTGAGACTACACTGGATCTCTCGGACTTAATTAGGGCACGGCAAAGCTGGCTGGGTTAGTAGGTGTGGCCTGTTAATTACAAAATCCAGCACCCTGAAACCAGGTAACACTATCACGTCACCCTCCACAGAGATGCTTTACCTGGTTCAGTGCCATACTCCGTGTGATGTGGGAGGTATTGAGCTGTTCGTGGAAGTCTGACTTTCGGTTTGTATACTTTTTAATCTAGTAAGACAACTAAAATTGAAAGAAAAATCATGTGCGGTATAAAAACAACAGAAATTCAAAATTGTAAGAAACTGAAGAAATGGTATTGCTTTTGCTTCCTTTTAAGATGGGGGAAGGATAATTTGAGAAATTAATGAGAGTGATATACTGGAAACAACCTAAAGAATATATACGTAGAATAATCTAAGTGGTAGATAAAAATAATGCTAAGTTTACATTCTAAACTGCATTTCGGAAAGTTTATACATGATCGAATTTTTTCATGTCTAATGAAAAAGCTACTATTTCAGTAACATAAGGCTCTACATCCTGTCAATATAAGCATTAGTCCTAATTCTTCCATTAAATTCTGGGTGACCTCAGGAGGTTATTTAACCTCTTTGATGCTGAGTATCCCCTCTATTTTATAAAGGAAACCCATATGTATCAATCCCATAGAAGTGGCGTAAGAATCTGAGGGAATAATATGGAGAAAATAGCACATGACATAATCCGCCTGTTCTAGTACCCTCCCTGAGAAATACACGCATGCACTTGCACGCGTATATATGGGATCACGAGCACCCTGAAACCACGGAAGCATCCTCACTTGACACCCTCTTCTTCCAAAGGCAGTGAAGATATCTATTTATGTTAAATTATGTACTATACTATCCAGTTTAAATTTTCTGTTTAGGCTTTTATTTTGCTGTTAAAGTCAGAGAGCTTGTTATAAATATTTCGGAACACACAAGTTCCAGAAATGCCTGTGAATGCTGGCCTTTTTTCCATTACTAAAACAGATATCCCTAATTATGTCAGGCTTGGTAACGGGAGTTCACTGAAGGTCAATCAACTCCCTTTGCTATTAGAATCTATATCTTTCTGTGCACAGATAGGGGACAGAAGATTTAATGAAGAAATCCCTGGGGACAAAGTGACAATAAGCAATAGTAAAAATAGCTAATGTGTATTGAGCTTATATATGTAAGGCCTTATTCTAATTATAATGTGGACATGTGACAGCTCACTCCAACCTAAATCCTTATTGTTTTATTGCTGGAATTGGAAGGGAAATCACTAATATATCTTAACTAAATTTCAAATTTAATTTTATTTGATTCTTATAAAGATGAAAAAAAATATATGATGCACTCAGTTTATAGATGAGACTCTGAAGTGTGAAAATAGTTGCCAGTTACTGGGCTGCAACTCTAAAATGTGGTGTTACCAACCACTCACCTACACAGCCTCCTGGGTAATGCTGGAAAGAGGACAGCAGGGGAAGAGCCTCAGCTTCCCTACTCTGCAGTTTACTGGCACTGATATTGCACTGTATCTCCCCTTATCTCCTTTTGTAATTGGAGAAATAACTATCTACACCACATACAGAGCACAGGGTAGGTCTTTATTAGGGTGCTAATGACAGCCCAAATTAACACTTGTGCATTTTATCCTCCTGAAAGCACTTTGGGTACATTTATTGTCACTGTCATTTCATACCTGCACCAACTGACACTCTGAGATCTTGAAATAGGTTGACAGATGTCACATAACCAGGTAGTGGCAGAGCCTGAATTCAAAAGTCCTCTAGTCTGATTCACAAACACATCCTTTACTTCGCACCTGCTGTCTCCTTCATTTTTTCAGTCTTTTTATCATTGTAGGAGACCTGACATTTTTAAGTAATAATAACTAAAACATGATTAATAGGTTGGTATTTTTATAAGAAGCCCATGGTTAATTAATACTAATGTAAACTTGTGTGATCACGGAGTGAAAGTGGAGGGACATGCTTGAGTGAAGATGTATTTTAGAATTCAAAAATAATTACAACATGTAATATTCTGTACATAGGCTTAATGTCCTATGTATCTAACTCAATGCAATTCTTTGGTAACTGTTACAGAATACATATATCATATTAAAAGCATAATAAATGTATAGCAGTTGCACCAATACAATGATTTATGTATTAGCTGATTAGTAACTCATTTTTTAAAAATAAAAGCATTAAAAAAATTAGGATGTATCATGTACTTGTACCAACTACCCATAATGAATGTGCTCATTATATACCATAAATATGTACTGATGAAAAAAAGAAATCATGAAAACAGAAAAAAAATCCAAAATGTATCAAAGAAAATAACAAATGAGTCCTAGTCTCAGTTCTGGACCTAGCCTACATGAATGTTAGTGGTCATTCCTGGGTGTTTTCCACTGTCTATGTGCATATAGAGATGGAATAATAGTGAGATAACCTGTAAGATATGCAGTTGAGGATCAATCTGGGAATCTATTTGGACATCAATAGAACTACACTCCATTTTCAGGAATTCTTAACTTGCTATTAATTGCAAACCAACACATTAACATTTGGGGGCATAGAGTCCCTGATTTACTAAAATCTTGTTTGTTGCCAGAAATTGTAACTCTATTGTGGGATATAGAGCAAGAGATAGGACCAAATTATAAGGGTTTAGGTGATATCAGATCCTGTTCGTGATATCTGACCTCTAGCTTAAAGTCTTATGCACCAATGGCTCCCTATTAATTCTGTCTTTGATAGGTAATTTATTCATTTCATTATATATCTTTTTTCATTACAATGTGTTCATTCCCCAAGTGATAAAGTAGTTTAGGAATAATTCAAGGAGAACAAAATAAAGAAAACTGCAACATAATTTTGTATTTCCCTACCATTTCCTGCATCTAAGCCTGTGTATATATTACCTAAAACTTTAAAGGTAAAGGATAATTATCTAGGGTGCAGATTGGACAATTTTTCTTTAACGAACCAGATAGAAAAATAGATTATAGCCTGTAGGCATTTAGATGATATTTTTAAATGAAAATATTTTAAAAGTTTTTTAAAACATTGTTAACTCTCAGGCCACCCAAGGAGGAGTAGGTGCCTCATTGAGCTGATGGGTCGTAATCTGCCAGGGCTTTATCTAAAGATGAAGGTTTCTTACAGGGGCTTTTGCAAAAGAAACATCTATAGCAAAAGTAAATAACATGTAGGTAAAGTTAAATAGGAGTTTAAATAGTAAGCATATATCTTTTTAAATTCCTAACTGAAGGATTTGGAAATCATTTTATGATACTAATTTTGAATGTATGATCTCTTTAATCTTTCTGTCCATTTGCTTGATTGAATAAAGTTGTTCAGCCCTCCCTGGTTGGGTTTGCCCCTGCTGGCAGGGACTGGAAAAGGTGAATGCGCAGCCCTGCATCCCAAGTGTAGCCTGCAGAGTAGAGCTCTGAGCCTGATGGGTGATGAGCCCTTTGATTGGCAGGACAAGTTGCAGAGTGCAGACTCTTCACAGTCCACACCATATGCATTCTTTCCCTGTGCTGCTTCCTTCTTAACTTTCAAGTTTTCTTGTTGGAAATTTCATGAATATATCATTTAAGAGTCCTGAGATTTTTTAACAACCTCCTGATAATCTATCACCTGGGGAAAAGGAAAAGAAAATGCATGAGAGTGTAGTACGCTATAAAAACTGCAAGGGCAGATAAAAGATTTGCCTTTTATTTTTCCTTTTCCACAACTAAAACCACTGCATTTAGGGTACAACAATTTTGTTCTCGAATACCTTTTGGGAATGCGTAAGTGATCTGAAAGTCCTATGAATAAAAATAACCCTGAAGCTTCAGTTAATTATTCTCTTTTCCCCTACGAGCTACAGAATTAATGGATTAAGATGAGTATTGATAAATATATAGAAGCCCGTTGCTCAAGATCTGACAGTTAGTTGGTGAGTTCTTTCTCTTGAATAAATTGACTTACTTCCAGTCCTTCAACTGAAATTTATTAAATATATATTGTACTTGAAAATAATATACATCCCCTCTTCTGCTATACATACTTATTTTCATCTTCAAAAATTTATTGGTCCTTATTTGACTCTGAAAATTCACTTTCAAAAAGATAACCAGTCCCCTAAGCCCAGTGCCTCCTCACTCAGCCATCCCACATTGTGAGGTCTGTCCCCCAAGCGACTTGCCGAGATTCACTTCCCCAACTTGATCTTCTTCCATCTTGGTGCTGTGACAGATAGATGAGAGCCACCGGAACAGTGTACCCTAATGAACAAGAACGTTGACAGTGGAAAGGTTACAAGCAAGCAGGAATTGGTTTTGCTCATTCTTTCAATGATTTTTCCCTAATTACTCTAAAATAACACAATAAGTCATATTTTCAATACCATAGAGAGATGAAAACCTAGAATCCTAGGCATGGCCAATAATATTAAAATGATAAGGAATGTACTTTTTGTCTCATCTGTTATGACTTTATAATGAACTTTCAGGTGGTAAATCTCTGCCTATTCCATTATGTGAGTTGCTGGGAGAAAGTAGTACGTGTATATCTATCCTCTTATAAAATCCAAAAAATATCTGCCTATTTAGTATATTCTGACTTTCACCTATCTCTTCTTCTCTGATGCTCTCTCATTTTCTTTTTCTTCAGGCACACAGAATATCATTCTTGTTCCTAAGTCATTTGTCAAATCCTTTATTCTTTTCACACAGATGAATTTATTCAGTCTATAATTTAAGCAAACTACAGAAAAAGGAAGGTACACCTCAGGTAAATATTTTTATCAGTTTCTGGCCAGCTACTACAGGTAATTTTTAGTGACTTCCCTTCTCTCCATATCTTCTCCTTGTACTCTTTCTAGTCCTGAGTAGGGCTTCAGTGCATGCATATCATATATGTCTGTCATTCAGTGAGTTTTTTCAAAGCATAGTGTTTTTATTTGCTGCGAGTATTCTGCAGAAAATACACCTGAATTATATAAGACTGGAACAACTGCAGGAAAATTTTAAGAGTAATTTATAGCAGTCCTGTGTAAAAAATATGAACATTCAAAATGTTTGAGTATAAACAAATAACTAAAAATTCTTAAGCACTCTCCTATTCCCACTTCTAGTCCAGAATACTAATAAGAACATAATATGACATGTTCTTGGACCTTCAACAAAGTGCATTCCAAATGAATTAAAATGTGCAACTTTGCGTCATCTAGGAGTTGTTGGATCGATTTCTCATGATCTCTTATTGCTTTTAAGAGACCTCTCTTTTCATGGTCACTGACTGCAATCTTATCTTCTATATCTGAGAGCCTATCTTCGCATTCTTTTAATCTGTTGTGTACACTTTCAATAGAGTGTTTAATCTCCTGGATATCTGTTTGAATCTGTTTTATGGATTCCATTTCTTTCCTATGTTGGGCGTTTATTTTTCCCATTTCTTTCTTATGGTGGGCCTTCATGGCTTCTATCAGGATCCTGAGCACATCTATTTTTTTGTCAGTTTCTGCTCTAGAGTCTCGAATCACAACTTCCATTTTGCTCACTATCTCTATGGTTATCTGGGAAATTATTTCTGTTTTGAATTTTTCTAGAGCCTGATTGGTCTGTTTTGTTACTTCCTGTGCTTTGAGTTCAGGGTGTCCTGGTGGTTCACTATCAGCCTTTTCATCCTCATTTGCCCTACTGTTTGCCATTGGTGAACTGGAAGTCTGCCCTTGTGTCTTGCTTAAGTGTTTTCTCATTTTAATTTTTGTTGTCAGACTGTCCTTGGATTACTCTCTGGATTATCACCCAGATCTTCCTGAGATAGTTGCACGCTAGCTTCTGTGTCTCTAACGACCCACAGGCATTCTCATCTTCATAACATCAGAGAAAACAGCTCATCAAACGGCAATGCTTTACCCCAACTGATACAATCAGCAACACATTAAGATCAAGCACAACTTGGACACTGACCACCTGTGGTAGTCGCTAGTGTAACACCCTTAAATCATTTGAATTAAATTGAAATCAAGAAGCAGTCCAGAACATGTCTGCAGTGAACAAACTTTTCAATATAGTATATTTACCATTTAATGGCTCAGACAGAGCGAGGATGCAAGACCCCTGATCACAGTTAGCTGATTGCTGAACCCCATGACGCTGACTGACCTCGGGTTGCAAAGCGCAGATTGAGTTCCCCATCCTTCTGGATGGTTGAACTCTGCAACGTTCTATTACAGGTTTCCCATGCCCTTTCTTTAAAGATGTTCAAAGTTGGGAACTGATGCAAAGAAGAATAACATAAGACTGATAGGAATACAGGAAGTAGCAAGTAGCAGG
>NW_022900944.1:25659474-25668293 GCF_012274545.1 Fukomys damarensis
TCACATACAAAGGAAAGCCCATCAGAATCACAGCAGACTTTTCAACACAAACCCTTGGGGCAAGGAGAGCCTGGAATGAGATATTTCAAGTATTAAAAGAGAACAACCTCCAACCTAGACTGATGTGTCCAGCAAAACTCTCTTTCAAAATGGAGGGGGAAATAAGACACTTCCACGACAAAGAACACCTGAGAAACTACATGAATACGAAACCAACACTACAAGCAATTCTAAACAAGATCCTAGAAAAAGACAATGAAGGCAACAACACCATGAGGCCCAACAGAGCAAATCAAATAGGCAAGGCAAGAAATTAAAAGGAGAAGGTGAAAAAGTGAAAAGAGTTAACAAAAAGCCAATAACATGTCAATAATAAGTCAGTACATATCAGTTATAACCAGCAATGTCAATGGCCTCAACTCACCAGTCAAGAGAAATAGACTGGCAAAATGGAATAAGAAGCAAAATCGAATAATATGTTGTATACAAGAAACACACCTAGTGCAAAAAGAAGCCCATAGACTGAAAGTGAAATGATAGAAAACAATTCTCCATGTGACAGGAGCCCAGAAAAAAACAGGGGTAGCAATCTTATTTGCAGACAAAGTAAATTTCAAACCAAAACTGAATCTAGTATTATTGATGTAGGACAGTACTGTATCATACTTCTATGAATGTAAAATATCTAGTACCTGCTTTATGATACATAGTAGGGACTGTGCTTTATCAGTGCTACATTTAATGATATTACTCTAGAATGCTCTCTTTTCAGATGATGATTAAGAGGCTAATAGACAAAATGGTGCCAGGTACCACAACAGCAACAGAACTTTGCTGTTGCCTGGATATTATTCTTTTCTTTTCTTTTCTTTTCTTTTTTATTTAAGGCAATGTGCTGAATGTCTATAATTTTGTTCAGATGACTGCAGAACCTGGAAAAGCTGTTGCTGCTATCGATGCATAACATACTATTATTAGTCTATACACACACACACACACACACACACACACACACACACACACACACACATATATATAAATTGAATTTTGGGAAATTTTAACGGTGCTGCCAACTTTGGAAAAAGTCATCCCAATTTACTGTGTTGACTTGGCATTGTACAGAAATAGACAACCATATTGGTCTAGAAATGTTAATTTATTTTTATTTTTTTTCCATGTGTACAGGGGTAACACATCATACTAAATATGTAAGGTCATATCTATGTGGATTTGATTACAGAAACTAGTAAAGTATTCTCTAAATAATGAAAAAAGGAATAAGATAAGACTATAAGAGTGAGAAGCAATTTAAATATGTTCAGGGACCATTTTCATCTCCAGAATTAAGGATTATTTTGATGTTACATCATTGCCTTTTCTCTTTTACTTTCCTTTTTAGTTTTATTTTAGGATTCCCTATTTTTAATGTTCATACAGAGATTTATTTAACTGAAATACCGAATAGTTTCTTTGGTGTGAAAAACTATAATAGTACACAGGATCCTAATGAGATAATTAATAATGTGAAATAGGAAGTAAATGGCTAAAGGTGTAAGGAAAGTGGGAATGGTGGGGGAAAGGTAATAAGGGAGGGGAAAGAAATATGAGAAACTGAAAAAATGGAAATAAAGTGTTTGTAAATGGGGAGGTGAGGAGGGAGTGAAGGGAGGGCAGGGACAAGGGGAAAAATGAGAATCAAGACCTATTATGTAAAGGTACAGAATCCCAATGATGAATGTAATTGTACTGTATACCTAGATTGTACCAATAACCTCAATAAAAAGAAAAAGAAAAAAAAATGTGCAACTTGTATAAACTTAAGTGAATAAAATAATGTATCTTCAGTACTAAATTAAGTCACAAGTCAGAAACAAAATCAGCCTGGGAGTACATTTTGAGGATCATCTTGGAGTTACCAACAACAACTGATCACTGTATGAACAACAGTAATAAAAAGTACCAGCCTAGAAACAAAAGTGACAAAAGAATGTTGCAGACCAAAAATATCAGAACTTCTTAAGTCTTCCTGTCCCTGAGGCCTTGTTCTTTGATGTGTATCTAAGTCATTTTTTTTCTCTATAACTAAATCACTCTTAGTTACAGACCAGAAAACCAACCCTGGGAAGAATTCATCAGGGAACTACAATATAGTGCAGTTTGGGAATGACTTTTTCCCATCCTTTTTTCAAAAAGGAAACTATATTAAGCTTTACATCTAGGGCAAAAAAAAAGAAATCTGTCGCCCATCATCAAATTGATTTCCTTAAGAGCCAGTTAATGAGATTCATTAATTTAAAGAGATTAAAAACATTCTGTATTAAAGGACATTTTGCCAGAAAAAAAAATAGCTTATAATAAAAGCCTGGAAATCAGTAGTCTCTCTTCTTATCAAAGATGATGCAGACCTCTTAGCAAAGTCTCCATTCAAGGAGAAATTCAACATCTGATTCAGTTAATAGAAGTCTTGAAATGAAACAGAAAATAAAGTTTGCAATATTTCAAATTACTAAGTGTACTACTGACAAGAGCATAAAAATTTCTGTATTTTCTTAGGAAGATTTCTAAAACAAAAAGAAAATGATGGAGAGTTAAACCCACACAGACTTAGCAAGAAGAGAGACAACCTGGCCTAGAAGCAAAGTTAACTTTTAATAAGTTGGAAAATAACTTTGCTGTTCCTCATTGCCTTTGAGGCAGCAATTGCTCATTATCTCTTTAAGACATACATCATTATGGTGCCTAACTGAAATGAAATAATCCCTTAAAAAATATTTATTTTATCTCTTAAGTGTACCAGTTGACAAAAATATGTATTAAATAGACCATAAGATATGCATAGTGACACAGATAGAAATTTTGGAGTAAGTCTAAACAGGAATAAATAGTGATGTATGAAGCAGCATCTACATTTATACTCAATATAAATGTATACACACACACACACACACACACATATGTATATGTATATGTACAGAGTATCCAAAAATGGATACATCAGGAAAAGAAAAAAAAAATTGTATAAATATTTTAATACTACATTTATTGAGATACCAGGAGATTAACAAAAGTTACCTTTGGGTTCTACAATTACAAGAGGTACTCAAAGTGCCAGCCATCAGCTTCCAGACATTTATTAGAAGGACAAACTGTTTAAATGTGTATACAGTTTTTGTTGGACTCTGTATATTCCTAAGTCCATCCATACATGCATAATATAATCGCAGAGTTAAGGTGTGTGGCTACCAAGAACCTGAGTTAATAACTAACTAAAGATGAGCAAAATTTAAAAGGCACTGGATTCATTGAAATATTCCAGAAGGCAGATTTTTAGATACAGAAAGAAATGCCAATGATTGGGTAGGTGTTTTTAAAAGATAAAAGAGTAAGGAAGTGAAGTTGAGAAGATCTCTGTCTGGGAAAAGAAAGAGCAGAAGCTGCATCAGAGAGGGTGTCTGCTATGTGGATTTGGAAGTTTCATGAGTTAGTGAGGAGGAAAACCCAAAGCAAAGAGGGTTCATGAAATGAACCTCAGGTTGGCTAGAAATGGCCAAGTGTCTTATTTCTGTGGGATCTGTCACTGGTCAGGCCTGCACTCTGAAAGGATGGTCTTGATGAGAAGGAAGAGGAGCCTAAATGTATTATCAACTATAGACAATTAGCTAACTGCACTCCTTGCTCCTGAATGGAAAAGTCTCTCTTAAATGAGATTCAAGCAGTGGACTTCCGTGACTTACACAGTAAACTTCTTTTTCCTTGTAGGTCCATAGTATTTTTCACTATCTTAGCACATATTATTCATTGTCTAATATATATATATGTTTATACACACATTTATACATTTATTTTCTAATCATTTATTGTACTCACTGAAACTATTTCATAAATAAAACATAGAAATATGGCCCAATTCATTTTAATGATTGTTTTAAGTCTAGGGTCTCTATTTGGTTTACTTCTAGATTTCATTTATTCTTTTGGAAATGTATTGCTCTTATCCTCCAGAATTACTTACTAAAATAATATTTTCAAACTGGGCATGGTGGCACACACCTGTAATCCCAGCACTCGGGAGGCTGAGGCAGGAGGATTACTGTGAGTTAGAGACCAGCCTGGGCTACATAGTGAGTTCCAGATCAGTCCTCAACTACATAGTGAGATCCTGTCTCAACACCCCCCAAATATGATATTATTTTCAAAGATTGTGAATAGAATGTTGACTTTCTGCCACAGTGGGTATGTAGAAATGTGTAATTAGGCTGTGTACAAAAACTCTGATTTCAAAACTTTTCATTCTTGTCCTCTGTAATACTCAAGAAACATATTTCTAAACTTAACCTTTTTTTTGCAAATGGTGAGATAATTGTATATTTACATACACAGTTGTTAGAAATGGTACCAAGACTTTGTCTAGTTAGAGCACCTAGAAAAACTGTATGGTATAGCAACCAGGATGCAGACCTTGATAAGAGAAGCCTTTTCCATCACAGTGAGGCTCTCTCATCTTGCCCTCTTATGACCATAGTTACCCCCATCTTATACCCACCCTTTCTAAATAAAGGTGACCACTAGTAGTCTCTTCATTTTTAAAATTTTATAATTTCAAGGAGGTCATATAAGTGAAATTATATAAAATGTTAATTGTAGGAACTGCTATTTTCATTCAGCATATTTTCTTGAAATTCATCAAATTTATTGGATGTATCAATTATTATTTTTTTCTTTCATTTTGTGGATCTGTAAATTGAAACCAGGACTTTCACCTTGAGCTACATTCGTAGTCCATAGCTTATCTATTATTTTGAGACAGAGTCCTGCTGAATCACTAAGCTGCCCAGGCTTGCAGGTCTACACTGCCACACTTGCACACTCAGCTTAGTTCCTTTCTGAGTATGCAAGTAGTACTCTGTAGTACTCTATAGTACCATAGTACTCTATAGTACTCTATAGTACTCTTTAGTACCACAATTTGCTTCCTAGTTCATCTATTGAACTATGTCTACATTGTTTCTAATCTTTGGTTTCTGCAAATTATGTTGTATGAATTCATGTACAGGGTTTTGTGTGAAAATGTGTTTTCCTTTTTCTTGGCACATACCTGAGAGTACAAGTGCTGGTTTTAATGATACTGGGATATTTAGATGTAAAAATATTTTACCTAGTACAGAGTACTTGCAACATTTTACAACTATTCTCTACATAATCTTTCCTTGTACTTGTGGTTTATAAACATCCTCTTCCAGTCTATTTCTTGTCTTTGATCATAATGTGATCTTTTGTAAAACATACTTTTAAACACTGACATACAGTTTATCTTTCTTCCTATGGATTGTCCTTTCAGTGTCAAGTCTAAGATACCTTGCTTAGCCCTAGATCCTGAAAACATTTTGAGGATTTTATTTTCTTATAGATTTGTGAGCATATAGGTACAATTTCATATTTAATTATGTGATCCAGTTTCAATCCAGTGTTGTATAAGGTATGAGGTTAATTTCAATTACTTTCTTTTCTTGCCCATGGATGTTCAACTACCCTATGATCACTTGAAAGTATTTTTTCTCTCTATTTCAATATTTAAATGTTTCTAATAAACCGCTTAAGCTTTTTATGTGGAGTAAACTGCTTTCTAAAAAGGAATTGGTATCTACATTTTATATGTCAGAGAAAAATAGAGACGGTTCATGTGTGGCATTTTATCAGTGCCACATAATTTTCTAAACCAGTTGATCTAAGCCAAGGCATTTTTCTTTCTCACCACTAAAGGTCCTGTGTCTAATTCTTCTTTTAAGCTCCGACAGTGATTTTCACACAATATGTGCTCAAAAATGGAAAAGAAAAAGCACAGCTCTTCAATTAATAGTTGATCCTGATCACGCAACAATAATTTGTATTTCGTGACTGGTAAAAGGCTGTAGAGAAGACTTGATACCTTTATTGAGGTCTGTGCATTAAAAACTTCAAGGGTGAAGGGAGGGCAAGGAGAAGGGGAAAAAATGAGAACCAAGACCTGTCATGTAGAGGTACAAGATCCCAAAAATGAATGTAACTCTACTGTATCCCTAAAATGTACCAATAAACTCAATTAAAGCTGAAAAAAAAAAAAACCACTTCAATATTTCCAAATGAAATCCAGTTTCAGCAAATTTCCTTGCTTGGGTAATTTCTCTCTGGGGGTTGTTCTATAATGTAGCTTCTTTTAGAAACTCAGATGTACTTTTCCATCTTGAAGATGAACTATTAGAATCAAGATGAAACCTGAAAATTCCGAAGTGAGATTTCTACTGTCACTAATTTAACAAATCAATTTTATCTTATTGTGAGATCAAACTTGAATCACATTTTTCATTATCAATTCATACAAACCTCTATTTTCAGATAAATATTGAAAAGGGAGGGACAGTCACTGACTCTGAATGTCACTAGATAATCTGTCTCAGAATATGTGAAATTCAGCGAAAGAACAAGTTTTACAGTAAAGAGGATCAAGAGATGGGAGGACAGGGGAGGGAGGGAAGGGGAAGTGAATGAAAAAAGGCTTGAAGACCTGTCATGTAAATACACCACTTCCACATAAGGAGGTGAACATTATGTCCTACACACAGGTACTAATAATTTTTTAAGTTAAGCTTTAATGATTCTACCAATCACTACTTAATTTAAATACGTTGAGGTAATGCCCTGAAATCTTTATAAATATATGACCCATGTCATTGTTTCCATGACATTATTTGAGAAATATAATCCCATATGAAGATTCCCAGTTCTCTGAGATTAAGTATTGGATCAGCTGTTATTGTAAAATCTTTAACTAAGTGGAGATAGCTGTGATAATATGAATATCAAATGTATTGAAGCATTCTGTTGTTGTACTAGTTCTTTTAGCAACATGATAGCCAGTTTCTCCAAAACCATTTGTTGTGTGATCCATATTTAGTGTGGAGTCCAATACTAGAAATGCAAAGAGAAAAACATGGGAATTAAGAGGAATTAAAGGGAGGGGAGGTGATTGGGGGGAAAGGAAAAATCACAATATACCATGTACAGGTACAAGTTACATATAATGAATATGATCATTATGCATATCTAAATTGTATCAATAAAATTAATTTAAGAAGCTTAATGAACTATCATTTTCTCTGATAACAGCTCCTTTCATCAGAGGTAGAGGAGGCAAAGGAGGTTAATTTCTTGTTCTTGTTATCTATTGTTATAATTGCAAAAATTTTTAGTGTAATTACCACTATTATCTACTACTACCGAATTACAGAGTCCACCAAAAATAGTGTATACACTTCAGGTAATAGCATACTTTCATAAATATTTTACTACTAAATTTGTTGAGACACCATGAGATTAATGCAATGTACCTTTGGCCTTTACAATTAAAAGAGGTGCTCAAAGAGGCGGCCATGAGCCTCAAGACATTTAGTAGTACTGAGAACTGCTGCTTGGGTAGCCTTGGTCACTGAGATGGCTGCATGTGTGTTTTCAATTTCTTCTCCAAGGGCTGGCAGTGTGTTGGGTTGTCTTAGATACTTGACATCCTGTGGGGCACACTATGTCTTAAAAGACATCATACTGTTTTTCTTTTCCTAAGGTTATATACATTTTTTGGTGGATGCAGAGCCTGCCCAAAAAGGTATACACCCTTCAGGAGTTTGCTATACTAATAAATCTGGAAGCTAATGGCCATCACTTTGGGCACCTCCTTTAATTATAGAGGCCACATATAACTTCTGTTAATTTACTTTTCTTTTCCTGGTGAGTATATTTTTTTGGCAGATTTCAGACAGATAGATAGATAGATATCAATTACTATTAATCACTCACAACAAGTTCCTCCTCAGTTTGAGCAGTTAGTACATTACACTTCGTACAGTTCTTGCCACTTTAGGGAACAATTCTGAAAGTCTTTTGTGAGTTTTTAAGAAGTGTGATGAAAAATGCAGTGAATGTTGTTGTCAACTGCCTTTCAATAGAAAAGTGGGCTTGTGAAACTGTTATGGTGTGTGTCCTTATTTTCCAGATCAAGCACTATGCAATTTCTCATATTTTCCCAAACCCAAAATGACCACCAAAGACAAATGTTTTGAATTGACTCAGAATATTGAATCAAACAGGACAGTGCAACTAAGGATAAGATAGAAAACTTTCAAAAATGGTTCAGAAAATGGTGTGAATGCTAAGAGTGATTAAAGTTAGTTGAAATTTCTAAGGGGAATTAATGGCAATGTGTCTCTTTATAGCAATTAATTTAAAATACTAAATATTCAGAGTGTGTTTTTTTTTTTTTGTTTTCTTTTTTGTGCATGTGGCAGGGATAGAACTTGGTCCCTTGCACTTACAAGATAGACAGTGGAACCATTAAGCCAAATCCCCAGGCTTTCAGGGTATTTTTTGTTCACACATATATTTATTCCTCTGATTATTTTCTCCAACTATTAAAGTTTTAAGCTTAGTACATATAACAGAATATTGAAAAAACTCTAAGCAATTAAAATAGCTCTTACTTCTACCAACTGGAAGTAGCCATTGCTTAACAAACACACATATACATAAATATAATACATATTCAGTTTTACTTAATGTGGATCTTAAAATATATGTATCTATGAAATACATATGTATGTATCACTTAATGCTATACCTTTAACTTTTTACTTTTACTTCCTAAATTGAGATTCTAATATATTTATACATTTGTTGGTAGCTATAACATAAATTTGGTGCTCGGCAATCGTCTTTTTATGTATTACTAAAGTATTAATACCTCTCTATAATTTAACTTTCTTCAAAATTTTTAATTGTCTTTCACATATACA
>NW_022900944.1:25668355-25702128 GCF_012274545.1 Fukomys damarensis
GCGTACGTTTTTCTATTTGTTTGCTAGTGGGAGATGGCAGTTGCTATGACAATATATACTTTCTTCCCAAATCACTAAGGATGGATGTTCTATATCCTTACACCTATGTCGACCAATCACAATGACATTAGAATCCTTGGGAATATTTTCAAAATCATAAAAATATATCCAGAAGTAAGGAAATTAATGATAAATTAAATATATTAAAATAGTATTTGAGGGGCTGGGGATTTAGCTTAGTGGTTCCACTGCCTGCCCCGTAAGTGCAAGGACCCAATTTCAATCCCTGGTACCAAAAAAAAAAAAAACCCACAAAATAGCATTTGAGAATATATCTCTGTAAAGCTTCCATGGGAAAGATATCATCTTATAGCTTAAGGGTTTTACAGACTAGCAGCTCAGTGAAAATACCTACAGATGAAGAAAGAAAAAGCCAGGGCATGATGTTTGCCTTGTACAGTTACGCAGAAAACACAAAGACTCAGCAACCAACCTAAAATTAGTTATCACGATGTTTAATAAAAAAATGGTAATTGCCTTTCAGTTAGCATCTTTTCAAGACAGATGATAGAGAAATAATAAGTGATTTCTGTGAACAATGATGACCAGACTTTAAATGTTATCGGGGAAGGAGAAAAAAATGAAAGAGTGGTGAGTGACAGCTCAACCTGTCCAAAGTTCTGAATCCAGACTTCAGAAAAACAACAACAACAACAACAACAACAACAACAAAGACAATTTGGAGGAAATGAAAAGAGAGAGGGAAATTGTTCTCCCAAAACCAGGAGAGATCTGACGTGAAAATTAAGAGGTACAGAGAAACTGAAGAAACAAAGACAATGCAGAGAAGAGAAGAGTGAGACCTTCTGCCCTTTCTTTCCCTCTTGAGACTCACATCTTGCAGGACGAGGGGCAGGGAGACTGAACCTACAGAGACAAATGCTCTCTAAGGCTCCCCTAAGGGGGCCTTGGGAGAAAAGCAGCAGCAGAATGACCTGAACCGGCAACTGCTGTGATCTGCAGGTGGAACATGGGTCTTTGATCCCAGTGAGTCTATCTACAAGCGACAGCTGATGAATGACTAGAACAAACACTGGCCACATCCCTGGAGAGAGTCCTTGGTCTGACACCGCTCCGAGGAAGGGTTGATTGTTTGAACCTGGAACCACAGTAGTGGCACACATTCCAGTGGCACACTCACATTTCCAGAGTGACAGGGTGAGAGACGGCCAGAGTCAACACAGAAGAGCAGTTGACATAAACCAACATCAATTTATGATGAAATTCCTGAAGATAAAAAGGTATAGAGTTCTTTGTTTTAATGATGTTATACATGACAAACCATAGGCCAACATATTAAATGGAGAGAATCAGAAAGCTTTACTTATAAAATCAGGAACAAGACAAGGGTGTCCACTGTCACCACTCCTGTTAAAGATAGTTTTTGAAGCATTAGTCAGAGCAATTGGGCAAGAGAAAGAAATACATGGGATATGGATAGAAAAGGAAGAAGTTAAATTATAACTATTTGCAGATGACATCATACTCTACATAGAAGACCCCAACACACCAAAAGTCTGCTAGAAATAATAACCAAATTCAGTGTAGTGATACAAAGTCAAAACTCAGAAATACAGCTTTCCTTTACACTAATGATAAACTCACTGAGAGAAAATTTAGGGAGACAATAATTTTCACAACAGCATCAACTAAAAGAAAATACTTAGGAATCAACCTAACCAAGGGAGTAATGACCTCTAGAATGAAACCTATACTACTCTGAAAAAGGAAATCAAAGAGACAAGAAAATGGAAAGATATCCCTTGTTCCTGGGTAGAGAAAACCAAAATAGTTAAAATGTTTACACTTCCACAACTGTCACACAGATTTAACACAATCCCAATCAAAATACCAATTGCTCCTCACAGTACTAGTGAAAGCAACCCTAAAATTCATATGGAACCCCAAAAGGCCTAGAAAAGCAGAAGCAATTCTAGGCAACAATGGCAAACCAGGTAACATTACAATCCTGGACTTCAAGTTACACTACAAAGCTACGATGATTAAAGTGGTATTAACAAAAAAGCGGAATTGAGTATCAGTGGAACAGAATAGAGGATGTAGAAAATCTCCAGGTACCCACAGCAACTTTTTCTTTGACAAAGAGGTCAAAAACTTTAACTGGAGGAAAGACAGCCTCTTTAAAAACTGGTGGTGGGAAAACTGGCTATCCACCTACCAAAGATTGAACCTTGATCCATATCTCATACCATATACTAAATTAAAATCAAAATGGATCAAATATCCAAATATTAAAACAAACATTTAATCTGTTAGAAGACAAAATAGGTAAAATTTCTGAAGACATAGATATAGGTGAAGACTTTCTGGATAGAATCCTGGTTGTGCAAGAAATACTACAAAGAAACAAACAAATGGGATTGCATCAAATTAAAAAGCTGCACAACAAAGGAAAGCACCAACAGAGTGAAGAGACAACTTACTGAATGTATAAAAGGTTTTACCAACTACTTTTCAAAGCACTGCTATGTAGAATATATAATGAAATAAAAAATATTAGATTCCCCAAAGCTAAAGACTCAATTAAATAGTAGGCATCTGAAATAAACAGACAATTCTCAGGTACAGAAATAAAAATGGCCAATAAACACACAAAAAATGTTTATGATTGCTGGCCATTAAAGAAATGAAAATTAATTCAACACTGAGATTGCATCTCACTCCGGAAAGAATAGCTCTATTCACAAAATTAAGTAATATAATCTTGGAGAGGCTGGGAAGGGGACAGGAACCCTTCAGTGTAGGTAGAATTTTAAATTAGTACAACCATTACAGAAATCAGAATAGAGATTCCTCAAAAAACTGAAAGGAAAAATTCTATTTGACTCAGGTATTTGCCTTCTAGGTATCTTACCCCCAAATTTTAATACATCACATCAGAGTGATATGTGGATACCTGTGTATATAGAAGCACAACTCATGATAGCTAAATCTTGGAAGCAATCTAAATGTCCACCAACAGATGATTCAATAAAGAAAATATATTTCCACATGATAGAGTACTACTTTCCTATGAAGATATAAACTTAAGTCATTTTCAGGAACATGGATGCACTTAGAGACGACAATGTTAATCGAAATAAGCGAGACACATAAGCCTAAATATTGCAAGGTTTTTCTTTTTATGGGAGAACTCCAACATATAAAGTGCAAGATGAAAGACACATAATAGGAAGTTGAAAGGTGGATTTTTGCCACATGGAGGGAAAATAAGAGCTGTAGAGAGGAGGAGGCAGGAAAGGGACAAGAGATTTAAAGAGGTGGCTTGTGAAGTGCCTGCAATAATAGACTGTGTACATTCAGAATATTTTTAAAAACTTTGAAAGTAACAAATGGATTCATAGATTTTAGGTCCATACTTTTTCATACACTAATTTTATGTTCAGATAAATAATTTTCCTACTTAGTAGCTGCCTGCCTATAGGTCGAATTTATAAACTTCTGGCAACTTTAGCTTTTTTGCATTCTACATTGCTATATCAATGGTTACTACTTTATCGGGTTCCAACAAAGTCTAAGTGATCATATTTGTGAAAAGCATAGTGAAGTACTTGACACACGGCGAGGCCCTGTCATGGGAGCTACATGTGAAGAGTATTTCAGTCTACTCCACACGCTCCTCCTCCATATCCTGGAGCTTTGTGAATTAGGTGGCTCTTCCGCCCACACACAGCCCCTTGGGGTGAATACTTCCTCGTATTAATTTAGTAAATATTTCATTTGATCCCTAAGTAGTCCAGATCGACTTCCCTTAAGGCAATTTCTTCCTGTAGCTTCCTCTTAACAGTAAAATAAGGAGATGAATGATTAATGACCATATGTAATGTCCCCAAAAGTGTGTGCCCTTATCACACTAATCTTCAAAATCATCTGCAAGAAAGTATTATTTCTGGTAAATATGCTGAAGCCCAGCAATGTGAAGAAAACCATGACAGATCACACAGCTTGTAAATGTTGAAGGAATGTGTCGAATGCAAACGTCAGGCTCTGAAATGCATATGTTTCTTCCCACTAGATAAAGCTCTCTGTCTCAGTAATCCTATGAAGTAGGCTTCTCAACAAAACTCACCTTGGCAAAATCACACCTTCTTTTTATTTAAAACAGTCGCCTGTGAGTTATAGTTTAATAGCTGAAGCCCGACTTTCTGCTACTTTGCCTGAATCACATTGATCAAACACCTAGCTAGGGGGATGCTGTACTACTTAGTGGTAAAGAGTCAGGAGCATTTAACTGCAAACAAAAACATGCTAAAAATACAATTAGCTATGTAATATTTCTAAGCAGAATTATCTTTCTAAGAGAAAAAGACCTTTGATTCACGAAGGTGACCTAGCTCTCCACCTGGGCTACGTCACATTTCATCTTTTCAGACTTCTTTTCCGCCTCCTCCTCTCAGTTCCTTTTCAATGTTTTTGTTGTTATCTTTGACAAAACATCCTTCACATTTACCTCTTCATCAAAAGCCGGGAATAGCAATAAACTTTTAAAGGTATTTGAGAGAGATAAAACTGTTACATAATATAGTGAGATTTCTAGTAAATTCGTCTTATTTTTGATAATTAGATAAAAGCTATAAATAATACAATGCGACTAGCTGTAAAAAACACAAATAAAAACTTCAAAAAAATTTCAATGACATTATGAGAGACGCAAAAGCTAAAATTATTATTTGTGATTCATTCTTGTGAAGACTAGCAAATTAAAGTGCAGCATTTCATAACTACTCAGTGGCAATCTGAATCATGCAGGCCTATATCAAGGAAAACAAAAATATTAATAATATTATACACATTTTATGCAGGATTATATTCAAGCAGTGAGCAATCAGTGTAATGTACACAGTGACTACTTATATATATTATTAGTTATAAACACGTCACTTTTGGGTGAACATTAGAGAGAGTTTTATGCATAGATGTAAGCATTTAACCAGTATTTAAAGTATGTGCTATGCATCAAGCTATCAATTTCAGAGAATATAATATCATAAATGTCCCTAAAATTGAATTATTCATAGTCTGAATGAAAAATGTGAATTGTAGCAGTGCAAGTCCATGTACCTCAGTCAAGACAGACCTTGAAAAATCAACACCGTGTTTACAGGGAAACGACAGATAGTGACCTAAAGTATTAAGAATCTATGGAGCAGGGCAGAGTGGAGGTAGGACAGCTCTAAGATAAAGTAAGTCTGGTGCAGCCCTTTACTCTGGGATTATCCTACTGCCAGGGTCAACTCCACTGTCTTTGACTGATCCTGTAGGAGCATTCTCAGAGCCCCAGGAGTGAACTCTGAGCATTTCCTCTGCAGGATCCCAGCTGGCCTGAGTCTTTTGTGACATTTTAGAGACTAGAGTGTGGGGTGTAGGGGGGGGATGGTGCAAGATCTAAAGCAGAGAGTAGGTAGGAAATGTAAAAGGTGAAGAATCCCAGGCACTTCCCTGAGAGTGCCTGGTTCTTTGTGAATGGAGTGGGGTGTATCACTCATTTTTAATAAGCACATGAAGTCAGAATGGTGGGCTTTATTAAGAAAACACAGGGTGAAACACTTTGCAGCAAATACTATGGGATTAAAGCTTACAGATGATCTGGGGAAAATGTTTTAATCACTCTGTACATAGATATCTTCAATCAGCCACGCTAAATAAATACAATTGCAGCACTTCAAATAACACTTACTTTAGGTGTTTAGAAAGCTGATTTTAGTTTTTATGCTTTTTGCTACATTCCTCAGAATGAAAAGTGTGTTTTATTAATCTCTACTTTCCTTGCAGCTTTTAAGGCTTAACACATCATTGGCTATCAATACATATTTAATGAATGAGAGTCACAGCTTACCTCTGGCCTGATGCTCATCCAAAGGACCTGAGCCAATGTGCTAAACTGGTAACCTAAGCCAGTCAGCTTCTAATGTAAAGTGGTAGTGATCAGTTTACTGTAGAGATCAGTCAAATGTGTAATATGGAGAAGTCACCCCAGCTGGGTTTGGCGGCACACACCCATAAAACCTGTATTCCCAAGGCTAACGTAGAATGATTGCAGGGAGCTGGAGGCTAGACCAAGTTACATAAAGAGTTCAAGGCCAGCCTGGAATACATAGTGAGACCCTTTCTGAGAAAAGTCAAAATTAGAAAAGAATGAAAACAGTAATTAAAGGCAAGCCCCAAACCGTGTGGGTGGAGCTCAGGAAATAGGCCATACAGAAAGAGTTTAGCATCTGCTTTTGTTTTCTCAAGACCAATGGTTGCAGAATCAGATGGTATAGGTGATCTTGAGAATGGAGAAGTCAATGGAAAACAATAGATTAAACAGTAGCTGATGGCTTGAGGGTATTAGGTTTTCAGCAGCAAATGCTTGGGAGGAAGGACAATCTGCCAAACAGGCAAAAAAAAGAATAACTTTCCTTTAAGGGGATGAAAGGATGTGATAATCAGCTTTCTGTTACCACAATAAGATAGCTGAGATTATCTTTTAAAGATAAAATGTCTTTTGGCTCATGATTTTGAAGGTTCTAATCCAAGTGAGGGCAGACCCAGGTTTCTGGTATGAAAGCCAGAAGGACATGACAAGGAAGACAGAGGAGAGCAAAATGGCCTCCTTCATGAAGAGGAACCAAAAAGGATAGCTAAGAAGAGAATGGGATACTATATTATACTTAGAGGGTAGGGCTTCATGAACAACGACATCGACCCTTGAAAACCTCCCCTGGATCCAATAGTGTAGTTGTCGGGGCCACACGAAACTTTGGAAAACATCTAAGGTCCAAACTGTAACAAAGGACCTCGTTATACAAAAAGAAAGGGTCTTTTTTAGGGAAGAGAGGTTGGGATGACGTCCAAAGAGAACCACATGATATGATGAAGAATAGTCCTACAGCTAGGAGCCTGCAGTGACAGAATCTGGGGCTCTCTTTTGTGTCCTGGTCACAGGTGGCAGAGACTGAGGACTGAGACAGTATTGATAAAGCCTGAGAATAGGCTGGGTGGAGGAAGAGGTCACTCACAATACCCTCTGTGGGCCTCCCTACCACTCTCCTTAAGCCTCATATGATAAAATCTTTTCCTCATATTTTACTTGTAGTTTGTACCAATGATATCTTTTTTGATCTAAAATAGTTTTCTCCCTGGAGAGATTGAGAAAGAAGTGAGTATATTCACAGCAAAAGATTTAACTAAAAAAAGAATTTTGTAAATACAGTAAATTATAACCTTTTCTGGTTCCTGATTTCGTCAAATTCACTGTATATATACTTTGGAATAATTATCTTACTACAACTTTTTTCAGCAAATTTTTTTCTACACAAAACTAATCATCAGGAAGAATTGCCAGTCAGTTGGTGAAAGGAACTTATTTTTAAATTTTAAAACTGAGAACTAATCAGAAGGTTATCAATACTGGTAAATAGGTGGCTACAGTTACTGCTTCAGATACAAATATAGAGCTGAATTAATGAGGCACCATGGTTAAATCGAAAGGATTGAGTTTGAGTCAAAGCCTTAATCGTTACTAGCTGCACTCAAATTACTGTTCCTCTACATTTGTATATGTATAAAATAAGCTATCTGTGAAGCAACTTGTGAATTTCTGATGAGTTATTTGCGTAAAGCATTTGGATTGGTGTGGATAAATTGCATAAATCCTATATCGTGCCCACGAGGGGGTAAATATGACTTTGACAAATTAGTGGCTTTCTTCAAGGCACGGGTTATTTTTAGCATGGCTATGACTATGAGACAGACTAAGTGCATTTGACTGTGTCACCTTTTTCCTATGACAGTCAGAAAGAAGCCACGGTGTCCCTCCCTTTCACTTTCCTTCACTCTGGAACGACTTGCTCAGTGTTCCCTGTTACACCTAAGATTACTTCACAGGTTCTCCAAGAGCTACCTTGACAGGAAGTGTGGCTTGACTGTCAATCCTAATGCCCCTTCTCTGCTCCCGGGCTCTACCTCTCTGAAGAAGCAGAGGGGGAACAGCCCTTCTGATAGTAGGCATCAGGGAGAGATCCAAGCCCATTAGCTCCAAACTCCAGTAATCTGTGATTGACACAGCTAGTTCTTCTGGAGATTCCTCAATTTTAGGTCTGCCGTTTTTTGCAAAGAGATGGTTGTTGTCAAACATGAACTTCTGTAATAAAAGCTGTGGGTTCTCTAAACTCCCCATACCCACTCTGAGAGGTGTTTACCGTGACTGCAGTAGGCTGGAATTTGAACTAAGCAGTAGAATTGAATTTGGACCAATCAGTAGGCTTGAATAAAAAGACTTGTACTCAAACTAATTTGAGCCAATGGCAAGCTTGAATTTAAGCCAATCACAGGCCTCCTGGAAGTATATAAGTGGCACTTCCAGCACATTTCTCAAGTTGGTCAGGGCAGTGGTGGCAAACCTATGACAAAGTGCCTTGGACAGAATTCTCTGTCAGTACGCAAGCCAAGTCACTCCAGCAGCCAAGCATTAGATCACAGTTTTTTGTGGTTTTTTTTGTTTTTTGTTTTTTTAACTAAAACCTTTGTTTTACAGTGTTCGTGCTTTGTGATAAATAAGTGGGTTTTTGGGTCCCAGTTTGGGCACTCATTCTCTGAAAGGTTCACCATCACTGGCCTAGGAGGGGCTCCTTCTCATGCACTGATCTGTCAAAATGCCTCGCTTCTGGCATTGACTGGCAGTTGACTGGCAGCATGAAGACCCAGACACATACCACTAAGAGCTGAAGGCCATTGGCTCTCAAAGGTAGGAATCACTAGCAGAGTTATACTTTTCCAATCTGTGATTTCTATCTGAATTGAGCCAAGAAAGCCTATATTGCATAGCAACAAATACTTTCTTTGCCTATCTATCTAGTCATTAGTCAATATGATCAAAAAGTTTCATGGAAAGAAGGAAGTTAGAAACACTATTGGCAGCACAAAAATAGGAATTATAATTTTCTATCTCTTGTTATAGTGTAATTCCCAACTCCATCGTTTTCTGTGTCTATAAACTGAGCTTCATTAGAATGTTAATACATGTGCATTTGTAAACATGAATAAATAAAATAATGAGTGCTGATGCTCAGTCATGGTTAAGGACTATGCATTTATCCTATAAACCAATCATCAACCATCTGCAATGAGCATTGATTTCATTTCCATTTTAAAGATGTGAAGGCTGAGACTTGAAGTGGTTTGCAAGTTTCCCAGTCACAAACATCTAATAACTTGTAGAATTCAAGTCAAACTCTGCTTTGGCTCAAATATAATCTTTGTTTACAACAATGACCTTGGGTTACAGACAAATGGTAGGACAGGAATGACCTTGGAAGCAGTCCTTTGTTCTGCTCCCTCTTGCTATTGAGCTGAAAAGAGGACCAGAGATACATAAATCACAGAGTAAACTGAGCTGATGAAGTGCTAGATCCAGGTCTGTTAGTTCTTAATATGAAAGAAACGAATGATTACCTCACTGAGACAGTGGATCCATCTTTCCCATTGGTGCCATTCCAGGAGAATTTCAGGATTCTCTGTCCTTAACAATATTTCTTGTCATGAAATTCTGAGAGAATTACCTGTGGCAAGTATTCCAGATCACTCATTCCAGCAGTGCTTATTAGAACTGTGTGTTTTTAAAACCACTTGATAAAAGTCCCAGCATCTTAAAGTAGGTGCTCTAAAAAGTCAGGTGCTTATTTTACAATAGTCAAATACCAGGGGACTATCGTTAGATAGAGGTACAAGCAGGGAGACACTGAAGAAAACGAGAATTTATGTTTTGAGGTGGACTGTTTGATATGTAGAACACACTACGTACTCAGGAACCCAGAGAATCTCCCTTGCTCTATTATATTTTGTAAGTATGCCTCGATGATTAATAATGTGAGATTAAGAGTTAGATTTTTTTATTTAAAACTTCAACATCCTACTGAAAAGCTGTGTCAGCTTGGGAAAGATGTATGAATTTTCTGTCCCTTGATTCTTAAGGAAGTGATCTAGTTAATGGCTCAAATATCCCATACATCTATAAAGAATTAATACACACGAAGTAGTCACGCTAGCACCTGGCATGTAGCAAGTGCTCAGTGACCATTCAGTATCATTAGGACATCTGAACAATTCTAGAACACTTTAATTTCATGTATTTGTTGATAAATAAACATTAACATATAATCTTTTGAAATACCCAAATGTACAAACATTTCTGTATTTTGACACTAGGAAGGTTAAAAACTACAGATGACATTCCAATGGTTGAGCATTTCAATGTGATTATGGATCAAGGACTAAAACTAGACCATTTATAGGAGTTGGGGAAGGATTTTTTTGGAGAGAATAACATATATGCTAAGTGTGCCTGGAAAATGAAATAAATAGAAAGACTTGCTAAGAAAATCAACGATATAAGACATCTGAAAAGGTCTGGTATGCTTGGTGGAGGCATGTTTGATATGATTAGAGGAATGGAAAAGGATTTGAGAGTGGTACGTGAAGGCTACAAAAGCCATCTGGCACCTGAACGAATAGTGCTGGTGCTCACTGTAGGTACACAGAGTCTCTCATGGAGGTGCTTTGAGGTACGCAGTGGCACTTCTGGGTGAGAGCACTGTAGCGCCTCTCTCTAGAGCTACATAGGTGTCTTCTCCCCTACTCTAGCACTTCCAAGATGTGGACAAACTGCACACTCTTTTTTCCTCAAAAATCTCTTCTGTATAATGTGCCTATTTTAACAGGTTTTCTACATATTAATGATAGTAATTTATATAGAAATCATGGGGCCTAGTGGTTTTTGCACGTTACTGATTTTGAACTTTAAACAACAGTGACAAAACCAGTGGCACATGATTGTCAAGTTTCCAAATTGAAGCTCAGAAGGGTGAGCGAATGGCTAAGCCATAAACTTCCCATTGAAAAATATATGTGTGTTGAGGATTTCATTTTTTTTTTTCAATGAAGGGACATTAACCTTCCTCAGAGCCAGGCGGGGAATCTGATTATTTTTCCTCCAGAGCAATTTCCAGTGTTATCACGATCCTCTCAGTGAATGGCATTTGGCCACTTCAGAAGCATTTTCCCACTTCCATGTGAATGTTATGATTAGACTAGAAAGGTAATCTTGAGTGCTGCCATGTTATGACATTAAAATAGTAATTCAATTGTTAACAACCCCTTACAAATAACTATTCAATCCACTTGTGCTTAATACCCCAGTGTCCTTGCATGCTTTCCTTTGTGAAACACAAAGCAGTATTGATTTTTCTTCATAACCAACTAAAAAGTACCTTAAGCACTTTCATCATTTCATTATGCAACAGTAAATAAGGAAAACAACTTGAAAAAGATGAAAAATAGGTGGATGGGTTACTTTTACCCTTTTCCTGGTAAACTTGAATGCAGACAAGAGTGGCTTTTTGATAGATTCAAATGTCTTTATATCTGAAGATATCTTGGCAAACAACGAAACGCAACTTGCTGTAGAGAAAAGCTATGAGCACAGAGGTAAGGCCTTCAGTGTATTTATCTACTAGACCTACCATAACAAGAAACTACAGCCTGGATGGCTTAAATAGCAGAAATGTATTTACTCAAAGTTCTGGAAATTGACATTCAAAGATCAGCATGACCTCATGACAAATTTGTGGTGATTCCTGTTTTCCTGGTTTGTAGATTGCTGCTTTCTCACTGTGTCTGTATGTGATATTTCTTCTGGTCACTTCATTCCTGGTGTCTCTTCCTCTCCATACAAAGAAAACAGGCATATTCCATCTTTATGACCAGATTGAATCTTAATTTAGAGTCCCTATGTACCAATGCAGTTATATGGAATGCAGTGGGAGGACAAGACAAAATTCAGTCATCTGGAGCACTCAGTTTGGGACCAACTCCTGATACTTTCTGACTGTATAAACTTCAGAGAAGTATTGGCCTTTCTCTTTGGAATCTAATTTCTCAAATATAAAGAAAGAAGTCATATGATAGCCATGATTTATAAACTTTATGGAAGTTATATAAATGCACCTTGAAAGGAAACACATGTACACCTATAAATGGTTATATGTACTTACACAAAACAGAAGAACATTTCCTACTGAAGGGAGTTTGAGGATGTGTTGAACAAAACTCTTGTTTTCATCTCTTCTGGGAATCAGGATTCTATAAAATAGACTTGGAAACCTCTAGATTTGATCTGAGAAGTTCCATTTTTTTTTCCCTCAATCATTATGAGGAACTTCCATATCAATTAGAGCATGCTGAAAATCTCAAACTTTTTGCTTCATCTTATACACTTGACCTTCCCATGAGTAATTTTGTTTTCTGACCAAAATGCTTGCATATACCTGAAGTCAAATGCTATCTCTGAGGTCTGTCACATTCTTCCCTTTAACGCAGATATCCATCATCACATTCAGAATCCTTTTCTTCTCACTTATGTAGCATGTTTCCCGGCTGCTTTGAGATGATATATATATAATATGTTCTTACACACTATATTGGAAGTAAATGAAAGGCAAATGTGTTCACATTCACCCTTAGGAGTATGACTTGGGATAGGGTGATGAGCACATATTCAAGGGATATGTGGTCACCAGAAGCCTTGCCCTTCTCCTGTTATAAGAAAAAGGAACTAGCCCCTTTTCCATATTTATTTATCAATATTAGTACAAGATCTTGGACTATTTTTTTAAGATCTCAGGTCATACTCCTACCTACTGGGTCTTTGACTTCTCCCTAGTTATACATTATATAGTGAACCTGCAGCAGTTTCATTTATGCTGGGGGGAGATACAAGATCTTGGGTCAGAGACAAAAGCTGAGATTAATGACAGCACATCAGGCTGTGTATGCTTCATTTTCAGGTCTGACCACCTCATTCCAAGAGCCTTGTGGGTGAAAAGTGGAGGGGTCCAAGGAGAAGCTGTGTGTACTTTGGCCCCATGTAACACCTGAGGAAATCCAAGCTTAAGAACCACCCATTCTTGGAAGAGGACTGTTAGTAAACTTGGCCACATTTTGGCTTAGACAGAAACATTTTGAGGGGAGAGCCAAGAAAAAAAAAAAAAAACTTTCTGCCCTGTTATCTTTCAAGTGTCTTTGCTATATATATTTTATTCAAAAGTTAGCCAAAGAGAAAAACTGTCAAAAGATGTGATAATTTACCCTCTGATAAAACACCTTTTAGAAGCTTCCCTCACTATCCAACAGCATCTTAGTGAATTCTTCCGGATCTGCCTGCTTCTTGCTCAGTCCTTCAGAGGAACCTTGTCTGAACATTCCTTCCTGCTATCTTACTACTCACCCTTTATGTCTGAAGAACAATGAGCAACTGCAATGGACTATATGAGTGTTTATTTCACTTCGTCTTTTAAAAATATTTTCTTTCTCCATGTAGGAATCTACTCAGATGATCCTCCAGTGCTGCTCTGAACTGTGTTCCTGAGACATCTCTCCAGGCTGAAGTTTCTTTAAGAATCTACTTTTCTATAAGAATGAAAATGAAAGAGAACAACAAATATTTGCCTGAAACCATTGTGAAGGGCATTAAGAATACAATCAATTAGATTGGACAAATTTAATTACATGAGTTCACTTACTGAAATAGATACACACAGTGGCATACAATGGCATACAAATAACCAGACAGCAGCCAGGAATTACAAGTACATTAATACAACAGTTTCTCCTATGTAGAGTAAGATATAGAAGGCTTGTTACCTCTGAAATTTCTCTCTTTTTTTCAGTACTAAGGATCAAATTCAGGGCCTCAAAATACTAAACAAGCACTCTACCACTGAACAACCTTCCCAGTGCAAACCTCCATTTTTAAAACAGAGTAAATGAAAATGTTTCCTAACTGCACACGTATAATCAGATCAGGGTGGCAATGAAAATCAATAGATATAACTAAGCAACCCCCTTTAAATGTAAACTTCAGAAGTATCTAAGGTCTCCTTGTCAGCTAAGCATTGTATTTTTGTTGTCTAATATGTTTATCTTTATCTTAAGTCATTTGCCTATATATTACCTTAATTATTTTGGTAAGTGAAGAAAGACCATATACTACATTTAAACTTTCCAAATCAGAATGCCAAAAGTGACAAGGCAGACAACAGAAATAAATACATACCTAAATAAAAAAATAAATGAATGAATAAACAAACAAACTAGGAATGGTAGAAACTGAGGGAAACTTGATAACACAAGCCCAATAGTATGGGTCAGCACCTATTGATCTACAACTGAACATGGTTATATAGGAGTGTTGACTGAAAGTTGGCACATCTTCTGACCTTTCAATTAAGTAGATACTGGAGTTTTTAAGCAACACCTCAATTTGAGTTTGACAGCTATTTCAATTTCTGAAATCATTGAGATCATAACAGAATACATCTATCATAGTTACTGTGCCTTCACAAGAAACCAACTCCAAGTGTGGTAATATATTTCCATCGTAGGGTTTCTTCCTTCAGGATTTGTTTTGTTTTTGCTTATGAGATGGGCTCATTTCTCTTCTTGACTCACATTCAGCTGGGGTGATGAGGAAGTTGGGGTTCAAATTGTCTGAAGCCGGCCTAGTGACCTCTAGTGCCTAGCAGTACGTGACTGCAAGAGCTGAAGACCCTCACAGTATGGGTCCCTCAGGACTTCTATCTGTCTTTGTCTTTCCACATCGCTTAACAAGCAAGGGGAATCCAAGATATCCAGGCTTCTCTTCTATTAGTTCAAGGCAGTTCAAAGCCTATGTCTTAAGGCAGACTAGCAGAAGTCATATTACCTTTTAAGAACTCAGAAGTTATTCAGCATCTCTTCACCATGTTCAACTAGTTGAGGGCATTGCAAAAATATGCTAAGTTAGAGGAGAGAGGATAAAATCCCCATTTCTCAATAGAATAATCTGTGTTAAACTGTACGAAGAGTATATGAGATACAGCATGTATGGCAGGACAGCTTTGTAAAATAAAATTTTATGTAAGAAATTGGCTAATTGGTCATCACTTGTCACTAGATTCTACTTAATTAATTTTAATATATTTTGGGATTTGAGAAGTAACAGTAAGCTTCTTCTAGTGATGCCTGAAAATTTTCTTTCCCTCCTGAAACTTAGGAAGGAAATTATGGCTCACCTTAGTTATATTTAACAATTTGAGTTGCCTTTACAAGAGTTATAGACAGTGGTAGTAGATACTCAAAAGTCTTCATACTGTAATTAGTATTAGACATTGTTAGAATATGTTAGGAAGTTATTTTAGGCCATTACAAGTAAAAGGATAACTTAGACAGCTACTAACATATTCTTTAAAGTGAAATAGGTCAATCTGGAAAAGACAACTCTGTTTTTAGCTTTAAGATGAGGCAGATTCTATGTCAGAAGTGGGATTTAAAATCAAAATAATGAAGGGACAAGTTGACAATGAAAACAGATACATAGTAGAATACTTAACATGTACGTATTGTGGAGAAGCAAAAGGAAGGCAAGCAAATAAGATGAGGTCACTTAATGTAAGTGAGAATTTAAAGTGAGAATTGCTGTTGGAATCCACTCTGAGGTATGCTGCTCTGTGTCTTTCTGAAGTGCAGCTGAATGACGTGAATAAATGATGCTACAGGTATTGTGCTTATGAATGCAGGCAGGTTCCTAGAGAATTTTGTGAAGTTCTTTCAGAAAAAAAAAACAAACTACTTGTAAATCAGAGTTAAATGTCATTGGGGTGCATGTGCTTTTCTCACAAAAACACAAAATTAAGTTGCTGATGTCATAAACACACCCTGCAGAATCACGATTTCTACTCTATCCATTGCTCTGTCTATATATTATTTCTATATAAAACACATAGAAATTCTTTCTTCATAAACATCTATGTAGTTCTCAAAGGCAATGTAACTAATCACTACATTTTCTTTTAAATTAAAAAAAATCAGCGGTTAGGTAACAGAGATCTTGTAAGATTCTTGGGAGGAAAAACTTTATGAAATACTCCTGTAAATTACCGTTTCTTGTTGTAGTGTTATTAGTTTTGGGTGAAAAAAATTGATGTTAACAATTTTATTCAACATCTACTTTTTGTTTTTCTTTGCTAGAAAAGGAGAGATTGTTTTATTATATTCTGCTCTGGTTTGGGAAAAGTCTCCTATAATGTATTATTAAGAAAGTAAAGAAGATATAGTAATAATAATTTGTTTTGATGTTGCTCCCTATTGAAGACCAAAAAAGTTGATGCTTATTTTTATACCCAACTATTTTCTATGGGATGGCAAAGTCCATATGAATTTTTTTTTTTCAATTTTATCTCTTTTTTGGTGAATACATTAGTATGATGTACAATTCAGTAGTAATTCAAGAATCAGAGTACCTTGCTTATTTTTCTTGTCATTGAGACAAAATTTTCAACATCAAAAGTGAAAGAAGGAAAGGTTTATTTTGTCTTACAGTGTGTAGAGGTTTCAGTCCATAGTTGGAAAGCTTTGGGACAGGGTGACATAGCAAGAAGGCATCGCAGAGAGGAAACTATTCATAGCATAATAGGCAGCAGGCAGGAGCAGCAAGCATCCTCCCTTTACCTTTCATTCATCCAGGCCACAACCTTTTGGGCATTGCCACCCACACCCAGGGTGGGCCTTCCCATTATCCACACCCAGAATTATGCTAAACTAAACAGTGGACTAATTTAGGATCACACACCCTTAATCCTAGTATCACACACCATAGATCCAGCCAGCTCCAACAGTCTGCATCTATGCGCACATGAGTTATGGGAGGGGGACATTGAGAAACAACAACTCAAACATTTTTTTTTTTCATTGAGTTTATGGGTACATTCTAGGTATACAGTAGAGTTACATTCATCACTGGGATCTTGTACCTTTACATGACATATCTTGTTTCTCATTTTTTTCCCATACCACTGTCTCCCTTCAGTCCCTCCAGCCTCCTCTAGTCACAAAAATTTTGTTTCCATTCTTTCCTTTTCTTGTAATTTTTGTTTTCCTTTATTTCCTTTCCCCTACCCTTCCTATTTTCTCTACACCATTAGCCCTTTTTTCCTATTTCACACTATCAGTTACACAGTTTGGATCTTACTTACACTTTCAGTTTTTCACACCAGAGAAACTATTCAGTATTTACATGTGTGTCCTATTTATTTCACTTAAGATATGGCTTCAATATGCATCTATTTTCCTGTGAGTTACTCTAGTTTCTCATTCTTTATGGCTGAGTAGTACTCCATTTTATTAAAAAAAAAACAAAAACCAAATCTTTCTTATCCAGTCTCCAGTTGATGGGCATTCTGCTGTTTCTGAGTTTTAACTATTACAAACTGTGCCACTATAAACATGGGTGTGTCTATATGATTCTTTAATTCTTTTGGAAAAATACCCAGCAGAGGGATAGCTGGGTCAAATAGAATCTCCAGTCCAAGCTCTTTGAGGTATCTCCATATTGATTTCCATAGTGGTTGCACCAGTCTGCACTCCCACCAACAATGGGGAAGGGTTCTTTTCTCCCCACAACCCCACCAGCATTTGTTATTGGTTGATTTCTGGATAGCAGCCATTCTTTCTGGGGTGAGGTGGAATCTCAGTGTTGTTTTCATCTGCATCTCTCGAATGACCAGTGATGTTGAACATTTTTTCATATGATTATTTGCTGCTTTTACTTCTTTGTCTGAGAAATATCTCTTCATTTCAGGTGCCCATTTTTGAATTGGGTCTTTATATTTTAGAGTTTGATTTTTTTTGAGTTTCTTATATATTCTTTATAATAGTCCTTTGTCTGAGGAGCAGCTGGCAAAATTTTTCCCCCATTACAGATTGTCTCTTAGTTCCTTTGGTGGTTTCTCTTGCAGTGCAAAAGCTTTTTTAATAAGATGGGATCCCAGTTGTTGATTCTTTGTGCTAGTTCCTGTGCTATGTAGGATTTGTTCATAAAGTCTATTCCTATGCCAATATCTTTGAGAGTTCTGACTAACTTATCATCCACCAAGTTTAATGTTTCTGGTTTAATATTTAGATCTTCAATCTACTTGGATTTTAGTTTAGTGTGTAGTGCAAGATTAGGGTCTAGTTTTAGTCTTGGGGCAAGTTGAAATCCAGTTTTTCCAACACCATTTATTAAAGAGGCTATTTTTCCTCCACTGAGGGCATTTGGCTCCTTTGTCAAAGATGAGGTAGCTGAGTATATCTGGTGTTTCTTCAGTATCTTCCCATCTGTTCCACTGATCCTTGGGTCTTTTTCTTTGCCAGTACTGTTATTCTTTTTAATCACAGTGGCTTTGTAATATAGTTTCAAGTTGGGGATTGTGACATCCATTGTCATGTCTCAACACAGAAATCTTTGATTCTAAGACTTTTCAGCATAGAATGAGAAGAGCTTTATTGATTTTACATCACTGTGTTAAACTACAAAGTGAAACAGATCAATCCAAATTGTCTATAAAATATTTTCACTAATAACTAATATAATATAATAATGTATACAGTATATATTATTTAAAGATACTATTAAATATTATAGTGATAATATTATTATGTTAATGATTATCATTAAGTGAGAAGTTTCTAGGACTTCTTGCCATAACAGAAATAATAAACTTCCTGGACATACTTATTTAATGTCTCACATTTAGTTTTCAAGGAAAATTAACAGAGAAAAAAAGTATTCAATACAGTAGAGGGAAAAAGAAGACCAAGGATGCTGCTAAACTCTTATGATGACCTATTGATCACAAGGAGGAGAGCTTGGTCCTCCTGATCTTTTCATTTATGATGCATCTTTCACTGTGCAGTTGGACCATGCTCTGATATGAACATCTGTAGACCCAAAAATTCAAATATTGAAACCAATATTCAAATACCAATTCAATAGTATTAAGGGGTAGGGCCCCTGGGTGACAGTTGAGTCATGCATAGACTCATAGACTTAGTGCTCTTATAAAAAAAGAAGAAAACTAGGCAAAGCTTGTTTGGTCCTTCAGCCAAGTGAAGAAACATAGGATATATCATCTGTAGGATGGCGGGGTGGGCCTTCACCAGGCATTGAATCTACTTGCACCTTGATCTTGGATTTTTCCACCCACCAGAACTGTGAGTGATAAATTTATACTCTTTGTAAATTACCCACTATAGGATATCTTGTAATATCAACCCAAATGGATGAATGCTGGGTGCTTCTCTGTGTTTAAGGCTGGGAAGTTATCTTTTAGGATATATTATGAGAATTACACTCTCACAGAACATTTGTGCTAAGTGATATTAAGATTCATAATGTCTATTTTCTGCAATGAATTCAAGTTTTTTTTGTTTTGTTTTGTTTTTTGTTTGTTTGTTTTTTGGTACCAGGGATTGAACTTGGGTCCTTGTGCTTGCAAGGCAGGCCACCGAGCCTCTGAGCTAAATCCCCGGCCCTTGTATTCAAGTTTTAAGATATACTGAACATAGGTAGCATAACTATGGTGATTCTCTTCATTCTACTCACTTTTCTGGAAAAATACCAATGTTCTGTGGTAATCTGTGAAAACAGGTATTCATACATTAACACACAGATATATAATGGTATGATACACATACCCTTCTTTGTATTTTATGTTCTTTAGAAAATAAAATGGTGATAGGTTTCAAAAAATTGAAGAAGCAGAGCTGAAACACACTGTTTATTTAAATATCCATAGAATAATCTCAACAGACTTTACCTAATTCATCTTGAGTTTATAATGTGAGAGGGGAAGAAGAGAAGAAAAGGTGGAATTAGTGGTTGTTCTTAAAGGATTAAATTCTTAGGCCAGATTTCTCTTACCCAGCTTATTTAGTTGGTGATATTTAAATTATTTATCCTTATGATTTAAAAAGGCATTTTTTTTGCCCATCCGTTGGAAATTGGATAAAGAAGATGTGGTTTTTCTATAAAATGGAATATTACTCAGCCATAAAGAATGAGAAAATAGATTCATTCATAGGAAAATGGATGCATATTGAAGATATACTCCTAAGTGAAATAAATAAGTCACACATGTGTAAATACCGAATAGTTTCCCTGGTGTGAATAATCTGCAATAAAACATAGGATCCTAATAAGATTACTGTCATTTAGAAATGAGAAGAAAGGAGCTAAAGGTGTAGGGAACCATAAAGAATGAGAAAATAGATTCATTCATAGGAAAATGGATGCATATTGAAGATATACTCCTAAGTGAAATAAATAAGTCACACATGTGTAAATACCGAATAGTTTCCCTGGTGTGAATAATCTGCAATAAAACATAGGATCCTAATAAGATTACTGTCATTTAGAAATGAGAAGAAAGGAGCTAAAGGTGTAGGGAAGGTGGGATGGGTAGGGAAAGAGTAAAAAGGGAAAAGAAAAAAATGTGAGAGAATGAAAAGACGAAAATAAATTGTTTGTAGATGGGGAGGGGAGGAGGGGGTGAAGGGAGGGCAGAGGTAAGGGGAAAAAATGAGAATCAAGACTTGTCATGTAGAGGTACAAGATCCCAACAATGAATGTAACTGTACTGTATCCCTAAAATGTACCAATAAACTCAATTAAAGCTGAAAAAAGGCATTTTATTGAATATAGATTCACATATTTGTGAAGGATATATGTATGTGTATGCTAGTACTTTTTCTTTGGTGCAAAGATAATTTTGGTAGTGTCAAAGGGCAGTTTTAAGTATTACAAACCCATTTTTTAAAATCAAATTTTGATCTCTTATAATGAGTAGCAGGATGACCGGAAGTTTGACCAGACAATGAGTGATAGAAAGGCAGCAGGCAACCAGGAATGATCTTTTCAGCTTCTGATAAAACAAGAAAGAGAAATTCAAGACATCATTTAATAGGAGAAGGTACTTTGAAATATATTAAAATACCAACTATGAGAGTATTGGCACTGTTTTAGTCGGTTAACTATAATGAAAATTTCCCAGAAGTGACTGTGCAATGAGAGATTACCAAACACAAAACAGCACGAGTAAATTGATTTTAGGAAGAAAACAAAAAAACATACAGAAATGAGAAAGAGAGAGAGAGAGAGAGAGAGGTGATGAGCTTACCTTTTACATTAGGTTATTTCTCCCAACTATAGCTCTCCAAACTAATTTTATTTTTTGTTGTTGGTTTTGTTTTGCTTTTCTTGGTACTGTGGATTGAACTCGGGACCTTGCGCCTTGTGCTTGTGAGGCAGGAGGTGGAACCCTTGAACTAAGTTACCGGCCCTTCAAATTAATTTTAAAAGTGAATGAGTTTTCCCTTTTATGTATTTGTCATAATTAAATTCCCTCTGTATCAAAGTTATACTTTACAGTTTTTTTCTATGGGTTGTTCCTGAAAAAATATTCCTAAAGTATGCCTTTATTATATTCAGGCATGATTGTCAATAAATTAGTGTCTAGTATCACAGAAATACAAAGAATATAGAGGGTAAGGAAATGTTTACAAATTAATCAAAAGGCTTTAACTACATTATGGATGTGTCAGTGGACAATTAGGAATAGAACATTGAATAAACAATCAAAACAAATTACTTGACATTGAAATCCAAACCTTTATATATGAGGCTGAGCAATGTACCAGATTTGGATAGATCCCCAAAAGGTTATTACAAGAATAAGATGTTTTGATTGTTTTATTCTATTGCTTTTGATTTTTTGTATTTTAATTTAGTTTAGTTTTCATATGCACTGTTTACTCCTGAAAAAAAAATTTCCTAAAGACAATAATGGATGTAGGGTCATTTTTCTAGTTCCTAGTCACTGATTTGAACAAATTTCTAGTGCTTTGACCACGGAATTCTTCCTAACAGAAGAGATCTACAGGTTAACTTGTGGCACTCTTTAGTTTTTTTCTTTTTTAATTAACTTGTTCAACTATAAGGAGAGAAAACTGGTTTCATAGCTGTGGCCTTCAAATATTTGAATAGCTATCAATAGAAAAATCAATGTATCTTTCTCTGGGACACAAGCACCTCGTTCAATATTAGAGAATGGAAAGCAAATGATAAATTAAAAAATTGAGAGCTTTAAAAGTTAAATTGTGGGAGGCTATAGAGAGGAGGATTTGTTAACAGAAATAGGAATCAGAGTACTATTTCTGGGTGAAAGCTACAGTCCCGTCTGAAGGTATTGGAGCCACAGACAGACAAGTCCACCCTAAGAAACACTTCCGGTGCAGTCTCTTTTTCCTTGCTTTCCAATCCTATTAGTACTCTCCAATGCAAACCTAACCAACAGCAAGCTGACCTGGGAATGGGACAGCTTCACCATCAAACTACACTCCCTATGACACATGACAGGGCAACTAAAGGCAAGATCTGCCCTTCATAGCAAACATTCCAAGGATCGGCAGCCCAGGGACCTATACTTTCACTTAGTTAGACGCTTTCCTGAAACTGAGGAGTGCCATTTGAACTAAGATATTGAAGATCACAACAGATGAGCTTGTGAAGGCCTTTGCAGAAGCATTCCAGGTAGAGTAAATAGCAAATACAAGCACCTACTGACTCATAAAGGCTAAATTCAAGCGAGGAACAGAAAACATCTGACACGGTTAGAACACAGTTTTTAGGGAAGTGTAGTGTTACAGTATTAAGGAGTAGGCTGTAAACATGGACAAGAATTAGATTATAATGGCCATAGTGGGTTGTGCAGAATTGTTTGAAGCAATAGGTGTTTTTTGAAAATAATTTACCAAGAGTATTATAATTCTGATTTTTAAAAAAATATCCTTTGTACTTTGTAGAGCAAAAGGCTAAAGACAAATAAAATGGAAGTAATTATATTTTGTATGTAATTTACATCAGTATTTATTTATATATTTTACAAATTATTAAAAAATATAACTGAAGTAATAATGTAGGTAAATTAAAATGTGAGTGAAAGTATAATAATTTTGCTTAGGGGCTATTTTATAGCTTTTATGTGTGTTTCATGTAGTCTTCTTTTTCCTGAATAATTAGTAATTAAGGCACTATATATTTGTTGTTGTGATTTACTTTGAGATCAAGTTAAGTTTGCAAATATTTTAATATGAAGTAAACTAATTCCATGATTTCCACAGATCAGTAGAACCTATCTGGCCCCTGGATCAATGGGACACCTCTATGATTAACAATTTGAAAATGTATAAGCTGTTTTCAAGTGGTATTATACCTGAGAGAAAAATCAAAGGTTAATTTAGATGCATGTTTATTGGTCATTTCTTAACTTTTTGTGTGTTTTCTCTTTTACATTTTTCTTTAGAATGCAGTGTTTTTAGGATATAACTCTCATTTTAGCCATGTTAAAACACATGCAGGGGCCGGGCATTTAGCTCAGTGGTTCTGCAGCCTGCTTTGCAAGTGCAAGGACCTGAGTTTGATCCCCAGTACCAAAAAAAAAAAAAACAAAACCAAAAACATGCAGAGTTAGGTACACAAAAATGCAAAGATCTGTAGGTAGGGCTTTACATTTAATTTTCAAATCAGGATTTTAGGGTATCAGTAGCAGAGAATGTCATATTTTTTCTTAAAGATGACTATTTCAGTGTTGCTCAGGACATATTCCCCAAAAGGAGGCAGATATCAAGGTCTTTTTATTTTCCTGCTCAATCATAAAGAGATATTTATTGTGATCTTGTTAGATCTTATTAGTCTGATGCATTTGCATAAGGCTAGGTCTTGTCTTAAATATAACAGCTATGAAAAGATCTTATCTCTCTACTTACTTTCTGGTATTATGGGGTGGCTATAGGCAGTTAGGTGATAAGACTTGTCTTTAATTCTTGAGTTCTATCAGCCCTGTGCTTAGGACAAAGCACTGTAATCAAGTCTTGGTTTCTGCATCTGTAGACAGATGAGAGGCAATGTATACATCACAATTTATGTTAAAAACTGAAAAGAAGGATATATACACTATTATAAACTATATTTAAACTATTTATCACACTTTCCTTTTCCATCTCTCTAGTTGGTTGGAATTATTATTTTGCAAATGTGATCTTCACTTTCTTGTTGAACATCTTTTCATGCTTTTTCCTTGCTCCTGAGCTAAAGTGAGAACCCTCTAAGGTGGTCCACACCTGATTAATTCCCAATCTCTTGTGATGTCTCCTTCTTTCTTGCTCCTGAGACGCTTTGTTTATACACCATTCAGTAGAATTTTTGAGCTCCTATTATAATTCTGGTTCTCTATTCAGGATACCGTGGTGCATGCAATAATTGCTTAGGATATGCTTGGGTGCTCACAGATTAAATACTACAGTGCAGATCTTGAATGTCTCCCAGAGCCACTCTGTGGCACTGTTGAAAGGTGGCAAAACCTTCAGAAATAGGGCCCAGATGGAGGTAGTTAGGTTACTGGACTAATGCCCTGGAAGGCTTATTTGGACTTCCCCACCCCAGCTCTCTCTGCTCTTGCCTCACAGCCACCATACACTAAAAAGACTTCTTCTGCCACATATTCTCATCATGAGACCCTGTCTTACCTAAGGATCAAAAAACAACAGAGCCAACTGATCACAAAGAAAACTCTGAAAGCACGATCTGTAATAAACTTTTCCCTTATTAAGGTCATTTTCTCACATATTTGCTACTTTATCAGAAAGCTGACTACCACACGGAGGCAGTAATGGTCAACTCAGTTGTCCAGACAAAAAGTTAGTGACATGTTAGCCAATGTAGTATCTGAAGAGTGACAAGAGGAGAGGGAGTAACTCCTTCAGAGGAGGCTGGCTCTGTTTCAGGTAGTAGGTGTCATACAGAGCTTTGTTTGCAGAACTGGTCTTTTATTTCATTTCCAATTGAAACCAGATATACAGTTTTCTGTTTGGATCGGTTTGTTCTCACTGAGACACAATATTTGACACCCACAATTTCAAGGAAGAGAGGTTATCTCAGCTCACAGTTTGTAGAGGTTTCGGACTATAGTTGGCTGATTCCAAGGCAGGTTGGCATGGCAGAGGGTGACTGCAGAGTAGAAACAGTCCATGGCAGGGTAGGCAGAAAGGTGGGAGAGAGAGAGAGAGAGAGAGAGAGAGAGAGAGAGAATCAGGAAGGAGGTAGGGAGATATACCTTTCCAGGCCGTGGCCCAGGGACCCACTTACTCCAACCAGGCATCTCTTTTCAAATCACATTGAGCTATATCATACCCCATGATCTAATCAATCACCTTCCTAAAGCCCCACATATGAGTGCTTGAAGCTTTGGGGAGACATCTAGACATAATCCATGACTTTGTGCTACCAGCAGCTAAATATTAACTGATAGCTCATAAGGAAAAAAAAAAGCAACATTGAGCTATGCCACAAAACAAAATATTTGACTATTAGATGTTCTCTTTGAGATCCGTTCTGTTAACTCTTGGGTAGAAGCATCTGGTCTCTGCCTCGGGCCCTCTGCCTTGTTTCTTTTACTGAAAGCATTTCTTCTGCCATCAGCAGCATCCTTTTTTTCACTGAGGTAATCCTGGTTCATACCGCAGATCCCAGGGAAGCTTTCTTATTGTCACATCATATATCCCTTGTTTTACCTTTGTAGGGTCATATTTACTTATTAATTATTGGCAGCTGGTGTTCTTGCTTCCACATGCTATCCTAAATGGGTCTGGATCTGTTCTGATCACCAACTCTAATGTCTTCTTTTCAGCAATACTTTAATAAAGTTTCAGGACTTGTTAAAAGGAATCTCCCTCTGTCATTGTTACATTTCTAAATTTCTTACTCTCACAGCTCTTCCTTTTTTCCCCTAAGGAAAAAAAGAAAAAAAATACTGTTCTAAGATTTATCATCAACTGAGCCCATGCATATATTAAGAATTTTTTTTTGTTTTTTTTGTTGTACCTGGGATCAAACTCAGGCCCTTGCACTTGAGAGGCAGGCATGGCAACTACTGAGCTAAATCCGTGGACCTAGAATGTAATTTTTAAAACAAATTAGGCTACTAATGTGGACAGCTCATGACTGTGTGACTCAAATAGTGAGTCAATAAAAAGTTAAAAGCATTGTTTGCTGAGACAACAGCGAAAATATACTCTTTGTACCACATGAAGACATTGGTATCAAAGCATTCATTCAGTGAACACCAAAATAAAACTTGTCTTTATCAGCTTTTGGACAGCTGCCATGTATTTGTGATAGTTTGGAATACAGCCAGGCAAAAAGTTTTATAACTTCACAAGGACTGCACAAAAAATAAAGGCTATTATTTTTGCATAAGGACAGTATGGCCTATGGTTCGCAAACTGGGTTATTATACCTCCATAGAAATATATTGTTGCATACCTGCAGTGTGATAGCCAGAAGGGAACCTTGGAAGATTGGCTCACCTCCTTAGGGAATCAATTACAGCCTAAGATACCAGAGGAATGAATTTTTATATTGATTAGGTGGGAAATCTATTGTTTTAAAGTACAGAAATTTATTAGGTTAAGTGAGAAGTATATAAAACATGCTTGGTTAAAGGATTTTCTGAGGAAAATATATAATCATGCAGTTCTGTGTGTTTGAAAATAGTTTGTGTTATATTAGCAGAAGTGAAATATACTAAATCAGGGGAATTAGGTGAACATGACTCAGTCAGCAAGCAGTGTATGCCTTAGTGAGCAAGAAATTTCAGATGATTTATAATAATGATGTCGGGAGATTCTATGGTGTTTATTTTCTTGGCACTTTGTGAGAGAGAGTGGAAATCTGCTGGATTTTGGCAGGGGTTTTCCTGAGAACATAGCTGATGTTTAATAAGAAAAGAGTTTAAGGGCAAGATCTAAAAAAGGTTAACTGGTTTTTGTGCTCAGAAATTTCTCTAATATCATTACTACCTGATATTTTTCACACTGTCATTGTCACCATACATGTAGATAAATAAAAAAATTGTGAATGAATTTTTTCTTAGCCTTTCTGGAAATGGTGTTTGGAGGAACTTTTTTATTGGTCAAATGTGGGCTTGACTCCCTTAGTGCTGTACATAGATTGGTTGGCTTAACTAATAACTGTGACAACAGGTCTACTATCAACTTATCAAACCCATCTACTTATCAAACCTGTCACCTATCTGTATCTTTTGTTAATAGGTATGTCGCTACCTTTAAAAGAGGGATATTTATTGATAATCAAATAATACTTAGGGGATTACAGTGAAAAGCAAAGTATACTACTTTGTTTCTCATCTTCAGTGGATAAACAATTGCATGATCTGTTGATTGAATTCATATCTGGCTTCCTCCGCAGAAAGATCCCAAGACAAGAAGTGAGATGCAGGGCCAGGGATTTAGCTCAGTGGTTCTGCTGCCTGCCTATTAAGCACAAGGACCCGAGTTCAATCCCCAGTTTAAAAAAAAAAAAGTGAGATGCAATTAGCAATTTATTTGAAATTTCTGAAGAAGTGAGGATGAGACACAGGGAAAATAAAGATGCTTAGAGCTGTTATTTGTTAAGTTAGTCACTGCAATAATGCAGTTATTAGACGTGAATTCCTTAGGACTGTATTGTAGAACCTATGGCACGTATGTTGTTTTTCTTTAAAGACAAAAGATGTTAATGTAGGAGCTGTTTTTTCTAAACTAGCTACAGTGTTAGCACTTTGTGATAATTAATTGGATTTTGGGTTGCAGTTCTGGCACTTATCTCTAAAAGGCTCACCATCACTACCTCAGGAAAAACTGTAAAATGGGTATCTTACATTCATACTGGTGGGAGGGGCAGAAATATTTGCACATCTTCCACTGGTTGAAGTCTGCTCCTGGTGGTTCCTGGTGGCTGTTGATACAACACTTCTGACCAAGGATGCCTGGGAAAAGTCCTGAGGTGCATGTCAATTACTTGGAGCACACAGACACAGTAAAGTCCAAGAGATACAGAAAAGGTATTGATGATGACCTCGATATGCTTAAGCCAAATATCTTGCTCTTCAATATGTTTTACAATTAATTTTCTCTGCCTTGATTATTTCTGCCCCAAAGTAAGAACTGAATTAACAATATAGCCTCCACTTATTTCTTTCTTCCCAAATAATTCATCATAATTTTTTTGTTTCTGTGTTGCTTAACCTTGTATCTTTTAAATCCCGCACAGCCCATTTGTTTTCCTCAGGTAGTATGTTTATAAATTAAAGATGTTAGGACTTTCCTACTCTCTCCCTTTCTTTTCCTCAATATATTTCATATTCTAGCTCCTATATTTGTACAATTGCTTTCATAGTCTTATTTATCTTTTTATGTGAGGTATCACATCATATCTATACACTCTTCTGTGATAAAATAAAGTCTTGAAGAGTTCATATATAGTTTGAACCCATAAAATGAAAATTGGTAGATAATGCTATCAAATCTATAGAATCCAAGCTGGATTTAGTGACATGCACCTGTAATCCCAACTACTTGGGAGGCTGAGGTAGTACAATTAAAGTTGCAGCCCTGGTTGGGCAACACAGTGAGATTCCACATCAAAAACAAACAAAACTCCCCAATAACTATGGAATCCCATTCAAAATATTATATGATATAGTTTGTTCTTCAAACTTTACAACTTTTTGTTTTATTATAGCTTGTTCAGTCTTTATTTCTTCCCTAGAGCACTCATCTGAGGGGTTTTGTTCATTACTTTTTCTAATTATGTTTTGAAACTATTATTTCCTATAACTCATTTTCTTTTATCATCTCTATTTTACTGTAGTATATATTCAAATTACTTAAAAAGTAATGATGCATTGTTTGCAAAATAATTATTTTATTCTTCATTTGGGATAGTAGGACTCAAACCCAGGGCTTTTATTAGTTAAATTTATACTGATTTTTAGCAATATTATACTAGGGATTGAACCCAAGACCTTTGCAATAAACCTCAGCCTCTCATAATGTAGGGATTACAAATACGTGCTATAAGTTTCAGCAAGTCATTATAAATTTTAAGACTTCTCTCTTGCGTTATTACATCTTTAGAGACCTGTCTTTGTTTTATGCATAGATTATGTCCTTCTCTTTCTTTGGAGTAGTAATACTTTAGAAGCAACTTTTATCATTATTTTATTGAGGTTTAAGAGAATTTAAGTATGTGTTCTTGATTTATTTTTGTTCCAAAAGTTTTACATATTTCAAGCATAACATTCAATTTTCTATCTGAACATCTGAATGAGACATTTCCTTCAGACTTCACCCTCAAAAACTTGTGAAAATGTGTGTCTCACCCCTGTCTGATAAGCACATTTCAGCAGAAACAAATATTAAGAAGCAGTTGGTAGGGAGTTGATGGCTGTAGGTTCAGTAGCACCTTCTAAGATTTGCTGAATTTATAGACCTTTATCCCCACTTTTTTCATCTGAGATTCAGTTTTTCAATCTATTTTGACAAGTGAAAATAGGATTGTTATGACACAGGGACTTTCTTTATGTTTTAAAAAGAGGATGTGAAATTACTGAAACCTCTCAATATTGTGCACTGTATCAGATATGCAAAGATAATAAGATATAATTCCTATAAGAGAAGGCAGAGAATAGAAGGGGATAAAACCAGAATTAAGATGTATATGTACCATCTCCAGTGATTAATATAGTCATTATAGAATGGTACATTGGTGCGCCAAATTGATTCTTTCCATGATTCTGATCATACACTGAGCTGCATCAAAACCAAATCAAATTTCCCCATGAGGTCAACTTTGAACCTAACCACTGAATTTGATTCCATTCTCATCTGAATCAGTTTGCTACCAAAATTGTGGAAAGAATTGAGCCTATGAAGTGAGGTATCACCCCACTGCAAGCATGTACAATAAAAAAGTTAATATGCTACAACCAATCTTAAAAGTTCATCAATGATATCAAGATATGGAAACATAAAAAAATGAAGACATAAATGGTGCTAGAAAAAATATTATTTGAATAATTATCTCTTTGATTTTTCAAGCCTATTTAGCAAATAAATCTGGAAGCTTTTGAGTGAGGCTTACAACAAGAAAAGACAAGTCCAGGCTGCTCTGTGTGCTGCTCTGACACTTGGGCCATATGACACATTACGTATATGCTGTGTCTGTGGAAGATAGGGAGGCTGTTTGGAGCCTCTGTTGAGCCCACACAGGTGAATCACAGCAAAGGCCTTTAGAATTTTGGAGCAAGGTCCTGGTAACATTTGCAGACAACCACTTTCTCTTTCAGGTACAACTCATGGCTTAATACTGGAGCCAGTTATAACATAATATCCATTCAGACTGTGACTTCATACTAATACTTAAGTTGTTAAAATTATATTGTAGTATTTAAGTTATAAGACATCAACAGAAAGGCTGATGTAGTGGCATACACCTGTAATCCCAGCATTTAGGAGGTTGAGGCAAGAGGATAGCCACAAGTTTTAGGCCAGCCTGGGGTACATAATGAGTAGCAGGGCAGTTTAAATTATATAGTTAGACCCTGTCTCAAAAAAATGATATCAAAAGAACATTTAAAAATGTTTTGCTTCCTACCATAGCAAGCATATTTCAGTAGTGCATGGGACAGTAATATTATATAGAAGTATTATCTTGCTACAATCATTTGGTGATGAAATTGGTTTAAATACATATGTGTGGGTGTCAAGTTGACAAGGGTTGGACTTCTTGTGGTTAATTTTTATTGTCAAGTTGATTAGGTTGAGACATATCTAGAAGATTAGTAATGCACACTAATAGTATTAGTAATGTTTCTCATATGCCTCCAAAGGTATTTCCAGAGACAAATGGCATGTGGATCAGCTAAATGAGGGCAAAAGATCCATTATGGTTGTAGATGTCATTGTTCAATGGGTTTACTGTCTTGATGAGAAGATAAAAACAGAAAAGGGAAGTGAGCCAGTGTTTAAAAGCTTGATTTTTCCTTTAGCAGGTGCATCTTTTGTTGTTTTCATTGCCTATGGACATCAGATCCTGTTTTTTTCAGGGTTTTAGAGCAGACTCACAAGAGTGACTCTCTAGGGAGTTTCCAGGTCTTTAGCTCTGAAATGGCCTGCATCCTTGATCTTTTTCAACCTGTGCTGCAGCTCCTTGCACTGAGCAGCTGCTGGATTCTTTGCCTCTCCAGTGTGCAGACAGCCACTGTGGGGTGATCTAAACTCTGATCCTATAGGCCAGTCTAATAAATCTCCTTTTATAATCATACACACAAGTATATTTCTACTGTTTTTTCCCTCCAACTAATAAAAACATACTTGTAGAAATTCCATAGTTTGTGAGCCACTTATACTTACCTACTTTTTCACTTTTCCTTAAGACAAATTGCCTATTTTACATATAAATAAGCATAGGGCCAAAACAGCAAAAATATTTCCTCAAAAACATCAAATAATGATAGAATTAGTGCTTAAAAATAATTCTTTTTACCTTCATTCCTGCTTCTTTGTTAAAGATTTGCATGACATAATCTTTCTCAAAAGGAATATTGTGCTTTACAGAATACATTAGAAAATATAAAGGAAGGACAAGGTCTAAAGAACAAATGCTTGTCTTAAAATCAAATTAAATGAGTAATAAAAATAGCACTTGATTAGGGAGTTTTAAAAAATAAATAATGTTAAATATAGATGTCAGGTAAATCTCTTTAATGATGATCATGGCTAATTTAAACAGAAAATTAAAACTGTAAAAATCAGGCTTCCAACCAGAATGTGATGATTCAGACTATAAGAAAAATAGCATAGTGCTTGCTAAAAGCAGAAAGCCACTGTCCCTCCAGTTCTTGAATATGAATTATATTACTGGAGACCAGATAGGATCATGTGCATGGATATCAAAATGGGAATAATTTACCAAGGCAGGTGCATTTTTATGAAGATTCAACTTCTGTATTCTCCAAGAGCTATATCTGAGAAATCATCATGAGCAAAAGCACCAGAAAATAAGAATTACAGTAATCCAGGCTTGAAAAATCAGAAGCATTTACCTGCATAGCAAAAGCCTTAGTGCTGATCTGTACTCATAGCCTGGCTGGGTCTATTTCCACCTAGAAAATATATAGCAATAATAGTTTCCACCAGTACAAATAATCTTAGAGAAGATTAAAAATCTGTTTTTTCTTTTACTTGAATATGAGCTCACAAATGTTTTGCTGTTTTCAATGAAGGTAGATATCATGAAATCAATGATTTAGATTATTTTATTCTATCTGCCAATGGAAGAAAATTTATTTATCTAGAACATAACAGTGTCCCCTCAAATAGTTTACACTTTATAGAGTACAGCTTGAGATATAGAGAGGGACTTTTTAAATTTTAGGATAACATATTTTTTGCACTAAAGTAGTCCAGTAAAATGGAAGAAAAACTGGGCAAGTCTAATGAGCACACTCAGGTGGCAAGATGTGTACTTTTTCCAGTTCTTTGAATTGAATGATGTTGAAAATCATGTAGTGTGGATTATATGGCAATAATAACATGCCTTCAAAGTAATCCAAATTTAATATTCATACTGGTTTTTATTTAGGAATTGCTTTGTTCTGATACTACTTGTTTCTTTATATATAAGATGAGGAGATTGAACTATATGTTCCTTAGAGTCTCCATAGAGCATGAAATTCTATACCTACCTGAATTAATCTAAATGCCAATACATTGTTGTACATCCTTCCATCAGGTCACCCAATAAGTCTTATCTTCTAAGTGCCATTAACTCATATCCTCCTTTCTCAAGTCACTCTAGAATTTGTTCATGTTACACCCTTTGGCCGATAGGACATAAACAAGTACAGGGCAAGTAGAAATTTGAAAAGCACTGGCACATTCTGTTGCTATCTTGGAGCACTGACCTTGAATTACAACATAAGAAATCCAATTTGAGCCATTGTTCAAGCACCGGGAAGGTAGGCCGGCCCCGATCCACCACGGGAAGGAGAACCACACCTGCTCCCGACCCAGCAGCCATCGCTCAAGCACCAGGAAGGTAGCCGCGTGGGTGCCCCTGAACCCCCATAAACCCACCCCTCCAGCACTGTCAGACCTCCTGACTGTGCAAGTCTTTGGACCCACTCTGCAAAGACAGAGGTGGTCATCAAGGATATTTTTCTGAGTTCCCAACTTTGAACATCTTTAAAGAAAGGGCATGGGAAACCTGTAATAGAACCGTTGTGGAGTTCAACCATTCAGAAGGATGGGGAACTCAATCTGGGCCTTGCAGCCCGAGGTCAGTCAGTGTCATGGGATTCAGCAATCAGCTAACTGAGATCAGGGGTCTTGCATCCTCGCTCTGTCTGAGCCATTATATGGTAAATATACTATATTGCAAAGTTTGTTCACTGCAGACATGTTCTGGACTGCTTCTTGATTGCAATTTAATTCAAATGATTTAAGGATGATACACTAGTGACTACCACAGGTGGTCAGTGTCCAAGTTGTGCTTGATCTTAATGTGTTGCTGATTGTATCAGTTGGGGTAAAGCATTGCCGTTGATTTGATGAGCTGTTTTCTCTGATGTTATGAAGATGAGAATGTCTGTGGGTCGTTAGAGACACAGAAGCTAGGGTGCAACTATATCAGGAAGATTTGGGTGATAATCCAGAGAGTAAACCAAGGACAGTCCGACAACAAAAATTAAAATGAGAAAACACTTAAGCAAGACACAAGGACAGACTTCCAGTTCACCAATGGCAAACACTAGGGCAAATGAGGATGAAAAGGCTGATAGTGAACCACCAGGACACCCTGAACTCAAAGCACAGGAAGTAACAAAACAGATCAATCAGGCTCTAGAAAAATTCAAAACAGAAATAATTTCCCAGATAACCATAGAGATAGTGAGCAAAAT
>NW_022900944.1:25703610-25717241 GCF_012274545.1 Fukomys damarensis
AATTTTGGGAAACTTTAACGGTGCTGCCAACTTTGGAAAAAGTCATCCCAATTTACTGTGTTGACTTGGCATTGTACAGAAATAGACAACCATATTGGTCTAGAAATGTTAATTTATTTTTATTTTTATTTTTATTTTTTCCATGTGTACAGGGGTAACACATCGTACTAAATATGTAAGGTCATATCTACATGGGTTTGATTACAGAAACTAATAAAGTATTCTCTAAATAGTGAAAAAATAATAAGATAAAACTATAAGAGCAAGAAGCAATTTAAATATGTTCAGGGACCATTTTCATCTCCAGAATTAAGGATTATTTTGATGTTACATCATTGCCTTTCCTCTTTTACTTTCCTTTTTAATTTTACTTTAGGATTCCCTATTTTTAATGTTCATACAGAGATTTCTTTAACTGAAATACCGAATAGTTTCTTTGGTGTGAAAAACTATAATAGCACAGAGGATCCCAATGAGACAATTTCTAATGTGAAATAGGAAGTAAAGGGCTAAAGGTGTAAGGAAAGTGGAAAGGGTGGGGGAAAGGTAATAAGGGAGAGGAAAAAAATATGAGAAACTGAAAAAATGGAAATAAAGTGTTTGTAAATGGGGAGGGGAGGAGGGCGTGAAGGGAGGGCAGGGACAAGGGGAAAAATGAGAATCAAGACCTATTATGTAAAGGTACAGAATCCCAATGATGAATGTAATTGTACTGTATACCTAGATTGTACCAATAACCTCAATAAAAATAAAAAAATAAAATAAAATTATCTTAAAAAAAAGAAATCCAATTCAACTCCCTGGAGACTAATATATAAGAGAATCAAGGCACTGAAGCTGACAGCCAGGACCAGCAGCAAAACATGCACCTGTGGTTATACTGGGCTTCTAGCCATTCAGATATAACTAAATGCATTAGCCCAGGAGCCATTAAGTTAACTGAGAAAACAATGAAAACTAATCAATGTAGTTTTATGACACTAAATTTTAGGTTAGTTTGTTACAAGACAATGGATAACTGATCTACCATTTGGAAATGGATTCACGTAAATATAACACTGAGCTGTTTGTGATATTAAAAGTAACTTAAAGCAACTTATTGAAAGCAAGTAGAATAAGAACAATAAAAAGATCAAATATTCTATATTGTAAATATGTATTGGTTAAAAAAAAGGAAAGGGATTGTATCATTTTTGTCAATCATTAGGTTGCTAGCACTTAATGAAATGTCAGCACTGCGTAGAAGTGCATATTGAATCACTTTAAAATTTGGATAATAAAAATTCACATTTATTGTTTCAGAGATGTTTTGATTTAGAAATTCTAGCATATCTTATTAGAGTTCTCTGTTTTAAAGACTCACAAGAATACAAACAATATATTAGAAACTGTTTTGGTTTTGTCTGAAAGCTCAACTGCGGAAAGATCCAAATCCAAGCTCGTTCATATGATTGTTACCAAGATTCAGTTCCTCACTAATTTCTAGCCAACAGTTTCTTGCTTTGTGAGCTTCTCCAACCTGGCAGCTTGATTAATCAAACACAAAGAGAAAGAGACGCTGCCCGCAAAATGGAAATCACACTATTTTGTACCCTAATAATGGAAAAGCTATCTCATCACTTTTGTCATAGTCTATTGGTTAATCTGTGGGTGCAACCAACCAAGTTTAGGGAATACATGAGGGCATAAGTACAAAGAGAGATTATTGAGGTTCGTTGCTGAATTCTACCTATTATATGCCCACAGTAAATGGTGAGCATATCTTTGAACAGATATAAAAACAAATGAACAAGCAACTATGTATCAGTGAGCAAATAGGTGTCAGGAACTGTGCTATATGCAAGAGACTTGTATAAATCCTAATAAAGGTATAATCTCTGCTTCCTAGAGATGATAGCTAAACAATGAATAGTAATTTTTTTAAAACAGAGAAACACAATAAAAGTGCTTACCACAGTTGTGGAACACATGAGATACAGATGGAATTCCAATAGAACATAATATCATAGAGCTATTTAGGATAGAATTTCTTGTGAGTATAGTAACAACTAGGATTATGAGGATGGTTCATCATTTTCCATCTGGTTTGGAAATAATAGAATGAAACAAATTTTATATAAAAATAATATTTTCTAAGAGGTGTGTGCATCAGTGTGTGCGTAGGGGGGTTGTGAATCAGGCAGTAAGTGACAGATACATGTGGAGATTGATATGAGTTTTTTGTCATTGATCTAGCACAAGCAAAATATTCTCTCTTACAAGTTTGTTGATGAGCCATCTGTTCCAGAGCCATCAGGTGACCCAGTAAAGGTCTTTAAGGGAAGGTATATAGAAGAGATAAAATACAAATGCAAAGACAAGCCCAGGTGTAATTGATCTCACAGTGGCCTTTATCTTTAGAATCATTCAGGTCAATTGCACATTGGAGGAAATTGACTAAGTTACTAGTTTGGGGAAAAACTGTTCTAAAACCAATCTTTTCAGATGGAAAAGAGGAAGGTCCTTTGACACGAGGGCATTTTCTGAGGATGAACTGCAGAGGAAAATTTAATGATCTGTAAACTTTCACATCTGTTGACAGTTGTTCTCTCCTGTTTTTGCAGAGGACAAAATGATAGGAAAGCGTGATTTCTAGAACAAGTATACTGAGAAATTTATTAAAATTATGTATGGAAGGGAAATGCATAAAATTATGGTGATGTCACTTGGTAGGTACTTTCTTACTTTGTTTTATATTGGGCAAGTGAGATAAGTGAAATTAGTAGATATAGAAAACATAACAGCCTGCTTCAGATCCATAACTAAATTTTAAATCCTGCCTCCAGGACTTACTAGTTTTGGGAATTTGAGTTAGGCCCATAATGTCTATGAGGTTAAGAATGTCCATCTGTAAAATTGCCATATACCTACTCATTGCTTTGTTTTGAGAAATCAATGAAAATTTCCCCCCCCCAAAATACATTACCTTAATAAGAATTTGAACTTCTTTTACTTTTATATTACCCAAGTCACTGGGGAGCACATTTCATAATAACTCTTGTTTTGGTCTCTGATATTCCCTCTTCATATGCTTTAGAAGTAGACAGTGTTGCCAGTTGGTCAAATCCATTATTAGAAACAGTCTCTAAAACCCATAGTGTCTCTCAGTCAAGCCAAAAAATGTCACCATCTCTCAAGATCCACAGGGTTTGCTGAATCTTGAACCATAACATTGTGAGGCAAGGGAAGCCAGAAGACTGACCTCAGCCAGAAACACCCTTGAGTACTCAGTCACGAAGGCAAGTTTCCGACCCAGATACACATTTAATGATGCGTCTACCTAGTCCGCAATGGCTGAGCTTTTATAGACCAAGTGTCCAAATTGCAAACAACCGACTTATCACAAAATGCTACAAAAACAATTAAACCTGAATACTGACTTGTGGTTTAGAAAAAACTCACATATTAACATTGTCTTACAAGAAAAACACAATAACACACATGGCAAACATAAACCAATACTGGCTTAGGCCAAAGGTCCAAACCTTCTTATGAAAGATGAGGTTCTGGTGCTAATGGAAATTTATCAGATTTATCTGACTCCCAGATTTGTACGCACACACCCCAAATGGCACATATTCTTGCAAACTCAGAATAAACCGATTTATTATTTGGAGTAAAACAAAGGCAGAGTTGGACAAATTTGATCCATGTGAAAAAAAATTGAGAAGCTCATATTACATATAGAGCATGATTTCTTAAGAGTCAAATGGTAAAAAATACACTGAAGCAGTCAATGAGAAGAAAATGCATGGTTGTCGTACTTCAAAATAAATCAATACTAGTACATAAAATTTTAATGTTATAATTTACAATGTGAAATAGGAAGAAAGGGGCTAAATGTGTAGGGAAAGTGGGAAGGGTAGGGGAAAGGGAAAAAGGGAAAAGAAAAAAATATGAGAAAATGAAAAAATGTAAATGAAGTGCTTGTAAAGGGGAAGGGGAGGAGAGGGGAGAAGGGAGGGCAGGGATAAGGGGAAAAATGAGAACCAAGACCTGTCATGTAAAGGTACAAGATCTCAATAATGAATGTGACTGTACTGTATCCCTAAAATGTACCAATAAGCTCATGAGGAAAAAAATAAATAAATCAATAAGATGCCTTAATGTGTGGTAAACTAGGGGAAGAAAGAATTATTTTCTAATCTCTCCAAATAATTAGCCAGTCTCAAACTCACCTTTTTTTATCTTTTTGAAACAACTTTTTAAAAAATTTATTAGTACATGTTTGCAATTCATGCAGTTTTCAATCATCTTGGGGCATGGTTACTGGTATATATTACAGGTTGTTTCTTTTTTTAAGACTTGTTTCCCTTCCTTCCCTCTCAATCCCCTCCTCCTCTGGTTCCCCTACATAGCCCAGATTGGCCTTGAACTCATGGCAATCCTCCAGCTTCAGCCTCCTGAGTAATAGAATTACAGATGCATGTCATCATGCTCAGGTACACATATAATGATTTTAAAGTATCTACTTACTTTATTTCTTCAATTATCTTTTGTTGAGTAAAAAGACAAGGCATGGGCCTCATTCTGTGAATAGACTGTGTAGAAAATGCCTGTTTTGGATCTGAAAGTTCTTGGAGTTTATGATATAAATGCCTATGTATATAGAGTATATGCAACACAGCCACAATGCTGTATATAACTTCTAGTTATATAGTTATAACTGCTATTGTCAATGTTATTAATAGCGTAATAATATTGTTATTTCTGTTACTGTGACTGCTTCAATTTTCAGAATGCCAGTTATTCAAAATTTAGTTTACTTTTTAATAAATATCTTATTATAAAAATTAGGTTCTTAACTATATAAGGTAATGAAAATTTTTGGTAATTGGATGATAGAAAGGAACCGAAAATATATTGACAATATGGAAAAAATGGTGACAGAGGACTTAAATTCATAAGGGAATCTATTTAGCCCTTCTCTAGAAAATTCTCGGGAGAGTAATTAAGAAAAATGATTTCTAATTCTTATCACAAAGCACATTATTTAATAATTAATGCCTATGCCATCAAGCTAGATTTGATTTTGTGGATTCACATTACCCTCTTATTTGTGTAGAAATAAAATTTGAGTACTCCTGCTTGGCCTTCAAACATATTTCCACATGCACTGGGTATGAGGACAAGCTGTTCTGTTCTTTAAAAGGAAGACCCTGGCTGGAATGATGCTGCGATATTTACACACAAGGCAGCCAAGGTGGATACTACTGCAGCAAAGGAAGACTTCACAGCCACACAAAGGTTTCTAGGGCTGTTTTGACAGAGGCCAAAAGAAACCACACATAAGCAACTCTCCAAACAACAATGTGGCCTTCCTTTTTATTGATAATTATTTCTTACATATCTGAATAAACTTAGACTCCTGAAGGTGTAAAAAAGTGCCCTGGAGGTATAGCTAGCAAAAATTAACACTCCACCGCACATCCTAATTAGGATTTAATTAGGGAATTTTAAAAAATGCCAAGCACATGTTTTTAGCAAGTGCCTAATCACTGACTTACTGCTTGTAGGTTTTGTACATATTTTTCATTGTAAATATCCAATTATAATTGTCATTTAGGTCATACTTTAGAAATTCAAAATCTTATTTAAAATAATGAGAATTTGTTTCCTTAAGCGTAATGTCCTCCAGCATACTTGTTCCATCCATTAACTTACAACTTGGTCTACACTGTTCCAACTTCTGGCATTGAATCTGGATGGTGTTTTCCTCATGATGCAATGTATTACTTACCAACAAATGCCTGTGTCTTTTATTTACAGCCAGTGCATAAGAAGAAAACCTGTGTCAGTGTTTTTATTCCTGAGTGATTTGTAACAAACCATGACTGCAAGACTGCCACTTCCTTTTCATATAAAATGCTGTGTGTGTCTGTGCCTCCAATCCTGATCAAACTTTTGGAGTGATTTATATCAGATTTGTTTTGACCTTCCCCTGATAATATTCTAATTAAAGTAACAGTTGGAAAAGAAAATGGTACGTGTCATATGAGTTCCTCTAAAGGTATGGAAACTGTTCCAAATTTAATTTGTGACCATTGGCACCAGCTTTTAAAAACCACAGCTGATGGAGGATAATGTCTAATGTTGATTTCTTAATCACACTGCCATTATGGAAATAATAGGCTGCTACAGTAATAAGCATTACTCTTTTTCTGATGACATTTCTGGGCTTTTTACAGCCGCTTGTATTGACCATTGTACTATTTGGTTTAATGAACGAGAAGACTCCAACATCTTTATTCAAAAGTCACTAATGATAATTGCCACCTATCCCCCTATTCTCTAGAGCCCAGAACTTGCATCCACAGAATTCTATCATCATCACTGCAGGTCCACATCCCAATCTTACAGGACTCTAATAATTAGGCCTAATTTATATCTGATGCAGTGATGACTGTTGTAATTTCTCTCAAATCCATGTTTTCCATTATGTCTGAATATCACTCAATTCTAGAAGTTTTTCTAAAGCATTTATGAATAGTTATAAATATTAGTGACAGTTTTAATGCTCATAAGTCAGTATTTCTTACTTATATTTATTTATATTACATGGAGTGATGGCTAAGAATGAGGAATTTGGAAATCAATTGACCTGGATTAATGTCTATTTCACTTCTTAACACCATTGTAGCCACAGAGAAGTAAGCTTCAAGGAAGTTCAGTGTTCAGGTTCTTATGATGGTTGGTCATATTAAAACTAAAACTCGTACTTTGTTATGTTATCATAATTGTCATGAACAGTATTCCTATCTCACATACCTCTGTTTTATTCAGAGGACAAGAAGTCCTACAGCATTATCCAGATAAGTACGTATGTCCCAGTCATCATGATAATTATTGATACCAATAATTCAGCTACAAGTATGGAGTGGATTGTTTGTGTCATTGCTGTGAGCCTGGCCATGAAAGCACCTGATATGTTAAATTCTACACTAAACTTTTCTGATCTGAGTTAGAAAAAGTAATAAATGATTAATCCATAAGTGTGCACAGATCCTGGCAAGCAGTGGTGTGGACCAGAGTAGTGCAGCTGAAGGTAGATCCCAGCCAGGGCCCTGCCCAACCCTACTGGCACACTGGCCCAAGCCAAAGGTCTGCCAAGAAAAATGCTTCACAGGCACACAATCATCAGCGAGAGGCCTGCTCCATATCATGGGTAAGTGCCTGCACATCCCAGCAAGCAGTGGTGTGGACCAGATCAGCCCAGCTAAAGGCAGATCCAGCCAGGGTCCCACTGTGACCCACATCACTGTACACACAGGCCCAAGCCAGGGGCCCACCTGGAAAAGAACTGAACAGGCAAGTAAGCAAAGCCAGAGGCTTGCCCTCATAATATTGGTAAGTGTGTGGACACCCTAGCTAGAAGCATTCTCAGACACCAGGGTCTAGGGTACACAGTCCCCAGCCAAATGCCCTCCAAAATAAAAGCTACAAAGTGGTGCAGGCCCCAGACAGAGGCACTCCTAAATACTATCCCAAGTGTGCACAGGTCCCAGGCAGAAGGATGCCCAGACAGCAGTTCAGCTCAGGGATACAGAAGGCAAACATTCTGAATGCAGGAACTGATAAACTGGTGATCAGAAGGGAGAGAAAAGGCCATTCAGTGGCTTGCTGACAATTGAAGAACACTGGGTGAGCAAAAGTTGGCTGCATTTGTTCAAATAAGACACATATGTAACTCTCAAAGCCAGACTTTTAGATCACCTAAGGCAACCCAAAAGGGAAATGAGATGGAGCAATCTGATAATAAACACCTGAAATTCCTGAACTGGCAATAAAGGAGGATCTGGAAAAAATGAAATTGGAAACAATTTTACAAATAACAACAGAGATTGTACCCATGATGTAAGAGATGATTAATAAATCTAGATCAGACACAGATAAAAAATAGAGGAGCTGAGGAACATGATGGAATCCAAACATAGAAAACAAATGGAATCCATAAAACAGAAGCTAAAAGATTCCCAGGAGATTAAAAGCTCCCTTGAAAGTTTAAGCAGCAAAATGAGCTAATGTGAGGACAGAACTTCAGATATAGAAGATAGGATTGCAATTAGTGAATAGGAAAAGAAAAATTTCTTAAAAATAGTAAGGGACTATGAGAAATCAATACAGCAACTGCTAGATGATGCAAAGAAGAATAGTATAAGACTGATCTGATTCAATGAAGAAACAGGAAAGAGTGCAGATGACATAAAGAAAATGTTCAGAGAAGTAATGGCAGAAAACTTCCCAAGCAAGGGGAAAGAAATTGATACACAGATAAGTGAGGCATATTGGACTCCATATAGCTGTGGTTAAAAAATATACATGCAGACATATAATAGTTAGTATTCCAGAAAGCCAACAGAAGAACAAAATTCTAGAAGCAGTTAGAGAAAAGAAACAAATCACATACAAGGGAAAGCCCATCAGAATCACAACAGACTTCTCAACACAAACCCTCAATATAAGAAGAGCTTGGAGTTTTTGTTTTTTCTTTTTATATCTATCTATCTATCTATCTATCTATCTATCTATCTATCTATCTATCTATCATTTGGTACCAAGGATCAAACCTGGGACCTTGCACTTGTGAGCCAGGCAGCAGCACCAATGAGCTAAATCCCTAGCCCTTAAACCCTAGAAAAAAACAACCTCCAACCCAGAATGACGTACCCTGCAAAACTACCTTTCAAAATTGGTGGAGAAATAAGATAGTTTCATGACAAAGATCACCTCAGAAACTTTATGAATACCAAAACGGCACTACAAAAAAAAAAAAAATTCTAGGAAAAGACAATGAGGATCACAACCTCAGGAAGCCCAGCAGAATGAATCTATCAAGCATGACAAGAAATTAAATGGAAATGGGGGGAAATCCAACAAAAAGAAAAACTCATGACAAGGATAAGTCAATACATATCAGTTATAACCATCAATGTTAATCATCTCAACTTATGAGTCAAAATAGACTGGCAGAATGGGTCAAGAAGCAAGATCAAACAATATGCTGCATACAAGAAACACACAATTCAAAAAGAAACTCAGACTGAAAGTTAAAGGGTGGAAAACAGTACTCCATGCAACAGGAATTTCCCCCAAAACAGAAGTAGCTATCCTCTTTGAAGATCAATTAGATTTCAAACCAACACTGATTAAAAGAGACAAAGAAGGACATTATATCCTTGTAAAGGGAACAATACAAGGGGAAGAGATGACAATCATGTGTGTGTGTGTGTGTGTGTGTATGTGTGTGTGTATATATATAAAAATCAACACTAATACAGTAGAAGTGGGGGACCTCAAAACCCCACTGTCACAAATAGTTAGATTAACTAGACAAAACATAAACAATGAAATATTAGAACTCAATCAATCTCTTGACCAAATGACCTCAACGTATGTGTACAGAATGTTCCACACCACAAAATCAGAATACATATTCTTTTCAGCTGCACATTGGTTATTCTCCAAAAGAGACTTTCTTATAGAACATGTTTAAGTAAGTGCAAAGGAATTGAAAGTGTCCCCTGTATATTATCAGGTATAGGGTATTGCAATTGGAGATCAATGGCAAAAGAAACCACAAGAATTTCAAAAACACATGGAAATTGAACAACACACTTCTGAATATCCAAGGAATCACACAGGAAATTAAAGAAGAAATCAGGCAATTTCTATAATTAAACTATAAGGTCAATACAACATATTAGAACCTATTGAACTCAATGAAAACAGTCTTACAACAGGACAAACCCAAAGCATACAAGGTATGGAATTATAAAGATCAGAGCAGAAATCAATGCAGTGGAGACTAAGAAAATTATACAGAAAATCAATGAAGACAAGACTTGATTCTTTGAAAGAATAAACAAAATTAACAAAACCTTACCCAACTTTATTTAAAAAAATGGCCTATATCCATGTAGTTAGGAATGAAAAGAGTGAAATTACAGTGTACACAGCAGAAATCCAGAGGATCATCAATACCTACCTCAAGAACCTATATGCCAATAAGATGGAAAATAAAGAAGAAATGGACAGATTCTTAAATACATATGAATTACCAAAGTTGAATGAAGAAGACCTAAAAATTCTAAACAAATTAATATCAATCAACAAAGTTGAAAACCTAATTAAAAACTTACCAACTAAAAAAATCACAGGCCCTGGTTGCTTTTTTGCTGAATTCTACAAGACACTTAGAGAGAAACTGTTGCCACCATTGTTTAAGCTTTTCAATGAAATTTAAAGGGAAGCATATTGCAAAATTCATTCTTGGAAGCAAGCATCACCTTGATCCCCAAAGCACAGAAAGACTCAACTGAAAAAGAGAACTATAGCAAATCTCACTAATTAACATAGATGCAAAAATCCTTAATATGATACTGGCAAATAGAATTCAGAAGATCATCAAGAAGATAATGCACCCTAAACAAGTGGGATTTGTCCCAGGGATGCAGAGAAGGTTCAACTTACGCAAATAAATAAATGTAATATACTATATGAATACAGCCAAGGACAAAAACCATATTATTACCTTAATACATTTAGAAAATTGTTCAACAAAATCCAATAAATATTCATGCTAAAACAACCTACAAAAATTGGAGTATATGGCTTCTACCTCAACCTGATAAAAGCCATTTATGAAAAACCAACAGCCAATATCCTACTAAATGGTCAAAAAATGAAGTCTTTTGCGCTAAAATCAGGAACAAGACAAGGATACCCAACATCACCACTCCTGTTCAATATAGTTTTGCAAACATTATCCACAGCAATTAGATAAGTGAAAGAAATAAAAGGAATAAATATAGGAAATGAAGAAGTTACCTTGTCATTATTTGCAGATGATATAATACTCTAAGAACTCCACCAAAAGTCTTCTAGATTTAATAAACAAATTCAGTAAAGGAGTTGAATACAAGGTCAAAACACAAAAAACAGTAGCTTTCCTGTACATGAAGAACAGAATCACTGAGAGAGAAATGAGACAAAAAATTCCTTTCACAATAGCATCTGACAAATTAAGAAACCTAGGAATCAATCTAATAAAAGAAATCAAAGACCTTTACTCTGAAAATTATAGCACTGTGAAAAAGAGAATGAAGAGGATATCAGATGGAAAGACATCCCTTGCTCTTGGGTAGGAAGAACAAACAGTGAAAATGGCCATAGTACCAAAACTGCTATATAGATTCAATGCAATCCCAATTGAAATTCCAGCAGCATACTTCTCAGACCTTGAGAAAACAATCCAAAAATTCGATTAGAACAAGAATAGATGTAGAATAGCAAAAGCAATTCTATGCAATAAAGACAAGGTAGGGGCTATTACAACCCTCAATTTGAAAGTGTACTACAAAGCTACTGTGATAAAAACAGTATGGTTCTGACAAAGAAACAGATTGAGTACTGGTGGAACAGATTAGAAGATGCAGAAACCACTCCAGACACAAATAAGCCACCTTGTCTTAGACAAAGGAGCCAAACACCCTCACTGGAGAAAAGATAGCCTCTTTAATAAATGGTGCTGGAAAAACCGGGTTTCAATTTGCCAATGATTAAAACTAAACCTGTATTTCTCACCATGCAGTAAAATAAAATTGAAATCGATTAAATATCTCAATATTAACTAAACACTAAGCAAACTGGAAGATAGATTAGGTAGAAATCTTTAAGACATCGGGGCAAGAAAAGATTTTATGAACAAAATCTCAGTTGCCTGTGAACTAGCACAAACAATCAACAAGTGAGATGTCTTCTTATTAAAAAACTTCTGCACAGCAAGAGAAATGACCAACAGTGTAAAGAGATAACCCACAATGTGGGGAAAACTTTTCACCAGCTCTTCCTCAGACAAAGGTCTACTATCTAGAATATATAAAGAACTTGAAATGAAATCAGACTCCCCCAAATTTAAAGACCCAGCCCAAAAATGGGCATCTAAAATGAACAGATGTTTCTGAGACATAGAAGTAGAAAAGCAAATAAACATGTTTTAAAAAGTTCAACATCATTGGTCTTTCAAGATATGCAACTGAAAACAATGCTGAGATTCCACTTCACCTGAGAAAGATTGGTTGTATTATGAAATCAACCAATAACAAATGCTGGCAGGCTGTGGGGAAAGAGGAACCCTGCTCCGCTGCTGGTGAGAGTATAGACTGGTGCAACCACTGTGGAAACCAGTATGGAGATACCTCAGAAACTAGGATTGGAGGTCCCATTTGACTCAGCTATTCCCCTGCTGGGTGTCTTCCCCAAAGAATTGAAACAATCATACCACATCGATATATGTGCGCCTGTGTCCATAGCAGCACAGTTTGTAATAGGTAAAACTTGGAAACAGCCCAGTTGCATATCCACTGGAGATTGGATTAAAAAAACTTTAAAAAATAAAGTGAATTAATACTAAGCCATAAGAAGAACAAGAAATTAAAGACATTTATAACTAAATGAATGCCCATTGAGGCAATTCTCTGAAGTGAAATAAATAGGACAAACGTAAATACTGTATAGTTTCTCTGGTGTGAGAACCTGAAAGTATAAATAAGGGCTCAAGGGTATAATTGTTAATGTGAAACAATGAGAAAAGAGGCAAAGGGGGAGGGAAAGTGGGAAAGATAGGGGAAATGAAAGGAGGGGATTGAATTAATATAAGAAAATTAATAAAATGGAAATAAAATATTTTTAAATAGGGAGAGATAGAAGGTTTGAAGGGAGGGTGGGGAATAGGGAAAAAAAGTAAGAACCAAGATAGAGTATGTGAAGGTACAAATTCTCAATGATGAATGTCATCATATTATATACATAAAAGGTACCAATAAAATTAATAATAAAATAAAAATAAAGAAATAATAAATGATAGATGCAGAGGAGGCAAAGGAGGCAAGCAATTAATGAATAGAGGAACTTTAAATGCAAGGCACAGAGCTAAGAATTTTCCTTTGTACTCTAATTTATCTTCAAAATTATAGGAGATAATATTTATGTTTAAAAGCTAAATAAATAAAGTTCATACAGCCTTCTAGCTAATAAATGGTAAAAATAAAGTGTCCCTTTGGAAGAGCAAAATGAAGAAATGACTCAAAGAATGCACCTAGAAAAGTAACAATGAAGCGTGCAGCATAAAACTGGCAGGTGTCAGCATAATCAGAATGTTGCTTTACATACACCTCACATAAAAAACAGAACAGTATGAAAATGGCATACGAAAGTTGCTATACTTTGGAATATAGGTGATATTGGCCAGGTTTAAATTGAAAATATTTAATTATTGTTCATATGCATAATGTAAAAAAGAAAATAGTGATATTTAAAAACTTGTTATGACATGTTACTATGAAAAAATCTAAATGGGAGACAGCTTATTTAATTTTAATAATATAACAACTTCAAATGGATATAGAATTATCTTTGATATTCCAAACTCAGAAGCACAGACACACTTTAAATTCCAATCATAATTAAGAAAATCTTCATTGTGTGTTTAACTTCTCTCTTGCTTAAAATTTTGAGACGTGACTAGGACACAATGTTTTTTCTTCCAATTTGGGAGAGATTCAATATTAATTTTTACTTTTTGGTGATAGACA
>NW_022900944.1:25727086-25757747 GCF_012274545.1 Fukomys damarensis
ACTTTGACTGAGAGCAGTAGCAGTTTTTGTTTTGCTAACAGAAGAAGCTGCCAAAGTAACATTAGAACAGAAAGTAGAAGTCCTCACTCCCCATCAGGTCATAGAGATTCTTGAGAACAAATATTATTTGTGGCTTACAAGGGAATGAGTAGCAAAGGACCAGGCCATGCTCTTAGGCAACCCTAAACTTAGATAGCTCTAAAGAATGTGACTGTGTTGTATACATAAAATGTACCAATGAAGCACTGCTTTTAATCCTGTCACTCTGATACTTACAGGTCCAAAAGTTAGTCACTCTTGTGAACAGATAATTTCACAGAACTATACAAGTAGACTAGACATCAGTAACCTGACCCTCCAAATCCTTGAAGTGGTGTAGTTTGCTAATGAAAATAACATAATCTAAGAAGGACATCAAATGTTAGGTTATGTGGTTTACAGCTCACAACAGGTCAGTAAGGCTAACTTCCTCCAAGGATCTCTACTCAAAAAATAGATATAATAGGTCTTACTTGGTACACAGTAGTACCACAGTTCATGAAATTCATTTCACAATTCTTGAAAAGATGGCCACATTCATGTTCATACAGAAAATGTTTGTCATCTGATAGAGAGTTCAGAAACAAAAACACAATTTTGCCAAACACTTCTGTTTGTGAATCAAATTGTTCACAAACAAAAGTGTTGCTGAACACTGGTACCAAGTATATGTAACACACTTCACATATGCCTTTCTGATGCTACATGCCTATGCAGCAATCTGGAAAGAAGAAACTTGCTGACTAATAAGTAATCATCTATAAAGCACAAACAGAAAATTTGACAATTCCTAGAGGCAGTCCATCTTTTAAAGCAGATCATGGTCATGCATTACAAGGGATCTCAAAGAGTTATGTGTAAAGTCTCCTTGGGAAATCAACAGGTTGATAGGTGAGAAGGATAGTCCTACAGGGCTTCAAGTCCTTAGTCTTAATACAAGTTTCTGAAGAATCACTTTGGCCCTTCTTCAAGGGATGCAATCATAAGCTGTAAAAATCTTACATGAAAAATGGACACTAACATTTTCATAAGACTAAGAAGGAAGGCAATCCTGAGAACTTCTGGAAGACTCAAGGCTTCTCTTTAGAAAGCAAGACTCCAGTATTGTTCCAGGAGTAAATAAGTAGTCACTAAAGATGTTCATTCACCATACCTTAAATAAGCACCTGTATTGAGGCTCACATGTTTATTTAGATTTATTATATGGGTAATGTTGCTAAGGTTATGGCTCTCAGGTGCTGGATAATTTGTCTAAGCTCTCTTTGCCATACTTTATCCTCCACAGAAACATGGAAAACTGATCTGTGTTTTTTATTTGGTCTCTACATCCCCAATGTAATTATTTTCTTATTGCTTTCTGACCAGGGTTTTTTAACCCAGCCAATGAGTCACAAAACCTCAAGTATTTGGAGAGCACATACTCCCAAGTCTACAGCTCCATTCAGCCAAAAGAAGCTAAAGAAGACAGAGACTTCCATTCGTTCAGGACCCCCCCCAAGGAATTATGGGGATATAAATCTCTGAGGAGGAGATGAGGCAAAAGATTAGGTCATGCCAAAGTTGCCTGGAGAAGTAGGCATGACCTGTTAATTACAAAATCCCAGAACATGTGCCCAGAAGAGTTCCCAAAGTTTTGCATGTGGACTTCCTTTGAGACATGACATCAGCCTGAGGAGGGGATGATGTAAAAAAGGATGGTTCACATTGAGTTTTTGACAGTGCTCTGTCTTGCATGGGTGGCCTGCTCTCATGCTATAGGATGTGCTTCTTTTCTTACATTTACTTGGCCCAAACTCACTCTGCAGAGCCTGTTTCTTTTTCTAATTTTAATGAAACTTTGCTACTGCTTGGACATATCTTGACCAATTCTTTGCTCAGGACAGAAAGAGCCTAAAATGTTCTCTTAAAATCTACAGCACCCCAAAACCCAGAAACATACTATACCATTCTGAATTCTTACAAGGCTTTATATTGTAGGCATCAGTGATTTTACCTTCTTACCAATATTTGGCACTATTTATTCTACCAAGTCCATAGTAGTATTGTATTTTTTGTTTAATTTGTATTTCTTTTATAATCAATAATGTTAGCTATCATTTTATGTGCCTCTTGACTTTATTGAACTACGGAATTTCTGCTCAAATCCATTTATCTTTTGTTTTGTTTCTTAGATTTAGTTGTTTTCTTATTACTGAGTTGCAAAAGTTCCTTTACGTATCTAAAATCAAGAATTCTCTAAGTTTATTTTCCTAAACTATGGCCTACCTTTGCATTTCTTTTCTTGGCTATACTTTTCCAAGAGAAAAGCTTTTAACTTGATAAAGCTTGAATTATCAATTTTTTAAGATGGTGTTTTATTTTCAATGAAAGAAATGCTAATATAATTTAAGTTGACAACTATTTTCTCCTGGCTTTTAATATGGTTTGTGATCTTAAATTATGTATTCATTTACTTTGACTTAAATTTTATATATTCCTTGAGAAAGCTCGATAGATTGACTGATTGATAGAGACAGACAAAAAGATAGGTAATTATTTCAACATACTTATTGAGAAGAGTATACTTTGTTATTTTCACATTTTTGTGTCCGCTTCTTTATGGGCTCAATATTCTTCACTGATCTATCTTCCAGCCTTGTGCACACACCACAATGTCTTTTTTCTCGCAATTTAATCTTCAGATAAGTATAGGATTTTCCCAACATCATGATTTTAATAAAATCATTTTGACTATTTTAAGACATTTAAATATTTATATACATTTAAGGGAAAGACTCAGTTTGTTTTCAAGATTACATTGGCATTTTATTATGATTATTTTGTGTCCATAGATTCAAAGGAACAATTGTGAATTTATCAATGATTTCAATTCATAAACATGGCATAGCTACCTATTTATGTAGGCTTTACTTTCATTCCTATGTTTATAGTTTATGGTCTTAAAATGGAAATATTTTAGTTAATGTATTATTAAGTATTTTATTTACTTTTATTGGTTTATGATTGTGCTTAGAATAATTAAAACTTATGTTGGCTGTTATGTTTATTTTCTTTAGTTATTTTTAAATATTGTTTTATCCTACAGATATTGTATATATAAATATTATCTATACATTGATACATAACACTATTTTCCAGATTCCAGTATATCATCTCAATTTGTAATCATGGATAGACTAAAAAATTAATATTAGTTTTATTTTATTTAAGAAAGAATTGTTATAACAAACTTTTAAAACTATACAAAATACATTATGAAATATAGACAGAATTTTTTTTTAGCTTTGGCCACATATAAAACCTCTAATCATTTTAAAGATAATAGGGATCTTAATATCAAGTACGGGGTGAATAATACCCCCAATTCAACTCCATCAAATAGGGCTACCATAGATGGTGGTCATATTTAAAAATATGGTCTTTAGAGATGTAAGTAGCTAAAATGAGGTCCTACTCTCAGTGAGCTTTAAATCTGAGAAGGCTAGTGTACTTTATTAAAAAAAGGAAGGGCACTGAAAGATATAGATAAAGAGGACAAATGGGAAGGGTAGGGAAAAGGTAATAAGGGAAAAGAAAAACTATGAGAAAATGAAAAAATGGAAATAAAGTGCCTGTAAATGGGGAGGGAAGGAGGGGGGAAGGGAGGGCAGGGACAAGGGGAAAAATGAGACCCAAGATCTGTCATGTAAAGGTACAAGATCCCAATGATGAATGTAATTGTACTGTATCCCTAAAATGTACCAATAAACTAAAAAATGTAATAAAAAAATAGATAAAGGGGACAAGTATGTGATGGTGTAGATGCATATGTTAATGAGGGAACTAGAAATTTATGACTGCCAAACATTTTCAGGAACTCTCAGGAGTCAGAAGAGGCAAGGAAATATTTTTTCCTTGCAAGTTCAAAGGAAGCATGATCGTGTCAATGCAGTTTTGAGCTTTCTACAATTATGAAAAAAATAACTTTTATTGTTTTAAGCAATTCTGTATGAGAAACTTTGTCATAGTTGTCATACTTAACATAATTATTTCACATATTTAGGCATTAATTTATTAAGTAATAAGCTTAATTAACATGGTTAACAATACATGATATACACTGTTATTATTTTAAGATGCAAAATTTGACATTATATTGCTTTCTACTATAATCTTTTTAAACAAAGTTTTGACTTTGTCCTTCATTCAGGTGTTCTTATGCTTAGCAAGAGGATTTAAAGTCATTGGACATAAATATAAATGATGAAAAATGATGTATTTTTTCATGTACCAAAGATCATGAATTTTAAAATGTTAAGCTGATACTTATTCATAAAATATTTATAGATTTCAGTAAAAAGGTACTTAAATGTATATGGATTTATAATTACTAAAAGGCAATAATCAAACTGATATAATAATGAAAAGGTCAAAATATGTAATGCAAAATGATATATAACAAAATAAATCTAAAATCTTCAAGAATGTGTTAAATTTAAAGCCAGAAATCTCAATTTCCCTTAGAATCATGTGTGTGCTATGTAATCCTATTTTATTTTTTGTGCCTTAATTTCCAGGAATCAAAGAATCAAATCCCTTGTTTAAATCAATGAATTACCATTTATGATTTAAAATGTTCCTACTGCTTTCATTTGACCTGTTTATTATTATATCCATAACTGTATTGTGTATGTGGCTCTCAGATTGTTCATTATTTTTAGAAACATATATAGGCAATCACTTTTATGCAGATTTATTTTGGAAAATTTGGAACGTTTCAAATTTTAAAAAATATATTTTGAACTAACCATGGTGGTAAATAGTAGAAATATCCCCCTACAATGAAAGACATTCAAGTGGAAAATGTCCAAAATATATACGATAGAAATCTGACCCACAATTTGTAACGACCAACTGAGGAAACCAATCCATTATTTACAGTGACTACTCCAGGTATTCAGGCTGTTACCTTTAGCAGCTATTCTAGGAAGCCAAATAATACTTTATATAATAGTTGGCCCCAAATATTCCTTGATTAAGAACTGATAGCTTTCCTAATTTTTGTCACAAGTTCAGAAAAATTTAAAAAAGCCATAGATGCACACCTAAGCAATCACCTTAAATGTCATGCTGCTAGTTAGCTTGTTTAGAGCTTTCCTGTTCCAACAACTTCCTATCAAGGTAAATGAAAGCATTCCTTCCAGTCCCTCTCCTCTAAAGATTTCTCACTGTTTTCCCAGTTCTAAATGTCTGCCAAATGCAAAAGATGGTGGTTTATTTCTTTGCTATAATAAGCTCTGAATAAACAGCCTTAGCTTGGTCTCATTTGGGTGGCCTTATCCACAGCAATATACTCATTGGAAATGGAAATATATTTTTAAATGCTTACTCTTTATTTAAAAAACTTAGAAAAAATTATTTGATTTTCCCAAAGAAATTTGGTTATTGGGTTTTTTTCTTCAGAAAGGGTTAATACTGACACAGGATAATCTAGATAACATTACAGTTATTACAGATATTACAGTTTGGGAAGGTGGCTTTAAAGATGAAAATAGTATTGTGGGTTGAGGACATGGCTTACATTTCACTGTGGTTGACATTTTAATTTCAAACGTGGAAGCATCAGACGATTGGGCTAGGAAGCCACTTTGTAATTTCCCACATGTGACTATGGAGTTTAAAATCCATCTTGGGTATTATAAAGCCAATGTTTTTAAAATGGGACAATGATATGCTAAAATTTATCTTAGAAACGAGTCCTTGTTGAGCGGCTGAAGAGTTATAAACTAGAAACAAGTTAATGTGGCAAGTTAGGCTAAAACAATTCCAAATGAAATGGGGAAACAGTACCAATTGAAGAAATGACACTGCGTAAAGAAACAATATGATCTTAGGAGATATTAAGAAGCAACAATCAATGCAAAAGTAGAAGAGAGATATTACTAAGGACGACTTACAGGAATCTAATTGGAATGACTGAATGAATTGCAATATCAAATCATGATACAAAGAAATTTAAGAGAAGGTAAAACTTTGAGAGTTGTGTTGAAGGGATGGGTAAGAGGGTGTTTAATGAATTCAGTTCTAGTCTTGTCAAATTTGAGCTGCCAGTGGTATGAGTATTTGATGATATCTACTGCACAGTTGGAAGTAAGTGCCTGAAGCAAGAGAGAAATTGAGGTGTCAATTTCCAGGTCATCAGCATAGAAAAAGCAGTTAATGGTGTAGGCAGGGACATACACTGAGCTAATACCCAGACAGAAACCCTAGAAAATACTGCCAAATGTTAGACCAGTGGGAACATTCAGTGAATATATAGATGAACAAGTCTAACTGTTAGGAGGAAAACAGAGAGAAACTTTCATCTCAAATACAGATAAAGAATTTAAAGTTGTGGAATAATGAAGTTAATCAAGTCTAGTCAATGTGGTAGCCTAAGCTGACACCACTACATCCACAGTCATACGAGATAAAAAGTGTTTTTAAAAAATTCACAGCCGAGCTTAAAAGGAAGGAAACAAGTCTCTAGGGTAGTATAATTTAAAAGAAACTAAAATTAAAGATATAAGGAAATTTGGTATACGCCAAAGATTACTGAGTGTCTCCAAAGGAAAACCATACATTATTTAAACACACTTTTCAGTGTTACCTGATTCTCACCTTTCATTGCTTTGAGATATATTATAATTCTATAAATTGTAGAAAAATTATATCAATGCAAAATAATTATTGTCTAGAGAAGAATGCTAGTATTTTCTCTCAGTGGAGGTTAAATTGATTCTTCTCCTATGGAAAAGCTAGTTTTATGTCTTTATGTAAATCCATGTTAACATTTTTTTATTCCACATACATTTTTACTTTTTTGATTTCTCTTTTGAATCATTTGTAACATTTGTCATGTTTATGAAACTATGACTTAAAGTGTTTAATAAGTATTTATTTTATATCTTTACAAGGGCCGTAATTTCATCTATTAAAAATGTATGCTCTTTACCAAAGAGGAGAGAAAATTTAATATGAGCAATCAAATTGTAACCAAACCATATCCTCCTTAGGAGCTGGAGAACTAATCCCCATTTGAGGAAGGGAAAACAGACCCGAGACATGTGCATGATAAAAACTAAGAACTTTAAAATTCTTTTATATCCATATAAAGAAACTGAAGAACTCACACACTGCCCATGTTTATGGCAAAGAAACTAGATAAAGCTAGTGTAGATAGATTTACATTTAGGAAAAAAAATCTATGTTTGTTCTATAAATAGTTGTTTCCATTCCCATTATCTTTGTGGCATTGAGTATCTCTAGTTGAAAATAAACATAAAAGTGTCTCAATATGTGAGAACCTTTATAATGATGAATTTGAAACCACTCTGTAGGAATAGATCCATGACCCAAATGAGCAGAATCTCAAGGAAATTGCTCTCTGTTAAACTTATTACAGACAGAAATGACCAGCTTTTGGAGTAGCCAGTGAAATTCACATCCAAGAAATAATGATGATGCCACAATCAGAAGTTTATTCTTTTCAATATTTCAAAACTTTTTCTTAAGGAGTAGAAATTTTCAGGCAACAACAGATTTCTAAAGGGATAAGTGTGTTTTTAAGTGTGGAAACTGTTTTAGACATGCAGATGCTTATTAAAATAATCCATATTAGACATGAGATGAATAAAACTGAGTGTTATACTTGAATAATAGAAAAAGGGTAAAAAGATTGAAAATGTAGAAATATAAATGAGGAATGGAAAAGAGAAAGAAATAAGCTTAATTGTCCTAGCAGGACTTCCATGGGTCAGAAAAGGTATAGTTGTTGAAACAATGGACAGTGGGGTAGAGGCTGGGGCTGTAGCTCTAAGGTAAACTGAGTATACAGCCTGTGCAAGGCCCTGTGTTCAATCCCAGCAGCAAAACAAAATGGAACAAAACAAAAATAAAGCAAAACAAAGCAGAAAATAGTTATGAATTATACAGCATTTTAAGGAAAGATATATAACCTTTGATTTAATGAGCCTATACAAAATAGTGCTGCTTAAATAAATATAAATTGAATCTGGACATAAAATGATAACTACGGCAAAACTTGAAAGACAACTGAGGTAGGATAAGAAAAATAACAGACAGGTAAAAAGGAGTCAAGAAAATCATAGCTAAAACAGTGTACTTCTATGAAGACTGTTCTTTTGGGACACACTCAAAGTCACCCAAGATGATCTGTACCAGGACTGTCTTGGTTCCATTTAGGCTTCTTTCCTCCCAGAGCCAATGCACTCGGGTATTCTCAAGAATATTGAAAATCCATAAATAGTCTTGAGAAGGTAGAGAGAAGGAAACTGATCCTAAAATAAAAATAGATACTAACTAAATAAACAAACAAGTTGAGAGAATTAAAATAATGCTTAAATTATCATCTAAAAAAACTAGACTCATACAAGTAATATGGCCACTATTCCTCTGGGGGAGGGGTACACAGTTTTGGGGAGGCGGTGTTCCTACCCACTCAAGAGAAGAACAAATGTTCTCCATTTCAGGAAATAATGCGCCTCTTTCTCTTGGGGGCCACAATCCATTTCTTTGAATGTAAATTTTAATTCCTGCCTAATAAAACCCATTCAGTGTCTCACTGAATAGTCCTGGAAAGTTTTTTCACAATGGGATCATCGAAACTTCAACTGTTGTCTAGGTATAGGGTGGTTTATCACAGCTGCTGGGACCACCTGGGACACTATTCAGTGACACAAGTATTGTAAAAACTTAGAAAGAAATAAATCTTACAGTTTCTGTAATTTATGTCTAGCATTCTCACAATACTGACTTGACAAGTATTTATTGGATTTATAATTATAAAATAAAATGTAGGCTTCAGACTAATTTTTATAAAACTTCTCTTACTTTCCTTAGTCAGTAATAGAGTTAAAACATGTGAACTTTGCATAATAACAGAAGGAAAAAAATAAATGAGAGAAAGATACATTCCTATTCTTTAAGCTGAGAAATCCATTTATTTCTGTCCTCAGAAGATGACACTTCTGGGTCTTGAACACCAGTGATTTACACCATGAGCTTTTCTTATCATCAGCTGGCAGGCAGCAGATAGTAAGATCTGATGGCTTTCACAATTTCATGTGATAATTTTTCTTATAAATTTCTCTCTAAATCATAGATAGATATAGATATAGGCATAGATATTATGCATGCATATTACATATATAAATAATATACATAGATATAAATATATACATATTTCTAAAATATAAATAGAAATTATATATACATATGTTTGTATATAGAGAGAAAGAAAGAGAAAGACAAAGAAAGAGAAAGAGGAGAAAGAGGAAGAGAAAAAGAAAGAGAGAGAGCAAACAATGTCAATATATAACAAATAGGTACATACAGTCTCAGTATTGGTTTCTGTGTGTAAAGAGCCCTGACTAATACAATTAGGAACTTATAACTCTTCTGAGTATCCATATAGTTGCAGATTTAATATTGATAGCTCTTATTGTCTTATGTGATGTTCATAAGCTCACCAAGAAATAATACCATTCCTATTCTTGTCCAGAAAAGGTACTCGCATTAGGATGTTCATGTGAGAATCACTGCACAAAGGAAGCATTAATATCCTAGATTTCAACATTTGCTGAAATTGTAAAGATTTCTCACATTCCAGTGTTCAACTAGAACATAATATTAACTCAAATTCTTGGGTGACACCTCATAGGATGGCAGATGGGGATCAAGTGGAAGGATTAGATGGAATCCAGGTGCAGTTTACTCTGGTTATCTTCATTAATAAAAATAAAATTGGTTTACTTTTAGGTATAGATCACACTTTAACAGTATTATATTGCCAAGACCGGCCAATTCTTTAATCAAAACAGATTTTTGTGCTGAGGCAAAAAGTTTAAAAGTAGCTTTTCTTAAAATGAAAAATATAAACAGTAGCATCTATTTAACATATTTCTATCAAAATATCTTTGAAATTATGTGACATTGCCTACAAACAACTTTTACAAGTATTTGTAATACATCACACTTCACTAGCTGAATTTTTGAGTTTTATATTGGGAAGCTTGACTTCAATGCCTTTTAATTTTTTGCAGATTTATGAGGTACTCTCATCTCACTGAATAGTGTCAAAAAATAGGGCCGGGGATTTAGCTCAGTGGTTTGGTGGCCTGCCATACCAAAAAAAAAAAAAAAAAAAAAATCTAGGCTTAGGGATTTGGGAGACATTTGGAGATAATTACTTGGTTGCTTGAGTCAAAACACAAACTTCTCTAGGTGAAATATAGTGTATGAAAAGAAATCTGCATTAACTACTTGACAAGTGAGATGAGTTTTTGAATGTAGATGAAAAAATGTATGCTATTTTAATTATCACATGTTGACTTAAAAACTAACCTATTTTAAAGCATGGAAACATACGGTTTTATATGGGGTGAAACTTGGGAAAGAAAGGTCTGAATTTTAATCCTGGCTCTGCTGGACATATTTTATCAAATAATATCATCAACAAAATGAGAATACAATGTAGTCACATCTCCACAATGAAGGCTTCCCATCCCCTAATTCAACTATGTTCCCCTCCAATACAATATTTTAAAAGCATTAGTGCTGAATATGCACAGACTTTTTTGTCATCTTATTCCCTATCCAGTGGAGCATAACTATTTATATATAATATGCATTGTATTGGCTTTTTTTGTTTTGTTTTGTTTTGTTTTTGGTACCATGGATTGAACTTGGGACCTTGTGCTTATGAGGCAGGCAACGGAACCACTGAGCTAAATCCCTGGCCCTACTAATTGGGTATTATAAGTAATCTAAAATAAAAGTATAGAGAAAGATGTTTACAAGTTATTTGCAAATGGCCACTTTACATAAGAGACATTAGCATCTTCAGATTTTGGTATTCATTGGGGTCCTAGATCCAATCCCTTTCTGTTACCAAGAGACAACTATGCTCACCACACTGTATTTTTAGTAAGTGAAATAAATATTTCACACTCCCATTTTGTAGGATCCTAGTTACTGTACCTATTCCTTAGAATGTAGATATGTCTGATAAAACTATTGTTCATTGAAAATATCATAATCTGAAATTTTATTAATGCTACTGCATTGGACACCTTTCCATTGCTGGGAGAAAATAACTGATCCCATATATTAAAGAAAGAAATTTGCTTCATCTCATGATTTCAAATTACTATTGCAGTTTCCACTGTCAAAGCAGCATCATGAAAAGGCATGATGGAGTTAAATTGCTCACCTCATGATATCCAGGAAGAAGAGAGCAAGGAAAGAGCCTGAGGGGACCAAATAAAGTGGCCATGCCCCTATGACCACCCAGACACATTCAGAAACACGCTTTACTAAACTCCTGGCCATCTCTCAAGCCAATCACGTTGACAGATGACATTCTTACCCTGCCTAAACCATTGAAGATCACCGCTTAGCTTAGTTCAGTGCCATAGCTAGAGTTCGTGCTACTCAGGGCAGTCCTTCAACTTGCCGCCCCTCAACATATCTGAATGGGGTAAATTGTTATAATATAATTTTCCTTTTGGCCAAAAACACTGTCTCCAAAAATGTGCTGCTCAGAGTGGACCACCTCGTCTACCTCCCTGGCCCCAGCTACAGCACTGGTTTAGCCTAATTTAAACATGCTCAAACACTTTCATAAGCCTACATGAGCAAAATCATCTAATCGAAAGCCTATGTCATAGCAAAGTGTCTATCTCACGTGATTTACTGAACACTGTACTGCAAATGAAAAACAGAAAAAGATCAAAATTCTAAATTCAAGTATGAGTTCTACTATCTCGCTTTAGCACCATTACGTAGTGGAAACATTATAAGTGGAACCGTCATTGTTTGGGAACTGTTCATACTTTTGAGCAATCAGTATAAGTATTATTTATAGCTATATTTCCAATTATCTCAAAAAGATGGTGGCCGATAAATTCTGCCTTATAAATCCTTTCATACTGTTCTTTTCTTCCCAAAGTTAATGTAACTTTTTAAAATTTGGGAGCATTTCAATGTTCTCCTAAATCACTAGTCTCACTTCTCACTATGGGTTCTTTCCCATGGAGTCAATCTTTCTAAATTTATATTAATTTAATTAATTATTCATTTTTATAAAATTTGATGGCTTCCTATATCTATATACTGCATTTTGTTACTCTGTACTCCATCTTCTAACACTCAGCTTACAAATGTTAGTTGAGCCATAAACCATTTTTAGAAACATCCTATGCTCTTTCACAAATCAGCACTCTTGAGCATATCCACTCCATTGTTCTCCTCCAACTGATTTGCTCATTTATCAAAGCCAGGTTACCTAAAACTTCCCCTTGGATCATTCTCTGATACTCAGGTTCACATGTAAGTCAGCATTGTGATTTAGCTTGTAAACGTACCCTACAAATCCTCATGTGTTCAAGAGGTCTAGCTTTCAGAAGGTGATGGGACCACAGGGGTGATATATTCATCAACAGAGTAATCTATTGACACATTCTTAGCTGAACTTGCTATTATGAGTAACAGAATGTACTAGTGTAAGTTGGGAACCAGTTAGAGGAGGTGGACCACTGGGGAGTTGCCTTTGAAGGCATGGTGTTTCCTTCCATTTCTCTCTCTGCTTTCCAACTACCATGGATTGAGAACCTTTCTTTCACCAGGCCTTTCCACCACAGTATTTCTGCCTTGGAGTCAAAAATTAATTCTCTGAAATAATTACCCAAGTAAACTCCTCCTTTAAGTTGTATGTGTCAGTTATGTGGTCCAGGCCATGGAAAACCTAACAAAAAATCGATACCATATAAGTGGGATCATGGCTCTAGCTATACCTATCCATGTTATTTAGAACCCTTTGGAACTGTGCTTGCAGGAGGAGTTTGTAAACATTTGGAGAAGTGGGCAAAGGAAGCCTCAATGTTGTTAGCATAGACTGTATGTTGTGAGCATAGATTGATGGCCAATACTATTTGGTGTCAAAGACAAGAGTGCTGATAGGAATGCCAAGCTCAAGAGTTTTCTGCTGTGAGAAAAATTCTATTGGAGCTTGGACTAGATGCTTTTCATATGGTATTACATTCTGGCAGAGAACATACCTACAATGTCCATATCCTGGGACTTTCTGTGAGGTTATAGACTAGTTAATCAGCTGGAGGAAATTTAAGGAACCCCAATATTCTGGCAATGGCATAGTAAATACTGTCTGCTTTTAGCAAGATTTATAATGAGAATAAGGAGCCCAAAGTGATCCCAAAATTTAAAACTTTTGCAACTCAGTCTAAAAGGAAGCTCAAGTAAAATTAGAGTCAAAGAAATTGGCTGCTGAACATATTAAAGCCATTAAAATAAACTAGGTACTTTACACAGAGATCATTGGAAATATGTTTGTCTGTATCTCAAAAACTGACTAAATCCCACCCATTTTAGACTCAAAGGTATAAAAAAACAAACTCTGAGAGGAGAGATTCAGGGCATCCTGCTTATTCTGATACCTAGGGTAACTCAGAGCTAAGAGGTAGCTTTGAAACTTTGGATTTGAACCTTTGAGCAATGCTAAAACTGTCAAGAATTGATGACACTTAGAGGTGGACTAAATTCACTCTACACAGCATGATCCTTTTAGATGTAAAATTTCCTCCCGTAGTCTCATATTTTTAGAAGTCGGGCTTTTGAATGCGATCAACTCATGCAGGTGCCCTTCTTACCAGTGGATTAACAGTGATGAGTATGTAGCTGAATGTGCTGTTGTATCTTGGACCCTGGTTGAAGGAAGTGGCCCACTAGGAGCATGCCTTTGGAAGACACATCTCTCACTTTGACTCCTCCCCTTCTCTCTGCTTCCGGGCTGCCCCAAGTTGAGCAGCTTTCCTTCTGCAGGCCCTTCTGCCCTTTTCTGCCTTGGAGACAGCTGATCTTGGAATCTTCCCTTTGAAACCATGAGACAAGTAAATATTGCTTCCTTTAGGTCAAATGTGTCAAATGTGTCTTGTGCCAGTGACAAGAAAGCTGACTAATACACTCTCTATGGCACACACATTCATACAGCATATACACATACACGAAATTTTATATTTAGTATACTTAGCATAAAGTTTCTCTCTCTTATTTTAACAAAAACCCTTGGTATCAGGAAGTGTGACTGATAATGTTTCTGTCCCAGAATTTGGAATATAGTACACAGTTACTGAATTTCTCCTGTGCCAGTGATGAAGTAAAAACCACATAAGATGGTAACGCTTATATAAGGAAAAATAGTTCCATAAATATGGTCAATTATTTCTGTTCTTAATACTAAATTTCCCAAAGTCTATTGATTGTAATAATTGTGAAGTTAGCCTTCTAGTTCTGAGTGCACTGAAAATTGCCTTCCATGAAGAAGTTCTTTAAAAAGTGAAATTGTGAAACACACTTTCTTGGTCAATCAATCTACTTTGTAGATGACACTACATCATTTCTGATCACCTGCATGTTTAAGATGGTAACTAAATAAATGTTTGGCCCAGGGCCAAAAGGTTTTCAAAATCAGCTTCTTAAATCTATATATGCGATGGGCAGCAACAAACAAACAGATAGGTTCATTTTAATTAGGTGACAGTGACAGTGCAGCCACACCACAGATCTACACTAACAATTAAAACCCAACTGTAGGATTGTCTCTCAGCTTTGAGGTTTGAATCGTTCTACCAGATTTGACTTGAATCAAATTTAAACTTTCTGAAAGGCCTTTTTAGTCTACATAATTTCAAATCTCGGTCCTACAAAATGTGTAACACAAAGAAGTGGCCTTTCCCTTTTTAGCTTTGCATGGCATTTTATACCAGTCTCACATGTACAAATTCCCTTAATAAGCTCTGAAAGTAGACAACCAGCAGCTTTTCTGACAACTTTGCTTTTATGTGGTTGGTTATTTGGATGTCAGTAGGCTGTGTGATCTTATAGCATTTGATGCTTTCACTATGTTCTAAAAACTAAAGGTCTTAATTATTACATAAAGTCAGCTTTTTTAAAACCTCAGATTTTGTTGATAGTATGTTAACCAATGAATATGTAGTTAAACATAGAGTATAGATTTTTATCCTGATATCATGTTGATTTAAATCAAATTCATTCCCAGTTCCAGTCAGGGCTGACCTGAGGCAAAATTCTGAAGTAGGTTAAACTGCTTTTAGCTGTATGTAACTTTCTCTAAGGGTCTATATAGGAGGTAGCTCTTTCAAACTGAGGATGATTCTTGAAAGAAGAAAATTTCCTTAATCCAAAGATGAAAAATGCAGAGATACTGACTACCAATGTCAGATGCACTATTTATTACATTTTTAATGATTGTGAATTTTCTTTATAAGAGATTTTGGGATGTATAATTATTACAGAAGCTGAATGCATAGTGTTTTCTTTTTTAAAACTTTCTTTGATTATTGTTTCAGTAATGCAATAGTAACATTGTGGGGTACTCAAAGTCAGCAGAACATGATTATTGCCCAAGATAAAATGCACTAGTATTCCTGGCAAGTTCAGAAGCTTTCAAATGACTCCACCATGTGAGACATTCAATTATGAGGGTGCAGAAAGAATGCTAGAGGAATGCAGGACACTGTGGTTATTTGTGCCAAAAGAAGCTGGAGATATATTTTGAAAAAAATGCTTAAATTTCTAAGAAAAGAAGTGGAGGAAATAGAATTTTCTGTGGGGAGAAATAATGGCAATAAATTCTAAAATTCTCTAGCATACAGAAATACTTGAGGTGTCTATGTGATAAATGGAATATTCATAGAAAGTAAAGATGAAAGTCTAAATTCAAGGTCAGATTATAATTGAAGGATGCCTGATACCAACCATAATTAAGAGATTGATTTCATTGGCAAAAGAGAATCAAAGGAAGCTTTAAGCAGAGTGGTGACATCAAAAGCTACATTTTATTCACATTAATCTGTGTGCTATGAGAATCTACACCAGTGCATGGATAGAAAAAAATAGAGAGAATATAAGACTTTTAGGAGTGAACTCTGGGTAAAATTCTGTAAATTTGATAAATTCTGTAGTCATGTGTATGGGGGGTAATGAAGGCATAGGTTTAAAATTAATTTGTTAAACTTCAAGAGTCCAAGATACAAAACAATCAAGTGCACATATTTTACTGGGGTGGTAATTTCAGGAATTACTTAAAGAGGAGTGAGAAAGTGACAGAGGGAAGGAAAACCAATGAATAAAACTCCATTGTGAAGTTAAAGCAGTGCGACTGACAATCCCATTGTGAAACTCTGTGAATCAGTATTAAAAACACAATGTAGTTTACCTTAACTGAAGGATGTGGGAGATGGAGTACATGTACTAAATTACTTCTGTCTAAATTACTTCTACTAAAAATGTTTATTTAGCTAAAGTACAGTTTTGTCACTTTATCGTGTCATGGTATGGACAGTTATTTAATGAAGAGTTTTCTGGGTACTGACATTTGCAACATGACGCCGGTACATTTTAGTGATGAGCTTCCAGGTACAGAGTTGAGGGACCAGCAGTATCTAGAAGACCTGGGATGGTCGAACACAGTTCCATCTCATTTGCATGTAAGTCTTTCCATTTAATACCTTGTCCCTAGCTGATCAGTGCCATCCATATATATATATTTCTTTTGTGTGCCACTCCTTGGTGACCTAAGATTTATTGCTTTTTTTTTTTTTCTGTGAGGAGCTGATTTTTTTTCCATTGGAGAGAAATCCCAGTATCATTTCAATGATTAAAATTTTAAATATATGAATTAGTTTTCATTAACTCTCTTCCTGAGGCTCTGGCTCTGTGTAGGTTTCATCTTCTGTGACAATGTTGATTGACAGTGGCTTCTGCAAACACAATGATGAGAAAGTTTCTAATGTTTCATTTGGACTAAGGAACACCTTGAGCAGGCAGAGACTGTGTTGAAATACAAGTAAAGTATTTGAAGGGTTCCATTAGCAACTATGTTTCCTTATATTGTTTGTTTTTAAATGATGAAATAATTTCTTATCTGCTCAGTATTTAAATCTCAAGGATATGGTCTTATTATTTTCCATGTACTCAATTGTGATAATAGTAAGTAGATAATGAATGGATTGTCAGTATCTTCTAATGATACATTCTAAAAAGATGTTTCCCTTATACTGGGTATGTTACTGCATTTTTGGTATATATATCAAAATACAAAGACTATTTGTTCTTGCTTGTATAAATAAAAAATTTAAAAGCTGTCCTAGATTTTCTATTTTGTTTATGATAGCATTCATGAATTAAGAAGTTTTCCTATCCCTGACGTAAAACACATAATACATACAAAGTACTTCAGCAAGATGGATAGAGTTGAATTACATTTTTATGCAGAGATATTTAAAGATTTCTCTGACACAAGCAATGAAGTCTAAAAATTAATTAGGAATAGAAGCAATGAGATATAGGGAATTATTAGGAAGAGAGGACCAAAACCTAACCAGGATTAAAGGTTGCTGTTCATAAAGTGTAGGTTAGAACCATGAGCATCAATCACCCAGTGCCTCCTACCACATCATGTCATGTGTGTACTTGAGGTACAATGGAGACCCACTACAGTTGTAATGATTTTCTAGACAAAGTTGTCGCACTACCTTGTCTTTGCTTTTACTTAAGATTTCACTCAGCAAGAAAATGTTCCTAAATCAAAAGAGTGCTTTAATAACATGAACTCAATTCTCTACTCCATGTATGGCTTGTTGTATGAGAATAAGTTTTGATTTTTCTGACTACACTTCTTTCCCTATTTCTTTTAGTGATAAGTGGAGCGCTATATAGCTCCTAATTTTGATAGTTTGTTTATTTGCACATAAGTCAAATGGCACAGACTTTTGTCTGTCTGAAATGAAAAGGGAGGAGAAAGAGATAGAGAGATAGAGTAGTTTAGCATTGTCTTGTCTAATAAAATGAATACCTAAAGTTGTAATATCGAATAGCAACTACCTTTTTGTAATGACAGTTGTATCTTAATTTTTCCACTTTGAGTGATTAAACAGACATAACTTCTATGTTAATCTAGATAGTCAAAGGATCTTCTTTTAACTGAGAATTGCATGGGAGAATGATAAGAAAAATAAAGTGAGAGTAAATGCCTTTTGTGGATCATCACCTCTGCATCTTCAGCTTAGTAATTTATTTTAAAAAATAATAAGATGTTAAGAAAACAAATCAATAGATTATATGAGGTACATATATGAGTGACAAATGATGCATGGGATATTTGTGATATTCACGAAGTATTTTATTGTTTGGTCAGTGTGCAGTTACAGAGGTTATATAACATATAATTCATGTTTTTTTTTATTAGCAAGTCACAGTTATATATTCTGTTCAGTTCTCTCTCTTTTTTTTTTTGGAGGGGGGGCCCTGGACACAAAAACTTTGAAAACTAAACTTAATTTTCAGTTGTAGCAATTTATTTGTCCCTGGATATTAATGTTCTTGCTTCTTCTTTTCAGGAATTATACTTCAAAATTTCATTTACTCACCCAGTAAGCATCAACCACATATTGTTTTCAGAATTAAAATTATAAGTGAGAAAGCAACTATGATTATCGTCCTCATAACATTTACACATCACTGCATGTATGACTAACAGCGTCTTGGGAGGTTGATCATAGCATGGAAGGAACAAATGCAAAGTGCGCAGAATAGGAATTGCTAGCCAGGAGCATAAGAGACCATTCATTTCTTTAAAAGTATGGTGGAGATACTTATGTGCTTACACACACACACACACACACACACACACACACACACACACACACACAGACTGGGCTTGGGTTTAGCTCAGTGGTTCCACCGCCTGCCTTGTGTTCCATCCCCAGTACAAAACCAAACAAAACAGAACAAAAACACATACACAGGCCTACAATTTATAGTATTGTGTGTACATGTATTTGCATACACTATTCCACTCTGGTTTGAAAATGGCATGTACTTCTTTTCTTCCTAATAGAGTTTGAAGCATATGGCATCAGTCAGATTTTACAGGAAGAAGAATTAAAGCACAGAGAAGTTGATAACTCCCCTCATATTACTCAGCTGGTTAAAAAAACCTGGGGGAGATATATAAATATATATATATACATATATACATATATACACATATATATGTGTATATATGTATATATGTATATATATGTATATATAATTTAAATACTTCTTATTTTCATTTCTGCACTTCATTTTTATAAAAAATAATTTATTTGGCTTTTAATGATGTCCTGTATATTCGACTAGGCTATTCAGATGCAAAAATGAAAGGCACAAACAGAAAGCAAACACTTTTATGGAACGTATATACTGGGGGGAACATGTAAACAATGAACAAATATATAACATCTATGAAATATATACATATATTCTAAATTGTTATAAGTATTACAGAGGCATCTAGAGCAGGAAAGGAGAATAGATACTATTGTGTTCACCTTAAGAAAAAAATAAGATTAAAGATATGAGGGAATGAAATGACCCAAAGACGCTTGATGCCTAGAGCAAACATTCTGCATTTTAAGCATTAGCTTGCAGATCTCAGAACTTTGATTGGTCATGTGTTTTCCTAGTTGTCAGATATTTTTATGTGGTGACTGAAAGTGTCCCAAATTATTTCTAATACTCACCTCATGTCACGTCTCAGACCAAGCCTCTCACCTGGATAATTGTTTCTTTCTCCTCTCTCATATCACTTCCTTAATTTTATTTTCTTCCTACACTCATCCATTTTTGTGAATTTCTTTCTAGCAGAAGTTATTTCTCCCCATGCACAAATGTGACTCTAATCAGTTCACTTATTTAAGTCACACATTCAAATTGTGATAAAAGCTTAACAAAAGTAAAATGAAGAAGGGAAGCATTTTGAAAATTATTGTGTAAGCCTGATACATGATTACCTTTCTAACTTTCTAACTGGCCTTATTTCTTTGAGATACTGAAAATATGCTAATTTGCATGGCAGATACATTGTGTTTGTTTGCAAAAAAAAAATTAGCAGTATGTTCAGCTGAGACGGGAGGAAATATTTTGATAGATACCATCTTTCTCAACCTAATTCCACAGAAATAACTAATTTTACCCATCAGCCATACATAAGTTCATTGCTATTTCTAATACTTTTCCAAACATAAATTAAAAGTATTTTTGATACACATCTTTCCTTTCCCCAAATCTTGCATTGATGTTTGCTCTGTTAAAAATAAGAAATAGGGCAATTATTAATGCAAGATTTGGGGAAAGGAGAGATAGGCCACTGCCTGCCTCGCAAGTGCAGTCCTGAGTTTGATCTCTGGTACCCCCCACCAAAAGGAAATAGGAAGATTTTTCAACCAAATGTTTTAACGTTCTACAGGGGATTATTATTGTCATTTGTGAATGTCTACTATGTATTAGAAGCTACCATAGGCATTTGTTTTATCTTATTTCACATGTCTCCAATTTCACAAAAGATAAAAGCAACTTCAGAAGTATGTACAACTATCTCAAAGTGAAAGATGAATAAATCAAAATGTACAGTGCTGAAGCACTCACATGGATTGCTCAAGTCCATTTAATTTACATAGAAACAACTTGAAATTTGCAGAAAAAAATTTTTTTTCTACGAAAGGCTAGTCAAGCAATTCATTAAATCCATTCTTTTAAGAAATGGCTGTTTATAGAATTATTTTAAGTTAAAATTCGCTTTCATTTTATGGCTACATTTGGAAACTGAGAGTTCAAACTCATGAAAAGTAGGAAAGATGGAAGTGAAAGAAGTCCAGGAATGAGTCTGAGTGTTTCTAAATGTATCCTGGTAATTTCAGTTAGTAGGACATATTCCGGAATGGGGTGATACACAATGTGAGTTACACATCTCAACCCACCAAGAATTCCCTACATTGTGTTCTGAAAATGTTATTAAATGTGAGAGTAATAGGTGTTCCACCAAATAATAGAAATGTTAATAATAAAATAAGATGGATTCAAACAGGTTTGAGAATTGTTATGCTCTGTTGCTTGGTACTGGAGATTGAACAGTGAGCTTTTGCACTATACTACATCTCCAGCTCTTTTTTTATTGTTCCTCTTGAGACAAGTTCTCCCTAAACTGCTAGGTAGTGTCCTGTTTTATATTTATATTGCTCATTTGCTGATTCATAATACATATTACTGATAGCAATCTAACGACTTACCTAAGTCTTTCAGTGAAGTAGACTATTCTGTATCGCTTTTCTGTAAGATTTTAAAAATATGTGTAGACAACACATTTTCCTGACCAAAGTTTTAAACACCTACTAATGTCTTATACAATAACAGCATGCAATACAACTACATGGTCTGAGCACTGTGTGAGGCCAAATTTCCTTCCTTTTCCCCAGAGCTGGGGACAGACTTCTGAGCCAAAATCATGCTCAGCATGAATTTTAGTACTGAGCTACATCCATGCTTCGTGTAGTAATATTTGTCAAAATTCTACTAACCATGTGGACTAGAAAATATTGATATTTCCATTTTGTTTCCACTTTGGTGTCAAGGTTTTCTGTGTTTTTCAAAAATTAGTACTTCTTGAGTCTTCAGTTTTTACAAAAGTATTTAAGTAGAATGAAGTATGGAGTGGTTTAACATCCAGTCCTATGAATTCCATAATTTATTTCTTTCAATGTTTACATAGAAAGGACACAATTTTAAAAAGATGTTGTTACTATATTTAGAGGTTAATATAATTCAATTAATTTTTAGGGTTAGGTTTTATATGTATAAAGTATAATGGCTCAATATTTTGTGTGTAATTATCAAAATGTTTCATTAATAACATCTAAAATTATGAGTTTCATGTTGCATAAAATGACTTATGGAAAAATATTGCTTACCTTTGGTTCCACTATATTTTGGGGGCATTTGAGTTCTAATAAATATAACTAAATCTGTTGTGTGTTATTTGCTTCCACAAAAACTTTCCACTGTGTTATCAGGTCTGTGCTGTTGTTTTAATGATGGAGTATGGCGGTATGCTTCTATAACTAGAACTGTACCTTTTCAAAATTTTTCACAGTATGTGCAACATGACTAATCTATTTCTAGAACTTATCTGCTTTAGCTGGACTCCCACACACTTTGGGTTGCAGAGATTATTACAAACTTAAGCAATGGAAAACAGTTTGTATTTAAGACCAACACAGTATTTTAAGAATCTCTTTGTCTTCCGTGTCCCTTCCCGTTCACTCTTCCTTTCCATTGCTCCTTCTCTTCCTTTCTAAAAGAACTGTTTTTAAATATAAAAATATACCATATTCCTGGGTTTGGATGGATTCTTTGTCTATTTAGTCTTTCTAAGGGCCATGTCTGCTGTAAGAGGTGACTGACCTACCTTTTCTTGAATATCTTCAGTACCTGCGATCTCTAGAATCTGACTTCTTTTACTGGACCACTCCATGAGCAATGCTTCCTTGGTATGGACAGAAATATCTCCATTCCGAAATTTCCCCACTGATTTCACTTCTCCCACTTTTCTCAAAACAAAATGCACCATATCAGTTTATATAAAATATATGTTTCTGAAAAACTAGATGTTTTATTTAATTGATGAGTAGCCCACAATTTTTTATTTCGTATGAGGACAGGCTTTGTCTGTTCATGTATCTTTGCTTCTCATATGCTGTTTCCCTAGATTGAAAAGTCTGATTTTTTACCACCCTCATTCCCAGAACTCATTCTTTAGAAATCTGCTGAAACATTTTACTTCTCTGACAATTTCCTTAATTACTGATAAAAATTTATTTACCATTTTTATTCTGGAACACAGGAAACTCTCTTGTTTGCCTGTGAAAGTGAACAAGTTCTATGACAAAATGAATGTTTCTCAGTTATCTGTACTTATGAGCAAAGCCTAATATATCCAGGGATCACCAGGGATGTCTCAATTATAACTGAACAAGTATATGTCTTGTTTAAACTATCACATGCTATTATTTTCACACCTGTAGGCTTGTGATTTCTGCAAGTTGAAGTTCAGTCTTGGAAAATAACAAAAAGAAAAATTGTAACTGTTTCAAGTATGGGCAAACCTAGATACTAGATATAAAAATTGCTCTCAAGTCAAATTTATGGCATTTGAAAAAATTTCAAATTAGAAGATGGAGCTAGTGGAGTAAGAACCATTAGGACGGACAATAGAAAGTATTCCTGCTTTGCTTTATGTGATATCCAATAATCTGTTCTAATTAATTTATAGCAAATCATGAATTTGTAGCAGGTAGCACTGGCACATAGTAAAGGCACATAAGTGAAAATTTCTTTTATATTGGTACCTGTTTGCAGTATAAAATTATATTCTTTATGTGGAGTTGGTACATGTACATAACACATCTAATCCCTTATTAATCCTCTTCCCTTCTGCTGTTCTCCATCTCTTGGTCCCCTTCTTTTTTGAGAATGATCTTTCTCCCTTTTTCTTATTATTTACCATTTAGGTTTTTATTTATAATTTGGGTTTCTCATATAAGAGAAACCATGCAATATATAAGCTTGTGTCTGATTTGTTTCACTTCACATTATGATCTTAAAGTGCATATTCTTACAAATGACAAATTATTTTTGTGGCAGACTCGTACTCCATTAATACCACATTTTAATTGTCTATTCATAGATATATTGTATAGTTCCAAGTTTTGGCTACTATTAATTTTGTTGTTATACTTAAGGCCAGGCTGAGCACAAACTTTTGATAACTAGCTGGGGATTTAGCTGAATGGTTCTGGCACCCGCTTTGCAATTGTAAGGACCTGAGTTAGATTCCGGTACCAAAAAAAAACAAAAACAATGAACCACCCCCAAAAACAAAACTTTTGATAACTTGTCTCAGCATTCTAGTTTGCTGAAGTTATAAGCATGTCTCACCACAGTCAGCTGTGGGAAAAGATTAAACGAATTCAATTATTCTCATATTTCATTGTAATGTTAATTTTAAAATTATTATTTCCTTTAAAACACTAATCTTAATTTATAATTATTTTCCTAATCATTTTCTACAATAATTTGTGGAATAATTTAGAGGTATGTATTATATCTAGATTTTAAATTGTTTGAGATAAAGTTTTTCGCACCCTTTACCATTGTAACTCTATTGCTTATGATAGATACTAAGATCAATTTAACAACTGAGTGTCAAATGAAAAACACACACACAAAAAACAGTTGCTTTCTTAGGTGGCTGTGGATGAGATTTGCAAGAAAACTATGTGACTCAAAAACCTTTAGATTGTATGCTTAATTCTTCTCTTGAGGAATTTTAATGAGCAGTGTTTAATAAATCCAACTATTTATGTTAGCAATGAAAAGATGGTTCTGATCATTTTGTAAGTGGCCGAATAAATAGTTAAGAGAGGTATTTAAATAAAAATTTGGGAATCTTGTTTCATAAATAAATTGAGCAAATTCTTCTAGATTTTATTCATTTTCCTACTTAATCTACTTTGAACCATAGATTCTCTCTTAAACCTTGTAAAGGACCCTTTCTTCCAAAAGTAATACAATGTTTCTCAATAGCCTTCACCACGTTATAGCAACATTCTCATGGTGTGTTGTTAAAACATTGCAGCGCTAGCCCTCCCAGGTGGCTGCGTTCAGCCATCTTCAGCGCCAGAGCGCCTGCTCGGCTGCTCGGCCCCGCCCCCCTGCCTTGGCTGAGTTCCGCCATCTTCAGCACCGGAGGGCCTGCTCGCCTGCTCGGCAGCCCCTCCTCGCCTGCTCGGCCGTCCTTCCCCTTGCCGCCACCTCTGCCGCCATCTTCAGCGCCAGAAAGGTAGCCAAGCGGGCGCCCTTGAACACCCCCCAACCCCTCCTTCGCGTGCCAGTCTTTAGACCTACTCTGTACAGACAGAGGTGGTTATAAAGGGTATTTTCCGGCGCTTCCAACTTTGAACATCTTTAAAGAAGGGGTGGGGGAAACCTGTAGTAGAACTGAGTGGAGTTCTACCCTTCAGGAGGTCGGGGAACTCAGTCTGGGCCTTGTAGCCTGAGATCAGTCTGTGTAGTAGGGTTCTGCCACCAGCTGAGATCAGGGGACTCGGCTCTGCACATGGCAGTGCATATTGTATATTATGACAGCAGTGATATAATCTGAAAGAGGCCCTTCAAACTCATTTTTTTTTCTTTCCACTGTGCAAATTCTTTTTTTTTTTTTCCAGTCTTCTTTCTCCAACTCAGTCTCTTGCTCCACTATATTATCCCTCATCTCCCTTTCTGTTTGTGCTCTTGTCCTAACTCAGATTTCTTCTTTTATTATTTTTTTCTCTTTTCTTTATGTTCTTTTCTTATGTCATTCTACCTCACTCAAGGGTTATTATACTTCTATTTTGTTTGTTCCTTTTGAATTTAACAGTTTTCTCATGATTGTCTGCTCATTCTACATCTTCTGGCTTCATATGAAGCCTTCTATAATTCTTTTACTTATCTACTCCTCTCATCTTAACTCAGTCTTAAGCCTCCATTCTAAATGGTAAATATCCTTATTGAAAAGTTTATTCACTGTAAACGTATTTTTGGATTGCTTCTTGATTTTAATTTAATTCACATGGTTTGAAGGTGATAGACTGATAACTACCGCAAGTGGTCAATTTGCAAATTGTGCTTCATGATATTGTGGTGCTGATTGTATCAATTAGTATAAAGTGATTGATTCAGTGAGCTGTTTTCTTTGGTATTATAAAAATGAGAATGTCTATGAGTCATTAGAGACCCGCTGAAGCTCAACTATATCAGGAAGATTTAGGTAATAACCTAAAGGTTAAACTAAGGACAACCAAACAACAATAGTAAAAATGAGAAAACACTTAAGATACAGGGACAGACTTCCAGTTCACCAATGGCAAACAGTGGGGCAAATGAGGATCAAAAGTCTGACAGTGAATCATCAGGACACCCTGAACTCAAAGTACAGGAAGTAACAAAACTGATCAATCAGGCTCTAGAGAAATTTAAAACAGAAATAATTTCCCAGATAATCATGTAGATGATGAGCAAAATGAAAGTTATAATTCAAGAACAGAAACTGAAAGGAAAATAGATGAGCTCAGGACCATGATAGGAGCCATGAATGCCCAGAATAAGAAAGAATTGGAAATAATAAATGCCCAGTACAAGAAAGAAATGGAATCCATAGGACAGATTCGAACAGACATAGAGATTAAAAACTCCATTGAGCGTGTTCACAAAAGAATAAAAGAGTCCAAAGATAGAATCTCAGATATAGAAGATAAAATTGCAGTCAGTGACCATGAAAAGAGAGGTCTCTTAAAAAGAGTAGGGGATCATGAGAAATTGATCCAACAACTCTTAGACAATACAAAGAAGAATAACATAAGACTGATAGGAATTCAAGAAGTAGCAGGAGAAAATGCAAATGACTTAAAAAAGCTGTTCACAGAATTAATTATAGAAAACTTCCCAAACAAAGGGGAAAAATTTGACATACAAATAAGTGAGGCATATAGGACTCCAACTAGCCATGATTAAAAAAAAAAAATCTATACCTAGACATATAATAATCAAGACCCCAGAAACCAACAGAAGAACAAAATACTACAGGCAGTAAGAGATAAGAAGCAGATTACATGTAAAGGAAAGCCCATTAGCATCACAGCAGACTTTTCAGTACAAACTCTTAGGTTAAGGAGAGCCTGGAATGAGACATTTCAAGTACTAAAAGAGAACAACCTCCAACCTAGACTGATGTATCCTGCAAAACTTTCTTTCAAAATGGATGGGGAAATAAGATACTTCCATGACAAAGAACACCTGAGAAACTTCATGAATACCAAACTAGCACTACAACGAATTCTAAACAATATCCTAGAAAAAGACAATGAAGGTAACAACACAATGAGGCCCAACAGAGCAAATCAAATAGGCAAGCTAAGAAAATAAAAGGAGAAGGTGGAAAAAACAAAACAAAACAAAAACACGACAATAATAAATTAGTACATATCACTTATAACAATCAATATCAATGGCCTCAATTCACCAATCAACAGAAATAGACCAGCAGAATGGATTAAGAAGCAAAATCCAATAATATGTTGTGCACAAGACATATCTAGTGCAAAAAGAAGCCCATAGACTGAAAGTGAAAGAACGGAAAACTTCTTCATGTAACAGGAGCCCAGAAAAAAGCAGGGGTAGCAATCTTATTCACAGACAAAGTAATTTTCAAACCTAAACTGATTGAAAGAGACAAAGAAGGTCACTATATCCTTGTGAAGGGAACAATTCAAGAGGAAAAGCTAGCAGATAATTTATTTGTAATCTATTGAGTATGTTAGAAAGAACAGATGTTTTTTTTTTCTTTTCTTCTTCTTTTTTTTTTTCTTTTCTTTTTTTTCCCTGGCACTGGGGATTAAACTCAGCACATTGTTCTAGCTAGGCAGGTGCAGCACTACCGAGCTAAATCTCAGGCTTCACATTTCATATTTTTGAAATTTATCAGCACATTAATCTTTGTCTTTATATGTTGGTCTACCAAATCGATGAGTTATTTTGGTACTCATTTTCTTTGCTTTTATATTTGAGGATTTATGAAATCTGTATATATGAGTGGTATGAAAAGTATTGTGGTCCATCTGTCATTTCCCTCATTCTTTTCTGCTTTCTACATACTTCCTTTACTGTCACTACATCTTGTTTGGTTGGAAATTTGTTAAGACAAATTTTGTTATGTTATCAATATATCTTTGTACCTATTTTCTACTGATAATGCATATTAATTTTTAAGTAAATTTTATCATAGCTATACTTAAATGAATAATAAATCATTAATATCATTTAGTATGTGGTACATATTACAAATTCTCCAACTCCTTCAAAGATATTTGTTTTTTCTCAAATCATACAAGTCACAAACATTCCACACATCACTGCACTGTTTTATTATACCAAAGTCTATATTGTATTGTGGAATTATGCATTGTGTATATGTGTGTGGGGTATATTTTTACACATATGTGTGCACTGTTAAATGAGAAACATGGTCATGAATGTGGTAGGATTTTGCACATTTGGCATATTGATATTTTCTCTGGCAACCTTATGATTTCTCTGAATTACATGCTTGAATTAATTCATAGTCATTTGTTTGGGAAGAATATTATATAAGTATTGGTATTAAATGCTATCATTATGCTTATAAAATATAATAAAAATAAGTATGGGATATAATAAAATAGAAACAGAAAATCTGATCTTAAAAATGAATTCTTTTAGTTGCTTTTGGATTTCAAGTATCCGTATTTTTTTTTTCTGTGGGAAGTCTTGTTAGAAAATGTAAGTGGTACAATCAACAAGCATATGATATTTATCAAATTAATAAAACCAAGGAGTTTATAAATCATAAAATTTTGAGGACAGTTTCTCAACTATAATATGTAATTTTGTTTTATTTGTAATTACATTATTTCAAAAATATGAAAAGAAAATGAGAAAGAACATATAATGTTTGAAGATCATATCAAACTAATAATGTATTTTGATTATCAGTCTGTGTTGCATAAATTTTTATTTATTTCATATCCTTTTTTTGCTGTCATATATATGTAGATTTGAAATTTTTATTTAGTATCTTCATTTCTTGTAGTCATGTAGGTTTGCAATCTTTAATAATAATAATAAAAGAAAACATTGCAGACAGGGAATTAAGACATAACTTTTTACAAGATTTGTAGAAACAGAGTCACTCCTGCTCAGGGGAAATCAAGTCTTATGAGAATAGCTATTAAGTTATTCTCAACACAATAATAATAATTTTATGAAGTAACAATTTTGTCAATTAGTTAGAGCTAACCATTCCATAAAGTATATACTTCAAAACATCATACTGTATATAATAAATGAAATTTATTTCTCTTTTGTAAAAATTAATTTTAAAATAAAAGTCTATTGGCTTTAACTGTCTCATTATATGTTTGTAAAAATACAAGGAATTGTCAAATCTTGAGATTCAAACTTAATGCTTACATAGGAGACCAATTCCCGAAACAAACACTTACTATATATGTGTGGTATTGACATATGTGTATGTTTCAAGTTATATACAGTCTATGTACTTATAAACATTAATCATGTTTTGCATACCATATATATATGTATATACACACATACTGAACTTGGACATGCACTGTCTAATATAATAACCATTGCCCACTGACCACTTGACTGTAGCAAGTTCAAACTGAGATAAGATAGAAATATAAAACACATGGATTTTTAGTGGTCTACTAAAAATGTACATGACATTAATAGTTCACATGGATTTTCACTTGGAACATTTTAATACACATTAAAATGAACAAGAAATATTATTCAAATTAGTTTTGCTGTTTCTCTGCCTTCTAGAAAATTTTACATGTACATGTAGCTCATATCACATTTCTATTAAACAGTGGTGGCTTAGTAGCAATAGGATAGTAGAAGAAAATATTGAGTTGAAATTGGAAGGTTTTTCTGGAAGAAAATAGAGCATAATGACTAATTTCATGAGTTTTGGTGACAGACTGAATTCAAATTCTTCCTCTGCTATTTGTAAACTAGATAGTCATGGAAAATATATGTAACGTTTCACAGTGGGCTTTCACTTCTATAAAAAGAGGATAATAAGGCTAGCAGAGATGGTTGAATGCGATGCTATATGCAAAACTCACCTGTCATGTAGGAAGATTAGTCTATGACATAACCAACCTTCATTGAGCATTTCCTAAGTGCTGGGGTAAATAAAAGAATAACAAGTAGCCAAACACATGCTTGACTTAAAAGAAAGAGATTTCAATCACATTATTAGGCTATGTAGGTCTAAATTTCAGCCCTTTTCCGCAGTTTAAAAATCCTATACTTAGTCTATATCAGAGGTCTTTGAAGATTGAGAAATGTATGTAATACAGCAGTTTTATTAGTTCAAAGTTGATGTCCTAGCTTATGCTTCTATTTTTGCTCTGTACACTTCAAGCCAGTTTCCTTTCAACATTTTGATCTTGGATGGAGGGGACTAATTCATGATTTAGTCATTTACTGAATTTCAGATTGCTTATCTTTACATTTTGCTGAGAAAGAACATTGTAGAGAACTTTAACCCTCTCAGAACTTCCAGTTCAGAGACTGCTTGCACTCAGGAAGTTGATAGTTGTAGTCTGTTTTAACCCTTTGCATCTAAAATTAAATGAGAACTTCCTGGAAGAAGTTATTCCATAAATCCCATTTTCTACAATACTAAAGAAATTGTCTCATAGTATTATACCTACTATTATTACTTTTGATCTTTGTATTTTATAAAGCTCAGTTCAATTAAATATCATCATTCATTTTAAATAGTGTCTGGGTTATTTAAATGTGCAATGTTTGAAATAAGTGATTATCCATGAAAGTAAAAATTCTACTGTACATGGTTTCTATGAGAACCAGACAGTTTAGTTTTTCCCATATTGTACTGCTGAAAGAAAAGATGGGGAAGCTGGGTGTGGTGGCACACACCTGTAATCCCAGCACTCAGGAGGCTGAGCTAGGAGAATTGCTGTGAGTTTGAGACCAGCCTGGGCTACATAGTGAGTTCCAGGTCAGTCTCAACTACACAGTGAGACCCTGTCTC